>NC_091935.1:15231362-15573862 GCF_041260155.1 Ptychodera flava
GGATGGATGGATGGGTGAATGGATGGATGGATGGGTGAATGGATAGATGGATGGATGGAAGTATAATTATGTCCAAATATCTGTATCTATGAATGTATATATGTATCTTAATGTATCTTTTTATCGATGCATGCCTAGTAATACCTTTACATTAATACCTGGGGATAGTAAAAGTGTCTTGAACAGAAGTAATATTCTATCCAACCTAAAGATTAGCTTCAAATATATGTGACAAACAAGTATCCATAAAAACCATGTTTTATTACACGTATTTTTGTAGGAGTGTACATGCACATATGCAAGTGTTTGTATATGCTATGCACATTGCATGTAAGTTTAAGAAACTCTTTCTCACCAGAATAATTTGTGTGTCTTTTGAGGTCTTCCACGTCAACAGGAACTAGAGCACCAGATATGAGTGTTTGTAATTCATGATAATCAAACATCCTCAGCCAATCCAAATTAATAATGTTGGAAAGTCCCTCCCGGAATGCTGTACAATGGGCACGGATCTATGGTACAAAATGCACAAGACATCGAGATACCTAATAGAGCACATAGCAACATGTTAAGATGTCTTTGTCTTTCTGAAAGCATCAACTTTGAATTCTACAATTTTTTGTGTCATTTAGTATCATTTTAATGTAGACCATTCTTTCAAGAATACAATTTTTTCATTTTTTAAATTTTTTTTTTCAAATTTATCTAATATAGAATTAATTTTCATTCAAATATTGTCATTCAGAGATTTACAGATATGCTAAAGTCAGAAACATAGAGCTAAGTTGTGTCAATGCATTGAAATAAAAGAGTTTATGTATATCTTAATACTGTCACCTGTTCCAATTTTGCCACAGTTACCATGGAAAGAGAAAATCTCACCAATCACAGATTTTAAGCGGGTGGCCGCTTTTAAAAACAGTGCCCTCACATGGGCATTTTGAATACCAAGGAATGCCCCTTTGACCATATATGGGCATATTTAGATTACAAGTGACTGTATACCTTTAATTTGGGCACTGTGTTCGCCCGTACAATTTGCTCCCTTCAGTGATGTAGGTAAATAAGTAGAACTTTCTCTGATGTCATAACTCCTGATTTGAAGTTTGTACAATTTTTGCTCGGTGTGATCAACTTGTTACATTTTCACCCAATTGATATGTACCTATGTCAAACATTTCCAGTGAAATTCCTGGGATTATAGGATTTACTGGATCACAAGATTATGTTCAGCCAACACTGGTAATCTGAAACAAGACCTGGTGCAAGCAGACTAGGATGGACGGCCAATTATACATTACCTGTTTATTGAGTCTGTAGTCTGCCATTAAATGAATGTACTCTATTCTGTTATTGCTTGTCACTGTTATGTCACGTCCACCAGGCTTCAATTCATGGACCTATCAGGGAAAAATGTGACAAAATCTTGTACAGCTATTTTTCATGATTACACAATGAATGTAAAGTGTACAATAATAGTCCCTATCTGATAGATATCCCCCTGGAATCCTTCCAGAAAGTATTTCTTATGTTTTCAGATAATTTTTTTTGAATGCTGAATTAATTAAGGTAGAATGCACCTCGGGGACAGATATTTGGCCTCTCAAACTTTTACAATTCTTTTCTGATCTATCACTTGTGGAGGTTCATTTTAAGTTAGTATGCACTTCGGGAGTGAAAGACTTCAACTTTTGCTCTAACTTTCCTCAAAGAATCTTTCAACCAATCTCTTTCAAAATCAAGAATAAAAATAGGGGGTCACCGTGCAAATTTTGGTACTGGAGAAACAAATAACCTAAGATTTACCGATATTAGAAATTCAAAATGGCCGCCATCCCTGTGTAAACTCTATGGAGAAAAATAAAAATTTTCGAATTTCGAAAAACTAAGCCGGTGAAAAGTTTTCTTTCACCAAGAGCTTTAAAATGAACCCCCACATGTGGTATATCAGAACAGAATTGTAAAAGTTTGAGAGTCCGCATGTCTGTCCCCGAGGTGCGTTCTACCTTAACCCTTTCACCCCCAGTTCCCTGTATACAGGTCCAACTTTACCATGGAAAACAATGGATTTGGGACAAACCATGGTGGTGAAAGGGTTAAAGCTCTTGGTGTAAGAAAAATTTTTACTGTCTTAGTTTTTCTAAAATCAAAAATTTTACTTTTCTCCATAAAATTAACACAGGGATGGTGGCCATATTGGTTAATTTGTTTTACTTAGTACCAAAATTTGCACGATGACCTCTGATTTTTATTCTTGATTTTAAAAGAAAACAGTTGAAAGATTCCTTAAGGAAAGATTGAGCAAAAGTTTAAGTCTTTCACTTTCGAGGCACAAACTACCTTACAAGCACTTGAACTGGTCTAACTGATTGAAATCGACAAATAAAAGTTTTAACATAACATTATTAGAGTACTACCAAGCGTCCATACCTGTGCTTCACCAAGTTCATTGTCAACAACCGTGAAATCTAAACCCAGATCAGAAACATCACCATCGTAATTTTTCAGGAAAAGTAAATTTCTGTGATGAGGGAAAAATAATAGCATCAGTCATACAATGTTTACAGATGAAATAATTGTGACAGTTTTAGTGTAATTATACCATGTGAAGGCAAACTTCTAGTCTGCATATTATTCCTTTCTGTTGGGCTCTATACATATATTGTAAGATGTGAAATATGGTAAATAAAATTCTGAAAAAGATTTAAAATTTGTATGCCATGTATTATCATCATGATACTTGGTCTACAGCCAATTTCTAACATAAAATACACTGTGTGTGTGTCTGTTTGTGTGTCTGGGTCTCTGTCTGTGTCTGTGTTCAAGTCTGACCATGGACTGACACTGACATATCAAAAGACAATTTCATTATTCAGACTGTCAAGTTGAAGTCACATTAGAAACGTGTTTTGCAAGAGCGACATATCTATAAGAATTTAACTTAAAGAGTCTTGTGTTGTGCACAAAAGAGAATTAAATCTATCTCAACATTGCAAGTAAATACCTAACTGCATCAGGAGAGAGAGAGATGAGCAGACTTACTTGTACATTTCGGGATCTAGAGAATGTAAATGATGAATATCAACGTCTGATGAATGTCGACCAAGCAGTTTTGACAGAAAGAAACTAGCAAACGGTAGCTCAACTAACATGTTCTCATACAAGGCCTGGGAAATTAAACAATAGATACAGGTTACAATTTCAGCCTTGCATTTTAAAGCAGAGTGAAAAATACACATGGAATGGTGTGTGTTGGCTATTGTGAAAAATACACACTGAATGGTGTTTGTTTCTTATTGTCATAAACTATGACTAAACTGACCACCCAAAGTTCCTATATTTGGTTGGCAAAAGCTAACATCACCTAGCATCCAAGTTTAATACAATGCCTTTCAACCGCTTGGTGTACATAAATAAGGCTCAAATTTCCTGCATCAATTTGCATCCCTCACTCAAAATACCTATCAGCTAATGCAAATGGACGATGATTACCAGTAATAATTTTTGAGATAACAATAAACCATGACTGAAATAAAGGGAGTTGTGAATATGCACGGAACTTGCAAAGGTTAGGGGTCATGCATGAATAGCTTTTAACCTGTGAGACATTTCTGCTGTTCTCTAATATGGCAGCATTGAAAAAAAAACAGGTAACACTGTCAAAATGACCGTCATCATTAACCAAAACCTTCTCACAAATACCTTTTCCTCTTAGTTTGTCTAGAAGTGTGCCACTGTTTGGTTTCGGTGTTTCAATTCTTTCAAAGTGGAAAGATTAAATCTTAACCCTTTCACCACAATGGTTTGGCCCAAACCCATTGATATCAATGGAATGTGGACCTGCTTACAAGGACTCAGGGGGGTGAACAAGTAAAAATTCACCCAACTAACCTTTCCAAGCATCCTTCCAAGGAAGTAATAGTGTTTAGTGAAATCTTCTTGGAGGATGCAAGCTTGAGGATTAGGGTAAAGTAGTCTATCGTGAGTTGTCCTGAAAAAGCCTCTATTCGGATCAAACCCTGTCTTCAGTAACTGTGACAAGAACTCTCTAAATAGTCCTCCACCATCGATACCAGCTTCATTCAGCCCTTGATAGTTCACAAGCTGAACTCTCATTTTTTTCTTCAAATCTGGCTCTGAAAATGTTTCAGAACATGATTAAAAACAAAAGATAAGGAAAATTTTGACATATGACACTTGGTGGCAGCTTCATTCAGGTCTTCCAATTTTACAAGATACAGGTACATGCTTGTTTTTATTCAAATCAGGCAGGCTGGAAACCTCATGTGATTTGATACAGTCTGTGGTGAGAGCCAACAGAGTGTACTTTTGACCATCTAATGGTTAAAGGTGATCCTGACATTACACTAACAGACCTTTTACTGGTCACTTTGAATGAAAAATGTTGCTTCATAATGGAAAATACATGCAAAAACATGCAAATGATTTACAGAAAGTGGGCTTTCTACTTGTTCTGAAAAATATTGATGGAGTTATATTCAAAAGTAGGTATTGTCCAACTATCTGGACCATTGAGATGGACCCAGTAATAGTTTTCAGAACCATCAAATACAAAACGGAATCCCCATAAACATATAAAAAATACTGTTATTACAATGACGTTCTGAGTGGTGGGTGTCTATCATTGATATATTGACAATCAGTTTGAATGCAACATGAAGATAGGCTCTACCTACCATTTTCAGGTCTGAGTTTATCAAATGCATCCTCATAGATGTAGTTTCTTCTGATGATGACATCAATGGCAGGGCCTACCAAGAAATTCTGAAGTTCACCGCCTTGTGTCTCTTCCTTGTCCTTGACCAGTAAACCTTGGAAAATCTGAAAACAGAGACAGGTGTCACGATTAAATGCAACAATTATAATCAGCGAGTTGTAGCTTATTATGAAAAAGTGACAATTTCCACTTTGTTGCAAGATTTATAATTTGCTCATAAGGCCTAAAATAGAATAAGTGTTTCTTTGCTAGCTCCCAAAATATCCCTGTATATTACCATAACTACAGGGCTTTGCAGGTAGAGCACAAAAGACATATTGTGTCTACTTCATAGATTTTACTGAAGTGAAAACGTTTTGCTGTCAGCATTTTCTGGGGAATATTGTTGGCACTTTGGTCATATTTTAATATCATTGTTATAAAACTCATCTACAAAGATGTCACTCACTCAAAGGAAAGACGGTTACTCTTGAAACTTGAGAGGAAAAAAAATGTCATACAGAACAATGTCAGAGGTTCAGATCTGTATTTTAACCTGTTCACCCCTAATACCCTGTAAACAAGTCCACATTTACTATTGATAACAATGGGTTTGGACCAAACCATGGTGGTGAAAGGGTTCATACCATGTTGGTAAGCAACTTTCTCACCTTCACTCGTTCCTCAAATGGAACGACAAAAGGCATCTCAGTCAGTATGGTGAGCTGCCTGGCTTCTGTAGTGGTCATCGGAGGACCGTCTTCATCAGCGGGGACAATGGTACCGGCCGGAGCCATGGAATGTCTCAGAGTCCATAGTCGGTTGGACAGTCTCAAATTACCCATCCTAGCAAACCCTGCATGGTGACCTCTGTGAATCTTGCTTGACTGCAAACACAAGGTTGATAATTTTTGTTTCATTACATCAGTCCACAATTGTCTGATTACTTTCAGAAATTCCAAAAGAATAAACAGACCAACTACTCTGCCTTGTGCACTACCAGTACAAATATCTGATTCAAAATTATCATGTATCTCAGAGTTACATCCATTTCTTGATGAGAACTCAAGAAGAGATTTGCATGAATGTGGAATAAAATGCACTCACCAATGTGACTGTACCCTCTGACTTTCAATATACAGCTCAAACCCATGCACAATAATTAAGGATACATCTGTGATATATGCTGCCATTTGTATTTGTATTTGTTCAGGAACAATACCCTTGTGGTTAAACTTAAATTATCTAAAAGTACTGTTACACAATTACAATCTGAGAAATACATACTTGAAATACAATAGTACTAACCCTGCACTCTTCTATACAAGGAAATTTGCCTTTGTGAACATGGATGGTTGAAAATTTATACCATTTATAAGTTGTACTTTTTTGCAGTTTGAATATTGTGTCCCTAGTTTTTATTTCCTGTCATTATGTTGGTTTGTCTGCTACTTGTAGAACAGATTTCAGTGGATAGTACGCGAAATATACCCAAAGTGACAACAGAATTATCTTCAAAAAAACTTGCTATGCACAACTGACATTAACTGGACAAATACAGCGCCACCTTGTGGTGACCACAGACAAGTTCAAGAGATTTATGCTGCTCAGATATTGAGGCTGAAAATTTCTCCATACCATATGACAGATTTAGTTTCATTTTTCACTTCCAGGGAAGTTCTGAAATTCGGACCAAATGTACCATGCAAGTGATGTTCATGATTGTGTAAAAAAAAGTGTAAAAAATTAAACTGCTACCTTATCAGCACTGATGGAAATGTGTCGTGACAGCCAGTGACCATCGGGACAGAACTGACGTCGAATATCACGTTCATGTAACTGCTTTACCAGTTGGGTTGTCACCTGGTGAAGCAAAAAGACCAATAATTATAATCTCAAAGATCTGATCCCTGAGCAGACAAAAGTATAATCAATGTATACTTTAGATCTTAAATAAGAAACAATGTGTGTATCAAACATCTACATTCATTCAAGTTTTGGTAGAAATTAATGTGAACTTAGTCTGATGTGGTGTCAATCGTATGATAAAAATTATCACATATACAAAGAATAAAGAATGATATCATACCAGTATTTGGATGGCATAAATACAATCTGATTGGTCGAGACATGAAAATAACCATGCTATATTTTCAATATAGCATGGTTGAAACACACCCGAGCTCTCAGCTTGAGAAAAATTCCTATTTTGATGTTTCATGCCAGAATTTCAATGTACTGTTATGATACAATAGCACTAAACCACCTAAGTAAGGGACCAGTTCACTTCATAGATGCACTCACTATCACTCGTGCATATATGTCATGAACTGGTCAAAATCTTGTGGTATACTAATCTTTACGGCCCTGATACGGCTTTTGCGGCCTGAGGTCGTACGGCGGAAGGGCCCGAGCGTGCGAGGGCCCGTACGCCGTACGACCAAGGGCCGCAAAAGCTGTATCAGGGCCGTAAAGGTTTTATCATATACCTTATGGAATGATAAATATGTTTACATAATATTCAACATTGTTTAGGGGATAAAAATGCGTGCGATATCAAAAATTCATCGCCATTTGTGTCAGTTTTTCAGAAATATGATGGCCGCTTCCCGCCGCGGATTGACATACATAATGACGTCATTTGTTTACCTGCAGAATTCTAGAACGCGCAAAGCAACATCCGTACTGTACGTGACCAACAGCGATCAAGGCTGAAATCGAGGTGTAAGAAGGACAAAAGCGTGATGTCAGTTTCTTGTAATTAACACTGAACAGGCACGCACTTAGGATACACAGGATTTCACTAGAATTTAGAAATAAAAGCCGATGTCACCTGCGCGGCTCCACTGTCGCCACGCGCAACTACGATCTGAGCGAGCAGACGTTTTCCTAATCTCGCGCTGATTTTGTGTACGAATGGAACGTTTGCCGATAGCAACGCGCGTAGTAACCAGAATCGAGATAGTTCAGAAATGCACGCGATTGCCCATATTTGGGCACCAGGCCGGGGCGTGATACGTAAAAAAATGCACGGATCTGTGGGCGCTTTCTCCCGTAGCTTTACACAGGCACGTGAATGTAGGTATATGATAATACTGCTTGGTGTGGTTTATTGCTGAAATATGCCATTCTAATTTGCTCAAAAATGACAATACTTTTAAAATATTTGATAAGCGATTACTTTAACTGTAAAGTGATGGGAGCATAATATCTCAAACTTGTCATGTAGAAATGTGAGCATAAAACAGTTCTTTGTAACATTCTATTTTTAAATGAAAAGACAGGAAGATATTAACCCTTTGCGTGCTGTAATTGTTCCCACCAAAGTTTTAGTGCAACATTTTACCAATTTTTATGAAATTTTCTGTAATATTTTGATAATTTTGGACCAAATCGATGTCACATTTCATGGGGTACTATTTTTCATCAAAATTTTGATAACAATCTGAAAAAAAATGACTGTAGTATATTTTCTAAAGGTGACTAAAATTGATTTTGGCACTCAAAGGTTTAATAATTTTCTACTAAACAAATGGGAAATTTCTTGAAAGATATCCACAATGTAATTGTATCTAACCTTAAAAACATGTGCCCAATTTTCAGTCTGTTTTTGCAGATCTTGTGGCGAGATGATGTCCCTCACAACACCAACACTGGTCATGGCTTTCATGTAGTCTTCAGTGACGCTGGGTTTTGTCTCTGGATGTGCCAGTTCTATCATACCAAGGCATGCGTCTCTCAAAGTCAGACTCATCTGAACCAACTCTGACAGCCTGAATGGCATCAAACTTCTGCTGTTGTTGCTTTCTGTGAATATTTCAGAATAAATAAAAAACCTTGTGCCGCCATTTTATGACGCATTTCAAAATAGGTAGACTGTCATAACTCTGACTTCTTGCAGGGTAATCTCTGACTGATCTTTCAAGCCTTTTTAGGGAGCCCAAACAGTCAAATTTATGTTTTACCATTCTTAGGGAGTCCCAACATTAAAATACCTGAGTTTTCCAATTCTTAGGGAGTCCAAACATTCAAATACACGTACATGACACTTTTGCTGTTCTTAGGGAGTCTTAACATCCAAATACATGACAGTTTTGCTGTTCTTAGGGAGTCTCAACATTCAAATACATGACAATATTGCTGTTCTTAAGGAGCCCAAACATTCAAATACATGACAGTTTTGCCATTCTTAGGGAGCCCAAACATTCAAATTACATGACAGTTTTGCTGTTCTCAGAGCGTCCCAACATTCAAATACATGAGAGCTTTCCTCAAGAAGTATTGTTGATTTGCCCAGGATTGCTTTTCATTGGTGATTTCTTGTCTAGATAGTCTGTAAATGTAGTTTCTACTTCAAGCAGAATTTTTGTACCATCTTTTACAAAAGGTAAAATGTTCAGTTGATGCATTGAGTGAATTTCTGAGGAACCAAGTACCATGAAGCTACTAAGCAATTTCTTCAAGGAGTGAATCTCAAACTGAAAACTCTATAAAACAGGACTACAGTCTCTTCAGTTTTTTCAGTTGTAAATGGAACTTCCTGATATTTGAGCCTCTTGTGTCCACTGAGTTGACTTATATTGCTTCAGGCAACTGCTTAATTCCAAATGATGGGAGAAGACAAAATTGGACCAAACCAGATTAATTCTATTCTCAACTCTGTTTCCTTGTATATGGTCCAACTTTCTGGTTATAAAACCTTTGGCCTTGACATGTTGAAAGATATGACAACAGAATAATGCAGCTAGGATCTATGTGTCACAGTAATCGATACATTGGTATTGTCAGATGTGGGACAGACTATGAGAATTTTCAACTCACCTGTACTACCATAGAACTCTGCATCATGCAGGGTAATTAATGCCTGAAGAAACAGCGAACAAAACAGTGACAGCAGAGGCAGTATCCGATTGGTGTCGTTAGGCTGTAACTGGGATCCTCTTGATAGAAGTGTGATCAGAGGTGTTTGTAACCTGTGTAAATAAATACATATCTTAACTTTATAGCAATGATCGCAAATGACGTCACTGTTCTCTCTAATTAATATGCATAAATAAATATTTGTCCACATTTTCTGCAAAAAACGACGAAAATAAAACCTGCTAATATTACAATGGCTACTTAAAGTTACACTATAAATTTGTATGAATCATGGCTCAGACTACAAGCTGCAACAACAGCCGTGCATTCAACAACAAAATTTGTCTGAATTTTAGGCAGTGCTGTCCGAAGTCGTGCGCGTGCAGTGGTAAAACTGAATGATGTAGTTTCGGTGTTAGGGAAAAATGCGCCTCTTTGACAGATGTTTTGAGTTTCAACTATTTACAAATACTTTCTGGTCTACTGCTTGTTGGGGTTAATTTTGAAGTTTGTGGAGAAATTAGTTTTCATAATCTTTTTTTTGAAATCAAAAATTAAAGTTTTCCCAATAGATGGCGGCCATTTTTGATTTTCAAATATTTGTACTTTTTAGATAAAATACTTTACTAGGACTAAATCTTGCACGGTGACCCTGATTTTAATTCTTGATTTGCAACGGAAATAGTTTCAAGTTTAATTGGGGAAAGTTTGAACTGAAGTCTTTCAACTTTGAGGGGCGAACTTCATTACAAAATTCAGATACAATGTACTCATGCAGACTGTCCAAAATTAAGTCAAATCTTCAGTGATTTTAACAGTGACTGAGTATTTCAGCTATTGGTACATTCCTTTTCAGCAAATTTACTCTTATATTTGGATCTCAAATAGTAACTATTGAACCCCCATGGTTTGCTATTTGACAAAAGTCCAGGAAAAAAGATAGTCAAGATGAAAATGTTGCCATGTTCCTATTAGCTAGAGCTCATATATTATGATAAATACCAGCTGCATTTGATACGAAGCACAAATATTGCATTTCATTATGGAGATTCATATTTCTATGGTAAAGTAATGCAAAAAACTTCTTACAGTTCATTTTGGGTCTGTTGAATTACTTAAAAGGATGCACAGTGTCATGTATGTATGCTTACCCTGTTACTGCCCTCGCTGACGCTGATGTTAAGCTTTGCCAAAGATGCCTCAGGAACGGTTTATGGAATGCAAGTGTTGACAGCAGTCTGAAAATCAAACAAGAATATTAACTGTCAGTCTGAGAGAAAATATCACTTTTGCATAATATGCAAATATTTTCATCATTTTTCTGGTTCATTTGATTCCTATAGGAAAACAAGTGATGATTGGTGAATTGACTGTTTGTACCATGTACATTTAGACCAGCACAGGTACTACAAGCATTCTCGAATAATTTGCCGATTGCACATGGCAACATGGACAGAACGTTTCTTACCTTGATTTGTGTACATATAGCCTCTGTTGTGTCATCAGAGTATGGCAGATGGAGCAGAACGCTGTCAGCGTTGACGGCTGTGTGCTCTGATTCAAAGTTGACAGCAGGCACTTCACGTGTTTCACTGAATTGAACAACTGCAGACACTGATCCCGGACAGACTGAAGACTGGTGACTGAATTCATCTGCAAGAAATGTGAATGTCACAATTGGCTGGTACGGTTCACTCAGTATTCAATCATTGATACAACAAGTTTACACAGCCTGTTTGTTCTTAAGGTAAAGGGCGACGAATTCGGACGCGCACGCGCTTTAGAACGTTTCTGCGCAGATTTAACTCCAGCCTGCCGCAAATGGGTTATTTTGTAGCGCATGTATTTAACATCACCTGTCATTGTTGAAATAGCGCTTTTACCTAATTTTTTGACCCAGTCTCTTAGAAATACATGTGACCTATAACCTTGTCATATTTTGACCCCCTAGAAAGCTGGTTTTTATTCAATATAAGCGTAAAAATTAACATTTCTCTCCCATTTTCATGGCGCATATTACCCATTCACCTGGAGATATTGTAAAAAATAGCGTGGTGACACCCTTTTATTTAAGTGTAAACAAAATGGTATTATATCAGGATTTTATTCGCCAAGTTTGGTCAAAATGACACCATTCAAAGCGACAGGAAGAAAGTTTGAAAATTATGTAGTGATATAATTTCGATATCGTCATTTTGTAATCGATACTTATGTTAAAATTTCTTTACAAACATCATGAAAACTATATATTCGATAGATATGGATCGTAAGTCTTGGTATTTATTAAAATTAACTCATTTCCTAAGCTTTTTATAATTGCTTTCATTAGTTTAAGTGAATTATATCATTTTTATTTATTTCTAACGACGCCATTTTAACGTCCGTTTCCATGGAAACGAGCATGGTGACCCCCATTTTTTATTTCATTTTTGCACTTGCACAACTTCCAAGAATATTTGTGCAAAGTTTAAAAAAAATGACACCACAACTTAATTTTGACGTAATTCGTAGTACTTCACCTTAAGCAAGGGTTTATTATTATTAATTCAGAAGTTGCCAGATTCTTTCAACCTCCTTTTTCCTTTACAACATCCAAATTTTTGGAAAAAAGGTTGTACAAATTTTGGCGATGTAAATGGGCATTTGAAGATGCTTTTCTTGTTATGAACTTCATTCAAATGGTATAATCTGGTAAAAACACCTCTTTGTATTTGTAAAGCAGAAAACATTTCTCAAGAAAAATTATGAAATGCTACAGGTTTCAGTGACAATCTTATCCAGTGTTTTTGTAGTCATGTTCTAGCGACAGCAACAGGACATTACCCCATTTTCCCATGTGCATCTTCCCATCCTGAACAATGGAGTTTGACCAAACTATGGGATTGACAGGGGTAGCACACTCACCTCACTGTGGCTTGTTGCCATGCTGTCTTCATCTTCAGAATCGGAGTCTTCCATGGTGGAGCTCTGTCTACCGTAAAGAAGCTGAGCATTCGGTAGGGATGGCAAGAGAACTTTTAACACATGTAAATATAGCACCACATCTTCCTGTGCCAGTGTGTCTGTTGAAAGTAAAGAATTCGGTCAGATCATTGCATCAATGCTGTGATATTTTTACAGTGTATGAAGGTAAGAATCACGGTAAAACGTTTAAATAGTCTGGCACTCTAGGTAGAATGTGCTTCGGGGGCCAATATTCTGACTTTCACTGTTAACAATTCTTCTCTTGTTTACCACTTACTTGTGGAGGCCCATTTTGAAGCTCTCGAAGTGAGTAAAGTTTTCACCGTCTCACTTTTGTGAAAGTAAAAAATTCAGTTCCATGAGATTCAATGAGAAAGCAATGTATTGCCACACAACTACACGAGATACAGGAGAGTGGTTGGGTATCTGGCCACGGCAAAACTTGTAGACTAAGCGGAATCTCTGCGATCGGTTTGTTTGTGAAGAAGAAAATGATCAGTAAAGTTTTTCAATATAGGAATCATTGTAACATGACAAAGCATAACTTTTAAAAATCTGTTAATCATACTTTTTGAAAATTTAAAAGGGAAACATGACAATCTAATTTAGTTTTCCAGTCAAAAGTAAGAGGGTTACAAATATGGATTTCATAGTATTCAGCTTGTTTGTACCTACCGACGACTGGCTCACCCAAACATAAAAGAGAATACAGTAACCACGGTGATGCCCACACAATCAGATGATTGACACCTGTGTCTGTATTCTGATTGGTCTCCATTGTATCTTGTGGTATGAGAGTTCGAAGAAAGTTCACAAACGGGAAGGGGTATTTTCCGTGCGCTAATGCTGGTAACAGAAAGAGTGCTATTTGATCTGTGAAACTTGGACACAAGAGATCTAAGCAAAGGCCTTTGAAGACAATATTTCTGAAAATGAATAAAGTAGACATAAGACCTTAGTGAACACTGTGTGTCAAAAGGAATGCATGAGAAATATGGTATAGAAGTAAAAACAAACCAAAATTCTGGTATTCATTACATACATCCTTCATGCTCGTAATTATGCTCATACCGCTAGAGGTAAACATGGGTCATTCACTATACGTTGTACTATAAGGTATGCCATGATCTGTTGATTTTAGTGTGTGTCTGTTGTTTCAGTACAAGTATGGCAATTTAAGAAAAAAAGTGTTTTTAAGTAAAACAAACAAATACATAAAAAACATATGTTTCATGATCTAAAATTGCATGTATATAGTTCACAACAAATTACATAAAGTGAGGGTGTTGAAGCTAAAATTTCATTTTGAAAAATTCAATAAAAAACATTTCTTTATATATTTCACGCATTTGACATAAAAATTCTTGAAAGACCTGATAAATAAACCACACCTTAGTTCAATGTTGTTCTTCAACTGATCAGTTAATTTGATAGGCCTCAGAACTAATTCCAGAGCGGTAGCTGCAATCGGCGTGGGTGGGTTGGGAGACATTTCTATGCTGGAGGGAACTCTCTCATCAAGGAGTATTCTTATTGACTGGAAGTACCCTGAGGGAGTAAATCAAACTTCCTGTTAGACTACACATGTACTGCAGAAGTACAATTATAGATCCATATAATATACCCCTATATCATGAAAGGAATACCTTGGAGAGCCTTAGCGTTTTGTATGATTTACAAGTGTAGGAGGAGAAAATATTTTCCACTTCCCCAAAACATTGTATTGTCCCTCATTATGTTCATACACCTACTCTTTCCTGTTCCCCTCTCCTTTTCTTCCTACCTCCCTCAGTCTGACTTACTCTGTATGTTTCTTTCAGTCTCTATCTCTCTATTAGTATCTCTGTCTCTGTCTGTCTGCCTGCCTGCCTGAATCTCCCCATCCCTCTCCTTGCCTCTGTCTCTCTAGGTTCTGTCTGTTCATCTCTGTATCTCTGCCTGTCTGTCTCCTTATACTCTCTCTCTCTCTCTCTCTCTCTCTCTCTCTCTCTTCCTACCTACCAGTACCTGTCTCTCTGTCTCTCTCTGTCTCTCTCTCTTCCTACCTACCAGTACCTGTCTGTCTGTCTGTCTGTCTGTCTGTCTGTCTGTCTGTCTGTCTGTCTCTCTCTCTCTCTCTTCCTACCTACCAGTACCTGTCTGTCTGTCTGTCTCTGTCTCTCTGTCTGTCTGTGTCTGTCTCTGTCTCTCTGTCTGTCTCTCTCTCTCTCTCTCTCTCTCTCTCTCTCTCTCTCTCTCTCTCTCTCTCCCTTTGCAACAGCATAAGTAAATTATGTAGTCTACATCAAAATTTATGTCCTTCAGGAACATGATCAAAGAAGACCGCCTACATCTTAACCTAGATTATTAAATCCGGCTTGAGAATCCCTTCAAGAAGCCAATGACTGCACTTCAATTACCAATCCTTCTCTAGAACATGATTTCCTGTCTAAAACATCAGAGACTGAAATCTCTAGTAAAAAAAATGCTTGTTCACTCATATTCTCAGAAGTTACTGGGAATACATGTATGGCTTCTTTTGTCCCCTTCTGCATCTTCTTTGGAAACTTGAAAATATTTCCAACATCTGTTTGTCCCACTAAATTGTCTGTTGATTACCCTGTTCACCCCTCATTCCCTGTAAACAGGTCCACAGTCACCACTGATAACAATGGGTTTGGGCCAAACCATGGTGGTGAAGAGGTTACTAAAGCCCTGAGATATTACAGTGATACATGTACATTATGGTCACAGTACAGCATAGGGATGGTACACTTACTTCTCTTGAGAACCATTGATTTCTTTCTATCAAGAGCCTGTAAAAATTCTCCATGATGCTGCATGCATGTGTAAAATGCCTCAAATAGACCCCTTAGTACTATTGATAACAAATACAGAATTACACTTCAATGTGCAAATCTGTGATTTAAATTAAAGATGCCTAGGTTTTGCCGCTCTGTTCAAGCTACCCTGTACACTGTTTGATTTGTACGACAGAATTCAGTACAAAGTGATGTCAAACTACCAGTGTACAGGGTTACGCAGGCCCCTACCACAAACCCTAAACAAAGCGAACCATTCAAATGTAAGAGTATGAGAGGGAGGTTCATATAAGTGTGTAGGTGGGCAAAGACTTCCGCTGTAGATATATGTCCTGAAAAACTCCCGCAAAATAGTCAATCATCTATGAATATATATCATATATATAGCATGTATATTTTCGGTCTCAATAAAGAAAACGCAATGACACCTTTTTCATTCTCTAAACTCAATGCCTTGCATTGAACAACATGACTTTCAGTGTGCAGGCACACCAATTCCCTCACTTTCACTTGAAATTTGCTCACATTTCTTGTGTGACTGATAACTGAAATACAAAACAATTTGGTCGGTGGGCCATGAAAGGGTTACTTTAAAAGCTGGCAATAGGTTCTTTAACAAAGTTAATGCAGTCGACAACTTAAGTGTCACAAAAAGTCCTTTACTCAGCAAGAATCTTAAAAGTTCTGTGATAATTTGAAGTTGTTTTCCACTGTAACTAACTTTTCATCCATGGAAAGCGGAAGTTACGGTGTTGCACCTAATTTTATCAAATCTGTACTGATCTGATCATATGCCTTAATATTTGAAACTGGCTTTTTTGTGATAGGAAGAATAGCATATTGTATAGTCCACATACAAACTTTATGAAAAAATATTAAAGCCCCAGTATTTGTAACTTTTAACCTTTTTTTATGTTCGAAATTACATGTTATTCTCTTACATCCATCGTGCAATGTTGTTCAGTGAAGAAATAAGCCAAATTTGTGCTCCTGTAGTGACATACAAACGCTAAATATTGCCCGATCGAGTTGGATTGCCGTGCGGGTTTGTTGACAACTTGTAGGCTGTGCACGTGACCTAGAACGCCGATACTGATGACATCATCGAGCCTGCAACATTCCTGGGGCCTTGCCATGCCACGCCACACTGCCTGGGTAATCAAAATCGCCCATGGTCGCCGGCTGAATGACCTGCGAATGGTTTTATTTTGTTCTTCTCTGTTCAAATACGTACTGCTACTGTATTTCAGAGGATACAGAACTTTGGCAGAGGAGGCTGACATTCTATTCTGGTACAGTGTGCGTTATATACGGATTATTCAAACTGCAGTCGGCAGTGCACCGATGCGCACCCTGCAGTTGGTCACTCAGAACTCCGGGTACCGATGTAAAATCAAGACGACACTATATACACTTGGCTCACTTCTGTAGGCAAATAGCTATCAAAATTGAGTAACTTGAAGTAATAAATTTCAGCTGATTGTTGCTTTAGCGGCAAGATGACTGCGAAATCGAAGCAACATAGTTTGGCAATGTATGGTAGGCTGTCGAATGCTGTGAACGCGATGGCCTTTGGCAGCAAGTAAGGGAACCGTCAGTATTTACGACCTGGGGGTCATTCAAAAATTGAAAGCTAATAAGGGGGTGCTCAAAATGTTTTTCCTTCGTCTTACTCTGTCCTCAATGACATAATGATTAATTGATAATGTATATTTTACTCTGATACATATTAAATAAAAAGAAAATAAATATTTTAACAGAACAAATAAATATCAACTAGATGAAGCAAGGCAAAAAACTACAAGTAGCTGCTACTACTAGCAATACTTATTATGAAAGAGAAGATAGTGACGATGAGAATGATATCGTTGTTCATGTACTCAATGGCACCAGTGACAGTAAAGATGAAGATCGACAGTGGTGATGATGATGTCACACAGTAGTTTTCTACAGTCGTTACCAGAGATGTAGGAGAGGCTGGGTCATGGAAAAATGTTCTCGACAGATATTACTATAAGTGCACAGGATCTAGGACAAAACTGAACTGTTGTGAATTCATCCTTTATATTATCATAGAAATGTTTATTTTAATTGACTTGTGTTCAACAACCATTTGAACATTTAACCATACCATAATGACATGCTACCCATCCACATTTAACAATACTAGGCCTATATGGTCATAGACTGGTTATTAGGTGAGTTTTTATATCTACATATTGTTACTTGGGCTCAGGTAAGCCAAACTTTCTGTTAGAGAGGGGGTTACTCAAAGTCATCATGGTTGGCTGGGTGTGACTCAAATTCGGAGTTTCTAATGTAATTACTCCGACCCCCAGGTCGTAAATAATGACGGCTCCCTAAACAGCTGTGAACGCCTGAGTCAGAACGATCGGGACCAGTACACGCACGGCTGTATCTCAGCGAAAATTTAGAAAAAACAATGGACCTACAGCTAAGAAATTTACAGACTCTTGGCTCTTGATGCATCAGTTTTTGAGCTTTTATACTGGTAAAAAGGCATTCTGAATACAGCGGTAAATTTCCTCCCAAACGCGAAAGGATAATACGCGGGCATTCTGCAATGGACGCTTTCAACTTTACCTTGCTGCAGGCCCCACACCAATCTCGGCCCGGGCCCGCCGCGCTTGTACAGTCTACTACCTCCATGTAGTACAGCCTTACAGGACTAGCAGCCGGCCAAACACAAAAAAACAGCGCCGCAGTGTAAAATCCATAGGTCAGAACCATTGATCATAAATTTTCAGAACCAGTGATGTTTAAAAGTTTTGTATTGATCACTTCATTTAGGTTTATGTGAATGACTTTCTCATCTGCGTGTCCCGGGCATTGTCCGTGCAAATTTGGGGCCTGCCTTAGCTCCCTCCGATCGTCTGTAGACTACAGCTAAAATCACAGTCCTAAGCAAATTGTACAGTTGTGAAAGTCAGATATATGAATCATGAATTTTATAAAAAAATATGTAAACAACAGAATCAAACCAAGAGGTTAGTTTGCTGTCGGGCCGGGCGCGGGTGCGCAGGGGACGACTTTGCAGTGAGGCCGGGATCTCTCTTGTGTTCGAACTTCTACCGTGCCTGGAGCTCCATCGCATCGCAGCTAGCCGATAATTGTACTACTGTAGTCCTTGTGAGGATTAGATACCCGTTACGTTCGATATTATTTGGAAATACTTTTAAATTTAATAAGTAAGACTTTTTTACTGCATTCAAGATATAATTTTTCCTTTCTCAGCATTATCAATTACGGCAACAATATGCGAAGTTGATAGGCTGTGTTGCATGCAGCGTAGCCTGGCCGTACACAAAACTTCGTCGAGTAGACGGAGCAGAATCAGTCCCGTCATTTAATTTTCATTATTCTCCATAATGGAAGAAACGACTAGTTCAATGATTACAATGGTGAAGTGTTGAATTTTTATTCATATATGTTTTTCTCTCTCAATTCATTCAGCACCCAACTTGATCTCCGTACCGTCGGTCAAAACGTGCAATGCAGTGCATGAAGCCTATAATCGACTGCCTCCGTCGTTAGTTTAGCTGTTCAAGACGTTTGTTTGCACGGCTCATTATAGTCGGAACAATCTGTGAACACTTACATATTTATATCTTTCCGGTATTTCACCCAACTTTCACGCGTTTTTAGCTGAGTCTCCAGTTTCGATGGACCAGACCTTTTCGAAGAGCGTATAGTTTCTACGGACGCCACAGTAAAACTTGCGTAGATGTGGTTGAGCATGCGCGGTGGTGTGATTACGTTTCGTTTCGTGTGTCAACAAAGCTGACTTCTGGTCCGGACAAGAAGTCATTTTTCACTCCTTTTACTGTTAATCGTGAGGCGGGCTGGGCATGCATACCATGCGATTCAGTATTAATTATGGTCTACTTTCACATACTGAGGATGTCATTTTAATCAAAAATATGAAAAAAATTGTTAAAAGTTACAAATACTGGGGCTTTAAGGTCAATAGGACTGGAAATTCAGGTGGAAATTTATTTTTTACAGAAAATAAAATGGGTTTTGTGAACAAAAGGTTGATTTACAAGTTAGCATTCTCTCATAGACAGCAATTTGACAACTCAAATACAGCTAGGACGATTTCTAGCAAATACCACCCTCTCTACAACCGTTAATACTTAGACAGCTGTATTTTTTCCAATTTAAATTTTAGTGAAACATTTTACAAATTTTCATGAATTTTTCTGTAATTGTTTTGGTAATTTTGGAGCAAAAGGACATAACTTTTCATGGACTACAATTTTTTATCAAATTTTGGGAAAAATCCGAAAAAAAATTGTCTGCACTATATTTTAATGTAGGCAAACAAAAGCTGACTTTGGTACTCAAACTGTTAATGCAAATTCAAAAATTGTATCAATATGATTGAAATAATAAATTCATGAAGGTTCATTTTTACCTTTATCTATCAAATGTGATGTAAGCTTGATGACACACCGGATTGCTTCCGCTTCGCTTAGTCTATTATGTCTTGTGTAGGTGTCGATACTGGTGTAGATTTCCATCACTCGAAGCGGGGGCGCTATTGGCATTGACCCATGCAGAGCAGACTCCAGCAACCTTTATTAAAGGAAATCAACGCATGTAATCTCACACCATAACCTTTGAAATTTGAAAGGTAAAAGGGATATTTCTAAAGGTTGCAACTCCTTCAGGCAAAGCAGCATGCCGATCGAATGAGACAGGCTTACAAAGAAATCAATACAAAAAATGGAATTCTGACTTCATAGATCATACCCTATACTATCTGTATCCAACCAACTTATTGTTAAGGCTAATCTTACAAATCAATGGTCCTGTAATTCTGAACGTAAACCACTATCTCAAGCATTTCTTTCCACCGACGACTCACTTTATAAAACAGGCAAGCAAAGGTTTCCTTACAAGTCAAATGTAAAATTCACTGAGAATGCATCAGTTGAATTTTTCGTTTTGACTGTTCTGTGTTTCATACATGACACTGTAGTTTCCTATTATGACATATCTACACAGAAGGGACTGAAACAGCATTTTAAATTGCTCAAGTTGTTTGGTAAACAAAAGTCATGGCACTTTTGAAAAATGGCAATATGGTTTACACTCAAGAGCACTGCAACTATATTTGAAATGACATAAACAACTTGAACAGTTCCAATATTTTTCCGTACCACATTGTTACATACAGTGTATTAGGAAACACTTTGAAATAGGACAGATAAAGCCCACACACTGACAGGACCCTTGTTGAAGCGTTACTTGAGGGGGAAGTGTCTGTAATATTTACATATCATTTCTACGTCCGGAGGATGAGTCAACCAGACTTGGCTGGAACGGCTGTAGTTTTTACCCAGTCAGATATGTTCCATGCAGTTATTTTGCAAAAGCGTAATGTTGCACTGCATTAATTTCTTATTACCAACAACAAGCACATAGACACTATCAACTCCTACACACACACATTTATTAAGGAAATGTCAAAACACAGTGGTGAAGCTATTCATCATACCTTGTCTTATTTTCATAGCTTATCATGATACTTACTAAAATAAGTTGCCCTGATGAAAATTTTATAATCCTACAAATCATGTTATTTAAGATAAAGATCAGAATATTGATAATGCATGTCAAAGTGATGAATAGTTTCTGTGGCTAGTACCTAAACTGATTCTACAATATGGTTCTTGAGTGATAGTGGTTGGAAACTTAAGTAGCAACATTGAACCCAACAAACTAGAGTAATTGACAGCAAGATTCTTCAAAATATCCAAATCATAATGTGCAAAAATAAATATTTGTCTGCATTATCTGCAAGAACTGTGAAAATAAAACCTGCTAGTGTTAGAATGGATACAAAAAGTCACACTAATTTATGGCTCAGACCACAAGCTGTAACAACAGCCAAGCATGCAACAATAAAATTTGTCTGTATATCAAGCAGCGATGTCCGACGTGGTGCGTGTCCACAAATATTTAGTAACAAATCTAAAACCACGAACAACGCTATTTGTACATTGTTCATTGCAAAGATCACTCACCTACAGCATGCCAGTAAGATTTTCTTTGCTTGGTAGTTCCATTTAGGTGGGTCCTTAACGAGTGAATCCACTGAAAGCTCCGAGTATTTGATGAGTAGCTGGCACAACGAAATCTGTGAGAAAATGAAAATGGAATGATAGAATGATAACTGTGTTTCCATATGAAACTTTCATATTCATGTACGGATACACAGACACAGACAAATAGACAAACGCATGCACACACAAACACACAATAACACTTGTAATAGGCCAAAAGCAGATGCTATCACAGCCCTTTTGTCTGATCACCCTCCAAACAACATTGCACATTACTGATTTCAAATATTTTTCTGCATTGCAAAAATCATTTGTATTACATACACTGATTTATGGCAAATGACAAAAGCTGTTAGGGATTCTTAAGATAATTCAAAGATGGCAAAATATTATGCATCAGAAAGCACAATGTCTGTGGCTCAAGTTATTATGGAAGGTGGGGGGAGACAAAGGCGCTATGATTGAAAAAACACTGCAGTACTGATATGTATACAGCTTTATTCATTGCCCTGAAAACAGTAATGTAGTAATTTCCAATGTTCTCTGCAGGTACCGGTGTTTCATTATTACTTGCACGACAGTAGAAAGATATTGTAGTAATCCCCCCTGGGAATCTACAAGTCACGTTTCTATCTAATGCATGTGAAAGACTTCTTTTTCAACGGTAGTTGTTTTTCCTGATTCCCTCCTGTGTACTGTATCCATGACATCTCCAAAAATATGAGAAATTCAAGTTCAGAACAATCAGGTAGAATTAAAGTTGTTTAATTTCAGTACATTAAATGCAGGCACTCTTATCCAGATTTCTGATAGGCATTGATAGGCATAGATTACTTATTAAAACAAATTGAACTTGTTGAAGATAATTTACTCTGCATACTTCCTTCAAGTCTGATTCATTGTGAACTACAACATACATTTTTTATAGCATTAAAAGATAAAAAGAATCTAAACCTGGATACATTCAGGATATACAGGTCAGTACACAGACATCGAATTACAACCCACACACGGCTATCCTCTGCATAATCTTCCTATTGCCGTACTCTGAAGTCAGTGTCTCTCACGTGAACGTCTATGAACTTTGTATGTTTCAACTTAGGATGCAGATAAGTTATCAACGTTGCATTTTCTCCATCTTTATAAACGTAGCTCCACTTTTCAAATGTTGCAGCCATCCTCAACAAACAATAGGTCAATTCTTGATTATCAGAAGCTGAAGTAGCTACTCATTCTAGGACAAATATCTGTATATTGTGATTGTTTGCTTGTCTGATCTATATAAGGAAAATGCCACTAAGTACATAATTTATGTTGTTCGGACTGAAAAACGGTCATTTTCCTTGACAAAATGATTCTTTGTAATTTCTACACAACAAGAGATAATGTAAATTAAAGCACACGAAACACACTATATTTGTCACCAGACAGCAGCAAAATTTAAAAAAGAGTTAAAATTCGCATTTTCCGTATTCTTAGTCTTCATATAAGGCATATTACTTTTTGCAAGACAAAAATGCAGAACAATAATAAACTGAAACATTTTGTGAAAGGAGTACAAATATTTAGAGTAAACAACGGTGAAAAGTTATCGACTACAATTTAGGTGCCCAAGTGAAAACAAGTAACATAAATTATCAAAAATTATCAAAATGGAGCAAGGCACTTCAATCTGCAGGAAAAAGGTTTTTCATTTTGTCATGTATGTGTTTAATAACCGACAGACATGAAAATCGTGACAAAGTAGCCTCTCTTCCAGCCAAAATCATCTGCTAGACTATATGAATCAACCTGTATATAATACCATGTCTCATGTTAAGTATTTTAAAAGATAATGATTTGAAGATATTAATACTTAAAGACACAAATATGATTTTTACAATGTCTTGCTAAAAAATACATAAACATGTAACTTTTACTGACTTTACCCAATTGTGATGATGCGTAACGGTTGATTTTGAATGAGTTAAACGCAGACTTACTAATCTTTCCGCGTCATCTCTTTCCTTGAAAAACGACAGCAACAACCCTTGGAGCTCTGAAAGAGTATCACAGGACACTTGTGCCTTTGCTTTCTGACTATCAAACATCAGCTTATCAAACTGTTCACGGCTGCATTTTCGCAATTTTTGTCGAGACCATGAAGCCCTCCACCAACACTGCAGTTTGACAGCACTGTTAATCTCTCTTCTTTTTTCCTGTAGCAAAGGGAAAAAAACATGAGGTGTGAAATGGCTTACATTCCCTGTTATTTATATTTCTTGATTAGATGAACAGATAGGCTCACAGGTAATAGTTGCCATCAAAACGATCAAAAGTTGGACATCTTCGGAACTGAAGTCAACAACTTCTTTGGAATTCATGATAAAACATTAATCATTATTATTAATTTCTAATATTCAGGTATGGCAATTTCTCTCAAGAGTCAATGGTGTTATCTCCAGTATAAATCAATCAATCTTTTATTACTCAACACACACTAAGGGGCGACGTCAAAAGATCGATGTTTGAAAAAAAACTTAATTGCTTAAGTTTGGGGGTGGGGGGTTTTGGCCAAATTAATTTCTGTGCAGTCAAAAACGATTTAACGTCTTTTTGGCAAATTTTACGATTTCAAGGCTGTTTTTTGTACGCTAAAACCGATCCAGTCACCCGTATTTTTGTTACTTTATAATGGTTTTCAATTTTTATTTAATTCAATGGTACATTGGTACGTCGTTTGAAAGAATTAGTACAGGGAATGAGTCTGCAATGTTTTTCAATTTTAGGTCAGTTAAGTTAGAAGGGGGGGGGGGGGGGGGGGTCTGAGGCTAAACTTAAGCAATTAAGTTAGATTTATTATATTGAACTTTTGACGTTGCCCCTAACAGAGACTGTGGTATGATACATTTCAGATCAAAGAACAACATGTTCAAAACTGAACACCATCAAATGGATAAATCCAAGTAAATTGGAATGAAGTACAAACATAACTCTAACTGTAAACAGCTAACTGTAGGTAGCCACTGCAGGGGTCAGCCATGGTCCCTCTATCACAGTAAACACCATAATTCCTTATAAATATAGCAAGGTTCAGAAGATTCTGTTCCATAACCTTTTCAATGTTTTGTACTTTCTGTTCCACTTTGCTGACACAAAATTGACCTCTCAGAAATATGACTCTTGCATGTGAATAAAAAGTGAAAGTCATCATCTATTACATTACTATCACATCTCAATGACTGAATCTCAGTATGACTCTTTCTCTATACCTCCATGGACTGAGCCACTCATGGTGGGGCCATGGTCACCCCACATGCACAAAGTAACCCTGATGAGGCATAAGGGACCTATACGGTCACTTAATTTGCAGTACCAACAAATTTTCATTGTGGGGGCCTGCTAGTTGCTACTAGAATATCATAAATGGATCGGTTGAAATTCAGGTGTTAAACGTGTCTGGATTTCATAAATGGAGGCCTCTGGTAGGAAAATTAATTTCCTCAGGTGGGAAATAAAAATATTTACAACAAAATCTACAGCGAACTTGCCCTCTTCCAAAATGGTTTGTATGGTGTCGTGGAAGTATATTCATGATACATTACCTCTCTCTTTTGTCTTTCCAGCTGATTCTTAAGAAGTAATGATTCTTTCTTTTCCTGTATTGAGTGACACAGAATATAGATAATGTTATACGTGTAATACGGTACGGTGTATTCTATTGTGGTGAAAACATAAAACGGTACATAAAGTACTGTGAATTGGCCTTCTGAAGGTGAAGGTTACGAATATTACGCAATGAAAATACTCTATATGGATTTTTATTAACTTTCAATACTCGCCTTGGTTGACATATTCGAGCCAAGTTCTATCAGCTGTACTTATCTGACAAGAGAACGATTGGTTTGTTTTGTTTTGGTACACTTACCTTTCTGCTAGCGCCACCCAGAGAAACCTTTGGTCTCGTCCGGAAGTCCCCGTCAAAACCAAACATGTCGTCCGCGTACGATGGTAGGCCTTGTTGCTGGTGTCTTGTTCTCTTTCCTTAGAAATTTGTAGCAGAGGCAAATCACAGTTGACTGGAAAATGACCGACCAAATGCAGAAACGATTAAGAATTTACGGAGCACCTTTATATAAGTTTCCAGTGCAGTGATGTCGTTGTTGTAATGGAGGACAAACTTTTTTAATTGATGACGATTCTGTGAGCGAGACTGCTTTCCTCCTGTACAGTATCGAGTGTATGAGCGATATGAGTTTGCGCGATTCCACCAAATAACCAACAAAAGCCCACCCACTAACCTCTAAAACTTCTCGAATGTTCAATAGCGACGACTACTTCGACACGGGTGAATCCAAAATGGCGAACCGTCATGAAGTTTATTACTGTATTTTTCATTGGTCTGTTCCAAGAACAGCTTCCGTTTTAGACCAATCATATGAGTGCTTATAAACTGATATATGGCATTACGTCATATTAAGAAAATGCCGCATCATGATGACGTCAGAAGGCTAACCCATCTTTACATGAATGTACGTTCGGAAGTGTCTATTACCTTCATGGGGGTAGCATCCAAAAGTATAAGACAGTACTCTGAAACAAAAGCTAATATAACCTATTATGCCGGAAATTGTCGATCCGTTCTGATTTTCATTTGTCCAATCAAGTTCGTAAGGTGTATGCAACTCAAACATCCATATACTATTGATGTACTGCGCACTCCAGCAGTATTTGCAGAGTTGCATTGTAATATTGAGATTTGTACTACGTGAAATTATTTTTTTAAATCAGACTAATGTTTTTGCCTGTGGAAAAAAAAATTGAAATTCTGATCACGAAGTTTGATGATTTTGTACAGTGAACACGACATCACATAAAATTGGCCATAACATTTTAAAGTGTTTAATGGCTGATAACAGACATATTTATAATATTGCATTTATGGCATTTGCAAGAGAGGGCTTCTGCAAAGGCAACATGAACCGTGCAACTATCCAGGAAAAAGAACAATAGTTTCGGCAACACATCCTCTTGAGGGCGCTAACAAAGTCTAGCTGAATCATTGATTACTGTACAACAAAGGTCTGTGATTAGTAGCATGTTTGCGTTTTATTATGTATATAACTTGGACTTTTAATTTTTGACTCACTGCACTCTTTAAGTGTGTTTTTGAACAAAAAGTATTGAAGTATTTGTGGGCTAATGTGCAGCGTTGAATAAGCTCTTTAAATAGAATTAAAACAATACAAATAGACTCCCTAAGTCGCTGTGAATAGTAACAATGGACCAATCAGAGAAACAGCTTATTCAACGCTGCACATCAGCAGGTATTTGTACGGTGTTGTAGGCATGAATTTGGGGGTGACTGAGCAGTTTTGTTTGCCATTGTATGGGTAATTGGGTACAAGGTTTAACCCACTGAAAATATCACTGAATTTGCACATGTTGAGCTAATATATCTGCTTTAGTTTCAGTTTTATAAACAAACGTTTTAAAAGATTGATTTCTGTCTTTTAATAAAAAATCTTATCAACCTTCTGTGGGACAAACTTTTCAGTTTTCCCATTTTGCTTTACTTTTTTTCAGCACGCTGTACACTTTCGATAAGCTGAATGATTTGTTAGCATGCTCAGATTTTCATCGCCATAAACAAGATTTTAATTTTGCTTAAAAAAACTTCCTACCCATAGTAAATATAATGAAAAGTTTAAATTAGCCACATCTTAAATTAGCGAATTGACATACTCAGCTAAATTCGCTAGAAAGGATACTAGCGAAAAAGATGTTATAAAATACTTCTAACACAATTCAGTGGTCCTTTCCATGTTTGTTGGTTCTTGTCACAAAAATATCTGAAGTTGTTACCAAAACCACAGCCCTGGAGGGACTGTGCATTAACCAGTTATCGAAGAGCACATAAACATTTCATTTTTGTGCTGCCATGCAGAGATATATAAGATGGTTTACAGCTTGAGCAGTGTGAACAATGTGTCATTATGGATGGTAATTCTAGCAAAATAATTAAATCAGATACATTGAGTCATTCCTTTCACGGGACATGTTTGTTTTTTTCTTGTTCTGTAACTCCTCTACAACAGCAGAAGAAATGAGATTACGTGAAGAATCAGCGAGGATAAAGAGGGTGCCAATCTTGACATCTACTGGTGATCAGACTGGGAATCTCCAGAAAAGATCGATGACACAAAACAACTTTCCATAATGCCCTGAACACTTTATTTAAAGGGACGATAGCTTTAACTTTTTGGTGGTATTTGCATCATTTTTGCTACAGAAAGTGAAAACATTTTTTCCTCTTTAAAGCATGTGTTGAAATATAAACTATCAACCTTGCAAAAACAATGCACTGCATGCAATCTGAGTGGATTGTCGATGAATGAATTCTAGTTTGGACTACAATTCAACTGTCCCGAAGAACATTGAACATTACATACAGACAAGTTGTGTTGAAGAGTTGAACACTAGAACTTGACATTTAAACATCATTTTGGGAGCAAGGCAAAAAACTATTATTTCATTCACCATGGAAAATTCATAAGTTCAAGCTCATAAAATCAAATTTTAAATCTTGTTGACTAAATATTCAAATAGCCCTGTTACAAGAGTAAAAGCCCTACATCATAAAGGTCTTCAAAACAACCGTCCCTACGTGACTGAAATGCATCACAGCAGTCTTTTGATATCAGTACATAACATCACTTAACCTGACTTCAGATATTCAAAATGTTTCATACCAATGCAATAAAGAGAGAGAAAGAGAGAGAGAGAGTACTTGCAAGACTGAAATATACTGGGTCTTTATTTTACAAACCAACATGATCCTTAGAGTTCACATTTAAATAAATTATGTGGGGCCTCTTAAAACCATATTCTTTTTGTAACAAAGATTGGGCCCAGGGCAGTGCTTGAATCTCAGAGTTCATAACTGACTTGCACAGCATAACATTGATTTGTGAAAAGCCATTGTACATATGAAGGTACATCCTACTTTCCAGATTTATTTGTTACAATATGGAAACTATTTCACAGAATCATTACGCAAGTCTGATTTTCTTGAAATTAAAATAATGCACTATGGAAATCACCCTGTGGTGTTGAAAGGCAGTTCTACCATGGTGGTGTCATCGGTTGTGGATTTTGAAGATATGACATTACAACAGCTGATATTGACAACCTGTAAGACAAAAAACACACATTACAAACATGATGATGGTTAGTCATTTACAATACTTATCACAGAAAAAAGCTTTCCTTGGATCGATTCAAGTGGTCAAAAATGAAAAAAGTATGTATCCAGAATTATCATTTGTTTGAAACTTTTTCCATGAGTTCCTTCACAGAGTCATTAAAAGCAAAGCTTTACACAAGAGTCTGGATAAGAAAAATATTTCAAAACAAGTTCTTCAGTCTTCAGACAGAAATTCCTCCTGCTTTTGGCCAATGGCTTGCTGATTTAAAACCAATGTCTATATTTGGTGTCCGGTTTTGCTTTCATATCAGCAACTTGGTGACCATTGTTTTGTAAATCCTACACAGTGAATACGATGGTTTTCAATCGGGCTCTAACCCACGACGCACGGTACCCAATCACCTAGCGGCAGAGGCCACAGACAAAACCGCTCGGCTAAATCCCCAATCTCAAAAAAGATTGGTTCAATAACCGAGCTAAGGATGTTATAATTCTGACTGCGCCCTCTAGTACTAGTACACACACTATCATACATCTCACACAAACTTTATCGAAGCGAAGCAATGAATACAACGCTTAAACTGGGCGGAAGATAGCCTCGGGGACAATTCTGTCCACCAGCAGAACTATCAACCCAGGGTAGAGAGTGAAGTTAGCAAATACGGAAATCCCTTTGTTTGATCTCTCATACATAAATTGTTTTGCTGTAAGTAAAAGAAAATTCACTTATCTCAATTGCAAAGCAATACCTTTTTTAGGTCTCAATGGCCTGTTAGATTAGTTTCCTTTTAGCCCTTGTTTAAAACTTAAAAACACACCAGATCTAAAAGTCTCTGTTAAAATATTTCATGAAAATTTGCTGCCCGTACATTCTCTATATAGGGAGCCTGACAATTTTTATTTGTTCTTACAAAATTTAGAATATTATCAACAGAAGCAGTTGTCTTCAATCTCACCATATTCTGTGTGATAACTTACATAAAACTGCTGAGCATTTGTTTTGTATCCTCTGATGATCTGGAATTTGCATAACTTATAAATGAACAGTAAACCGCAATCCACGCACACCATTTCATCTGTAAAACAAAATCATGAAAAAGAAACATTTCTTTTAATTTGAAATTGCTATGAATATAGCTAATACCATATGTTTTCTGAAACTTTGAGTCAATTTGGAGGATTCTACTATTTCTTTTAGATGTTTTTTGTTTATGCGTAATAGAAAAATTTCCTGCATCACAGACACATTTTACATCAGTGGTACATCATATTGCCCCGTTGGGCACACTGGTCTCAACCAAAATGACTCACCTTTAGCATTAGTCCACACATACTGAATATCATTCCAAGTAAATTCATATAATCAGAAGTTGGGTCTTCCAGTCCACTAGTTTCTGGAGGTTTGTACCTTGATTAGAACAAGTGACATAAATTAAATCATATCATAGATTTTGTCATATAATATTTTGTAGTATTCCATTTACAAACACATGTACCTGTTCATAATTATATTTAACCGCCACTGTTTGCCGTTAATAATTTGGGAACTGTCTCAGAAAGTGGATCAATGCCCCTTTATAATTGTGACTGAAAAGAAATGTTCATTATGAGCTTTTAATTGTTCAACAGGCGTTTTTCTACCCAGTCGAAAGTCTGGTCAAGCGCCTTAAGGCTATCTCCATCTGGCACAGGCAAGTGAAATTAATGATTTGATAAAAACGTATCCGATGTGTAATACAAATCAGAAAAACTACAAAGTTAAAAATTCGAAAAGAGGGTTTATGACCAGCCATGAATGTTTTTTGTACGTGACGCTGCCTTGTCATGCACTGGCCCAGCTGTGCGATCATTCACTGCAATGTGTGATAGCGGCGATACTCTTGTTCAACCTACCGCTATATCACATTGCAGGCTTGCTGCCCATATCTCACTAATGTTATCTTACCTCTGTATTTTGTTAGGTCTTCTAACATCTGTGGTTAGTGACGAAGACATATTTTGTACGCCCTGTGTCTTGCGAGATGTGATGTTTTTGTGCTTTAAATTTTAGGAGAGTGTGTTGACCCTGCCCTGACTTGGCTTCGTGGTTTGGTTGTTTGTACATTCGCTCCTCCTCGATACGAGCATTCCGAATCCTAGTGACACAGGACGCTGATCTCGTGATTAGCTAGGTGGCACACTGCTGCAGTAAATGACCGGGTTCTTTGAAATCTCTCTGGAACAGCGTCCTTGTTGATGGTTCAATGGGTCGGGTCCAAAAGAACACCTCTTGACCGCATACAGGTACTCTAGGATCCCTGTCTGATCCACGTCAAGAGTTAATTTGTCGGCATCTATTTACGCAGTCAGATCTTGAAAATGGCAGAAAACAACGTCAAAGAAGAATTTGAAGACGGGCCCGACGATACGGAGGAGGTGAGTAAAAAGAGGTTGAGAAATTCCAAAACATTAAATGTTGACAGTGTGATTGAATAAAGCATACAAGCTTTGAGAACGGTGAGTCAAGCGCTGTTTTTGAACTGCAATGTGATGCCATTGTAGGTCGACGGTAGATAACAATCATCCTGGGGGCCCATTCAGTGACAATCGAAGTGTAATACGCAATACCAATGGAAAATCGATCAAATTTGAAAACAGTCCCTCCATAGGTGCTGCTCACTAGAGACGTCTTGCGAAGAAATCGACCTCGTCTTACCCTTTCAACTTACAAGAACCCAATTTGCTCAGCCGTTCTCTGTAAATGTAATTTCCCCCTTTTACGTTACTGACAGATCGTCCATCCTTCAAAATTGACCCGTTGTGGGCGTTTCTTCAATATCTTTATCAACCTACCTCATATTCGCTTCACTGAGAAAAACCGTACTTTTTTATTCCTTTCCAGTTTCAAAATGTCATTTTTTGTCATTGCTGTTTAAAAACATTTTATCGTCTTTTGGCATATGATATTGATGAGAACTTTAGAATTATTACAATGCTCATGAGATGAAATGAAAATGATGACGATGATGATAACAACAACAAAAATAACAATAATAATAGCTGTTGTTGTTGTTGTTGTTGTTGTTTGCAGTAGCAGAGTTTGTTATTACTATTGCCATTGTTGACCTATCTCATTTATCTATTTATTTATTTATTAATTTATTTATTGCAACCCTTTTAAAGCAGGGGCTCACTGAAAACAAGAGGAGCAGCAAATTACACTTGGCACTGGAAATGCAAATAAAAACTTACAGAAGAACTTAGAACTTAATTTTCTCAAGCTCTTCCCTAAAAAGGGGAATGTCCCTTTTTGAAAGTCAAATGTAGAGATCGTATGCCCAGTGATTACCATCTATTTAGTCATTTGTCCTTCATTCATTGCAGCTATTATTGTAAAGAGGAAGTGAAAAAGCTAAATGTTTTGTCTGATTTAAGTCAGATTGATTAAATAAACTGATATTTTGGAACAGGTCAAGCAAATAATTACTAACCCTCGGCCTCTTGGCATTGCTATTGTATTTTTATCATTGATTGTCTCTCTGTTCTCCCTACCCACTTGTAGTTAGAATCTAGACGTGACAGTAGCTTTGTGTATGCTTGCAGGCAGAAACATTATATGTGTGTCATTCTATTGTCATCTGACAAAAAATGACAATTTTTATCATTAAGACTGCCCTTAAGCAGTTAATCCAGTGTCTAGCCCATGATAAGAGTTCAAAACTATAATAAAGTACATGATCCTAAATACAATTCTGAAATGATAGTGAAACTCTTGACTAAACGGAATGTTACACATGATTAAGCCGACTAATTTCCCTAAACATGGCTCAAACATATAGGGTTACATTCTCACATTTGCTCTATATTGATTTGTAGCATAGTAATTTTGTGCTTGGACTGTGTATCAAATTTTAATTCAGTCATTTGATATTTTACACATTGACAAATATTGAACATTTCAATTTTTACTTTCAGTTTGAAGATGCCTGTGATGAGATACCTGTGTGAGTATAAAATAATTACCATTGTGCTGTGAAATACTTCCTTCCCTTAATGGACTTAATGAATCCACTGCTGTGAGTTTGCTCAAGTTTTTTCCTTTTTTTGAATATTTCCTAAGGGCTTCTGTCAGCACTACTTTCACCAGAGGTTATCTTCGCAATTCTTCTTGTAACAAATTTATAAAAGTTGCTGACCAGAGTGTTTGCTCAATGAAATGCCCTGGAAAATTCACTGTTTTATAGAAGTTGTCCTCTAGACATAGATTTCAAATTTAAGCCAAGAGCGAATTATTTTTTGTGATCATGGTGATATTTATACCCTGGCTTATCCTTTCATAAAAAGAGCAGAGTATTCAATGCAAATTAAACTATCACCTCATGGTCCATAGGTGATATCAACTGTGTTAGGTTGCTCCCTCTGTTAATGCTGTGCTCAAGATCCATTGTAGGTTTCATCAAAGTTCAACAAACTTTTATGAGCATCATTCCTGTGAACCCATATAAACTGCGCCCTCTCTGGTCAAAGTGACAAGTTGAATCATTGTTATTCTGCTGCAGAAGATTGCATATTGAAACAAAATGTGAAATTTGTAAAGTCGTAAGGGTCAGGCCTTCCTTCCCACATATAAATCAACATAGTCATAGTCTTTTTTCTTTCTGTGCTCAAGACCATCATAGTTTTAATCAATGTTCAAATTTAAGAACATTCATTAGCATGAATTCCAGTGAACCCCCTATAAATTGCGCCCTCTCTGGTCAAAGTGACAAGTTGAGTCATCATAGTTAAATTTAGTTCAGCTTGCTGCAGAAGATTGCATTGAAACAAAATATGAAATTTGTAAGGGTCATATGCTCCTTCCCACATAGAAATTAACATTCACCATGTATCTTTTTGATATTTGACCAAAGTATTATTGATACATGTACATACACAAATTATTTCTGACTTAAAACTGATCTGTTGTCACCACTGTATTTGATTTGACATAAAGTCTAAGTACCACTTACAAGAGGGCACACATCAATGAAGTGACAACCTCACACATCAACTGAATATCACTTCAGAAAGACATTTGCCAGAATACTGTACCATCACCGTAGTGTTGCATATTGTTACAACAATCAACAGAAAGGACAGAGACTTACAATAGAATTGTCAAGGTACAACACAGATATGCTAAAAATTTACTAAATGACCTATTTAGCGTATTCCCTTGAAATTATTCTTGATGAACTCAATCATGTGGGTCCTCATGGCTGCCAATGCCATTGTCATGTGAATCACATGTACATTTGAACTTTGTTGTAGTTATGCAAACACACAATAAGCAAACTTGTCTTTCATGCTGGTTCTGAGTTGTTCAGCATGTGTAACAAATATGAATATTAATGAGAATCATGAATGTTAATTAGAGTCATGAATATTAATGAACCAGCATCGTTGTACCCCTGCATAGTAATTGATGACTAATGAATGAATCAAAAATTCCATTTCAAGTGATCATGAAGCATAATCATGTCTGTTGACCTTTGCTGTAGATAGGACTGGCAAATTATGATAATTTCTGAAAAAACAAATTATCTCCGCGTTTGTTTCATTAGAGGGCATACATTTCTGAAGGACTTGAATTATGTTCCACAGATTCTAAAAAAAGATTTAACTCTTCCTCATGCAGAATGATTGTAGGATGAGAAAGTTTGTTCCCAGTTTAAAGCTTCATAGCATTGTTCTCCTTGTTTTTTCATAAATAGTGATAAAATTTCAGTCTGAGCTGCCAAAGATAGATTCATTTTCATGTTCAACCATTATAGCCTGAAGTACCATTGAAAAAATGGTAAGTAATGTCTACTTGGTCAATAGATGTTTAATTTGTGTCTGATTCTCTTTAATGTGATATAACTCACTTTATCTATAACCAACATGCCTTTTAACTTGTAAGAATTCTGAGATCTTTGAATCAGTTTACGAGTTCCCTGAAATTTTGATCCCTATGTTAGGACAAGTAATATGAACAGAGAGAGAGAGAGAGAGAGAGAGAGAGAGAGAGAGAGAGAGAGAGAGAGAGAGAGAGAGAGAGAGAGAGTGAGACAGATAACTCAATGAAAGTAGGTACTATTTCCAGTGGATAACCGCCGAGACACATTAACAGATGTACTTGGCCCCATACTGTAAGGTCCAGCTTATCTATTTGAGATGATATATTTATAATCGCCAGTATTCCCACAGGAGACATAAGTGCCTTAGAAGAATTCTACTATAGTCAATCAACAGTACTTCTAGGTTAATGAGTTACCATGAGTAAAACCTGGGCGTTGTCTGTCTCCAAGGTAACAGAGTGAGTGTGTAAAATGCAAGGAGTGTCCCTATGTCCCATTTTTGATACTTTGTGTCGTGGCAATAGCTATGTTTGCTCGCATACTTTAAATTCTGTTTGGCTGATCGGTAACTGATGCAGTATGCGTGTATATTCATTGATTAAGTTCTGTGTACTTTCTTTATTTGTGTTGTTTTTTAGTGTACACCCATTAGTGTCTGAGTCATAACAATGATTTTAAACATTGACAGTCATTGCCTGCAGTCTGCAGTTAAAACAGTTAAAGTATCTTTTGTTTAGGTTTCAGTTTTACTATTTTAATATCCCTGACTTGTTTCAGTGAGTGTATTGTTTGATGGGTATCTACGTAAAATTCCACAAAATTTAATAAAGTTGGTAATTGTACCGTACAATATGCCAATCGGCCCAGTTTTTCACAAAACTTAAAAAGGAATCTATGTGTTAAAAGTCAGTATTTTTTGGCAAGTTTATTTGATATTTTTGTTTACTCATTTTTGTGTTGATTCCGTGAAATTTCAAGTTGCATTCACCGTACTACAATGGCCTGGGTATCGGCGACTGCAATTAAATCGAAAGTGTCCCCATCCCATGCTATTTCCAGATGGCCTGTCCTGGACATGGGTGTGGATACGATCGCATCAAACAGGTGGTTGTCGTTCCAATTCACGAGCTTGCCCCAAATGTGCAATATGTTTTATCACAATATTGAATCATTCCAAAAATATGTAAAAGCAGTATTCTATTACTAGTCAATGAGAAAGGATTAAAAAGACACTAAACGAAAAAAAACCAGAAATGAGGCACATCCCATACTAATGTCAAACTCTTTCAATGCCCTCGATTCTAAACAGATATGACCTTCCATGAGAACCAATTCTGATAGTACATGACAATTTATTTCACCGAACCGATAATTAGACTGGTTCCAAATACAAGATCACAGAATATCATATTATTCCTGTCTGCAAAATATCGTGTCACTATTTCAATGTCACTATGAATTATGAACCCAACAGAAAGTACAGTCCAATGCGCGTGATCCGTATGAATGAAAATTACTGTGATACAGAAACTATGTATGCAAAGGCCATCACTGTACATAAATTATACATGATATGTTGTATGTTTTTTCCCATTCATTTCGTCAAAAGTAGTTTCATTTATTGGTGCGCAGGGAAAATTAAAGTGTCACGCGTCTGACGCTATTAGTTTTATTTCTGTATGGTATTTAACTGATGAAAAAATAAATATTGATGCTAAATATGAAATGATAAAACACCCATAGCTTCATACAAAACAAACCTTTGTATATCAGTGGTTTGTCTCAACAGAGGCACACAATATTTTTTCAATGTGGAAATGAAAAAATAGAAGGAGAGGACTGACCCTCTTCAATGGGTATTTATAGTGAATATAATACCCATGATATGCACACAGATCGGTATAAAACAAGTCAGGCTGCACACCCCACATTTCGCAATGGTATGTGCTGGTGATGCAAGCACTATGGAAAAAAATTCTATTAACATATTATAAATATGTGGGTAGGCCCCGCACGGTGTGAATGGCCCTCAGTACTCATTGTGACATCTACCAACTAGGGACAGATATAGCACGGAATTCACAGAGTTACTGGTCACTGCCTGAGACAGACTGCGTCTTGTTTTAGCTGTGGGACTGTAGAATTAGCCAGAGAGCCAGCGGAAGCAGCTGTACTGAACACTCGTTTTCCTGCAGCTTTTTTTGTTGAAATTTTTCGCCGACGTTCTGAAAAAGCAGTATTGGTATTTCTACTTTTTGGGACTCATAAAAAAATAAGATGAGTGAAGATAACCAGGTTGGCGGTGGAAATGCCAGTATGAGCTCCCTCAACAACGGTGAAACTGAGTAAGTGGCAAATTGAACATTTCCCTCAACAATCAATCCAGAGAATTGAAAACTCAACTTCAGTATCTTTTTTTTCACATCGATGTACAAGAACCATGAACTGATTATTTAGGCATTACAACAGTGTAGTTTATTGAAATTCTTTGTGTCACTGTTCACATGTATATACATATAGTCACTTCAAGAAAAAAAAAATGAAAAGGTTTGTTTGATTTGGAGAAGCCACAAATCAAATCAACATATTGCAGCGTGCAAGTTGCATTCTCATCTGTTTCATGCGGTCATCAAACAAAAATGTTATAGCCACATCATCATGTAAGGAAAGCTTTTCCTATGCATATTCTGAAGACATACATGTACTACGTCACCAACTCTCCACACTGCTATTTGCATATTGGACCATTTGAATCGGCTTCATAATTGTCGTGATGATCAGAACCAGTTGATTGATACCACCATATAGAAAGGACCAAGGTCATAAATTGTCACAGCAAACACTTAAAAATGCTCATAATTTGAATTTTACCACAGCTCAGTGTCATTATCTGTCAATGAATACCAGGCTCTACACAACCCCACTGCAACATTTCCATAATTTATCACAAACTTCACTTCGTGGCAGTGCTCTAAATGCCATGTTTTTCTCTACAAATTAACTATTTATTGTAATCCTTTTCTGTTTGATTGACTCAGACATAAAGACAAGTGCCGCTAAACTTTGAAATTCCAATATGTTTCACTCAATAAAAGTATAAATTCCTTTTACACTATCCATGAATACGTGATATGTTGTTTTTTTTTCAAACAATTGGTATCTTTTCTCAAAATCTTTATATTTTTTGTCTTTTATAATTGTTTGCATCCTCTGTCTATTTTGTATTAAATTGCACAGAGTTATGTAACTGAATCGTTTTTTTCAGTTTGTGAAAAGATGTATGCATATCATGCCGGTAATGGGAATTGATCTTTTGTGTAGGTATTAAAAGATTTGAAAAACGAAATAAAGTTTTCAATTTTGGCACTGGCTTACAAAAATGTCAATTTATGGCTTGTCTGTTTCAGATCACTTTAGAGTTATATTTGCAGGGTTCTTTGACATTTAAAAATTATGTTTCTGACAATATCTACAAAATCTAGTTGGTTGATGATTTTTCTGCAGTATATTGTGGTGCTGTTTATCAGAGTAATGGATACACGATCTGTTCACCAGATCAGGAAACATTCACAAAGTATATTTAGTAGGTATATTATTCATTATTATTCATCTGTAACTGTGTTGCTCAGACTTCAGGGTATCAGATGAAAAGAAAGTCAACAACATCGTACTGATGTCAGACACCGATATTGTAGTGAGTGTTTAGCAGTGCTGAACATGAAAGAAATTTCAAATAGTTATTTTATCAAACATTTGAATTTTATTGTAAAAGCTATTTGAAATTGAATTTTGTGTTACAGCTGTTAAATATATGTCTGCCAATCCTATATTTTGAGTTTCTTGTGGCGTATTAGGCCAGCATTTCTGTCTCGTAGACATGTTCTTACATGAAAGCAATAATATTAATCTTCAGCTTTATGAAAATAGATATAAATAGCAGTGGACCATTGCATTTATTGTACAGCATTCAATAGAATCTTTGCATATCCAGGAAGGAACAATACAGCTTGTTTTCTAGTATTCTTGACAAGTGCCGTGATGAAAAATGAATTGTTTATCATATCTAAGGTGGACGATTTCAATATTTACAATTGATATTAATGCTCCACTCTGTGTAGCTATCCTATTTGCTCTCATAAATTTGACTCACTTGTATAAAATGTTGTAGTTATGATTCAAGATATTTTTGTCGCAGACAATGAGTAACTCGCCCAGAGGATAATGTGATGTTGTCGTAAATTTTGCATTTCACTGGCTGGGAAAATTTACTAACAGGTATGAATTTTGGAAATGTTGCTTTTTAACATAATCTTGTCACAATGTGTCATATAGCTCGGAGACTGAACAGCCCTGTGGATCTCATGCAGATTTTTTTTTGCGGAGGACAACAGCTTGCTATGGTTTTTGCCGACAGCTAAAGAAAATTTTTTAAACCATGAGCTGAGTTATTGAGCACCACTGTTCAGCAGTAAACATCAAATGGAAATCCGTAGTTACAATGATAGGATAATATATCTAGAGCTCAAAAAAATGAAATTTGGTGAAAAAAGTTGTCACATTTAAATGCATTCTATCTGTCTGTACATGTGACTAAAGTAAAAAATATAGCAATATTAAATTCATGCTTTTGAAGGTGGATATTAATGCATTCATGAATTTCATGTGTGCATGGATGGACGTCTTTGTCCTGTGTCCCTCAATTCTGTGTTGAATAAATAAACTAGTTCTATTTTTGTAGCACTAATGTTGGGCCTTGCAACTGCATGGTACTAAATTGAAATAGTGCGTCTTGTTACTGAATTTGCATGTTCACAAAAATTTCAACTATTGAAGTCATGTTTGAGTCTGGTTCTGTATAGTTATTTGTGCCCCCAAATTGTCAAATTACAACTGTGTGCCTGAAGTTGTACCTAGCTCCTGTCTTTAGAGTAATTAGGGATTCCGATTTACCTAGTCATTGAAATTGTCTTATTCAGGATATTGGTGGTTTGTTAGTTTGTGTTTCTGGTCTCCAGTGGTATTATTCCGTCACAGGTGACAGTCTGCAGGGAAAAAGTTACATTTTGATATTAAATGTTCACTTATGCTCAATGTCAAACTATAGTCAAATCGTTATAGAATTCAGCTTGATTTATCCATGTATATTAAGGCAGAATTTGCCTTACGGACAGATATTTAGACTAAGATCTTTTCAATGCTATTGATTACTTATGGAGCCTCGGGCTTATTTTAAAGCTTTTGAAGTAAATAAAATGTTCACCTTCTTGTTTATATGGAATTGAAAATGTATTTTGTCCATAGAGCTAATACAGGGATAATTGCCATTTTAAATTTTAAACCTTGGTAAATCTTAGATAACTTGTTTCTCTAGGATCAAAATTTACACAATGACCCTAATTTTTCTCATTGATTTTGAAATCTGGTTTAAGTGTCCTTAAGGCAAGTATGAGCTGAAGTTTTAAGTCTTTCAGTTTTGGAATGCATACTACACTCATCTAACGTCACAGTCTGGTTTATCCTTGCAGAGAATTCATTAAACTGATATAAATATTCGCCAGGAAACACAGATTTTACCACTTTGTCATGGAGTGTTCATCCACCATCTGATGATAGGACCAGGGTTTGAGATTCAAATTAGTTGCTCAATGCTTCCAATTCGTTAATGTGATATTTTTCATGTACACATCAGTGTGTGCTGATGAAATTGATCCAATTCATAATCGTAACATTTTATTAGATAGTGAATGCGTCACTAACACGTCAAGTAAATTAGACATGAATTATGGACAATATTGTTCAGAAATCACACACACCAAGTACCACTACTGTTTTTATAATCTTAGCAGACCAGTCTAAGCTTATTCTTAGCCCTTAATTTCTGTTCCATATGTGAAATATCTTAAATCAGATAAATCTAGTTTTGTGTTCTCACAGTTTAGATAAGTATAAAGCGTCCATCATTTGTTGTGTCTACATGTACCATAAAGATCATGAGGAAACATCGCATTTTCAATAGTTACGACAAACCTGGTTATACCCTGTCTCTACTCTCTTAGCCTGGAAATTCTTGGTGAAGGTTTTCTCACTCAAGTGTATCTAAACACCTCTGCACATCCGTGTCCGATCCATTTCTTTTTAAATAATCTTTATCAGACGCACTTTTCGTAGAATGCTCCTCTGCCATCATCAGTGGGCTTCCATGCAGTGAGTTCTATAAAAATAGAATTTTCGGTCACTGTAAATATATTAAATTGCACCTGTAACCATTTGATATTAAATGATTGTTACGAAAGTATAATTAGGACAAAAACTGATTTTGTGTGCCTTTTTATGATCATTTTCATTATCTTTATAAATTCAGAATGAAAAGCTTTCATCTTTCTACAGCCACTTTCTCATCGACCTTCTTTAATTTATTTCCCAATTTTAACTTCTATGGTTTTCATCGTTGCAATTGCTGTCTTTTTAGTGCAATCGTCACTTTATTTGAATACCAGCATTTCATCTCTTCAGCTACAGCCTAATTGAAATTCCTGACACAAAGCAATTTCCTAGCCAGACGTTTTGTCTTAAAATCATGCACATTTTGACTTCACCGTTGAAATCAAAGGTAACTAAAGGGAGTGACACAGTGTAGTACACATATCTTTTAAGGGCATGTACCGGAAAATCTAGAAATATTGCATTGATATATGATGTGCATGTATATCACAGCATTTCCTTAGAAAAGAGTGAGATGGGATTCAATTATAGACATTAAAATTTCTCAATGCTTCCCTACATGTTAGTTCCTATGACTCTATTATAAAAAGAATTGTATATTTATGAATATTTATCTCATAAAATTTCTGATTGATATATTTTATGGGTTGTGTTATTTGATCCATTCAAGCCAACTTTTGAACTTACCATGATATGGTGCGATGATACATGGTCGTTCATATTGCAGGGATTTGTAGAAAGATATGCGAAATCATAAACTTCTTTTGGTAAATCCGTTTACAGTTCTGTATTAAAATCAATATGACTGTAAAGCAAGCAAGTTATTGTCCTACAATTTTCCTTTTTAATTATATATCTGATAATTTCATGAACATTCCCAAATCAGCCTCAGACAAAAGAAATGACAGATCATTAGAACTCTCATCAGCTCCTTACAATGTTAACCCTTTGAGGGCTGTAATTTTTCCCACCAAAATTTCAGCACAACATTTTACCAATTTTTATGAATTTTTCTGTAATTTTTTAATAATTTTTGATCAAATGGATATCACATTTCATTGGCTCGAGTTTTTCACCAAAATTTGGCAAAAATCTGAAAAAATTTTACTGGAGCACATTTTATAAAGGTGACAAAAATTGACCTTTGCTCTCAAAGGGTCAATTAATTTGTCCCTCTTGAAACAAAGCTAATGTGATTTAATAGCTGGTTTGGTGTTCAAGTTGTCTCTCGAAAGTGTCTACCTATTCTTTGCGTAAAAGTCATTTTGAGTTCTATCATGAAGTTCAATTCTGTGTATTTGGTCTCAGTCGTTGAAGGAACAAATACATTTTAACTGGTCATTAACAATTTCTGTATCAATTATTAAATTTATGTTGTCCTTCGTGCAAATCTCTTCAACTTTGTACTTTGTGAACGTGTAATGACGGTAATACTTCTGGCTTTTTGACATGTAAAATTTATTTGAAATGCTCACAGCTGTCACCGTGGATGTTATTGAGGTATTTAAAAAGTCCCATCAAGGTAATCCTTGTTTATATTTTATATGGAGTCATTAGATAGGGTTGTTGTGCTACACCTAGAAATGATGGCCTTGAGGACAATATTGTCCATATTCCCTGCATTACATCATGTTATTCAATTGTCATACAACCGGCCGGATGAATATTCTTTTATCTTTCCTGTGTCAATCTTCTGTCATTATTACAGCCATGTATGTGTTGGCGTATTTACAATTGGACTGTTCCAACTCATGAATGCGTCATGTACAGCAATGATAATACACATTTGTGTTCAAGCATACCATGCCTGCAAAGCTAAATGTGGTTACTGCCCAATCATGTCTTTCACAATGTGGATGGATCAGAAGATTGAGAAGATCAGGTACCGACACACAGTCAGTTGAAAGAAAAATTCAGTTTTGTAGTTAATTGCAAAGAACCAGTGTTCAGATACAATAATTGACTGTCACTATTCCTAATTCTTTGACAAGTACAAAGTAATTATCAGAAAAATTTCTATATATGGACATGTTCTTTTACGATGTTAAAATTCCACTGTCTGACAATTTAGCATCAGGAGGGATCTAGTATATCTGTAGAGTCAATAAAGGTGAGAAAGTGACTTGGGTTTTGAAGAAAACAGCATGACAGGTAGACGGGGTAGAGGTGAATTGACAAGAAATTTCTATCCAGCTCCATCCATCCCTCCCCAATCCACCCACTCACCCCCCCCCCCTCCAAAAAGAGAGGAGCTCTATACAATAAGATATTTCAAAGTTATGAATGATTAATTTTGTTCTCACTCATTAAATCATCTCATCAAACCTGTGATAATGATTGCTGTCAGCAGCAACAATGCCAGCCTGTCTGTCTGTCACATTTTGATTAAACTTTTCATTGATGAAACATTTACCATAGAGATTTTATTATTCAAGAGCAGATTGTACTCGGTAAAATTGATCTACAAAAGTCAACACTTCAGTTTAATTCCAAAAAAACCAACACAGGGCATGTGAACCTAAATGACCTTCTTCTTGTCTTTCATCTCCAGCTTCCTCCCACTTTCTTCCTCTCAGTGACGCAGAAGAATCATTGTCATCAAACTCACTACACCCACGCTGCCACTGCAATAACTTCATTCCCTGATCTCTGTTTAAAATAGACTTTTACGGTTTCCCATTCTTCAACCGTAATTGATTATTTTGTTTCTCTCATGGGGATTGAAATCAGGGCATATGTCCCCGTCTGACATTTTCCCTTAATTTCATTTTCTCAGACTGTGAGTCTCAAGACAAGTGCTCTCATTTCACAGTGTGCAAGCAAACAGGGAATCTCGTTAGTCAAAGTTTGAACATTACGATGCTTGATACATTTTCGGCCTTCATGTATCTCCTGAACACATATGTTTCATCTATCTTAAAAGTTTGATTAGTTGTGTAAATTTTCAAGAACTTTTACGCTCATTCACGAATTTATTTATACCATTTAACAATAATTAATCACCCAATATCAATATTATAAATTATGTTCACTTTGTTTCAATCAATTTGTACATAGTTGTCATGTCTTTTTTGTTGGTTTGAAAGAAATCAAAGAGAGTAATCAGATATTCCTAATAGGAGTTTGAAATTAAGCGTTGGCCGGAAACTTTCTCATTTTCAATTGATTATTTGGAAATAGATGGAAATGTGGATATCATGATGCCTGAATTCATACAGGAAGTCATTTTTAATGTCAATTAAATGTCATAACCATGACAACCCAGGCAATATTGGGTGGGTGTAAGTGTGGAGTGAAATTTTAATACTACTTGGATGGGTATAGTTCCAGAACTGTATAGCCATTGCGGCTATTTAGCTGTGGGTGTATTATGGCAGCCATAGTCAAAAGCTAATTCAGGCTGGGAATTTTAATTTTACACGACATCACAGCCAGCCAGTCTCCCAGAAAAGCGGTTTCATCGAATGCAAAGTTTGCTGACGTCAATGTGGGTATCTTCTGAATGCTAAGTTTTTTTCCCCACAGTGTAATCCATTGACTTTCAGGAAAGTACCAGGTGCTGATGGGAAGTGGAATTTTAACAAGAAATACTGTAGCTATTGGCATTGTTATTGGCTATCAGGTTTTAGCCAATTAGTAAAGAACATACAGCGTATCCTCATAAAGCTGACGTGTATATACTTGAACATATGCATATTTTGGCATTTAGCAGCTGTAAATTTTGAAATGGCAGTAGAACTGACAAGCTGGTGAAGTGTTGACTGTTAAACAGTGAATATGCACCTGTCAATGAGGTGAAATCTATTCCAAATATAGAATCAGTCATGAGTTCAAAAGCTGATGTTTCCATTACATATCGTATTTGACATTTTGACTGACAAATTTTAAGGAAAAATCCCTGAATACATCTCATGAACAAAAAGTACAGTGATGTTGAGCTAGTACAACAACAGAAACTTACAATTTGAACTAATTAATATGTATTGAGTATCATTTGATCTTTAATTTGCTAAGCTAATAGCTTAGATTGAGCTACATTTAACCAGAGCAAAGTTAAATTATTATCGTAAAATCATAATCTAAATTGTAAGTAAAACAAAATCACTACTCTGTAGAGAGAATGAAGTAGTAAAATACTCATGCTTTATTGCTTTGATCGTTTTCAATGGACAGTCCTTGTGGAAGGTGACCATTCAGTGTTCTTGACAGCTTGGAAAAAGAGGAGGGTAGCTACTTTACATAACAATATATAATTTGCATACTCTTTTGTTGTTAAAATGTATTCTCTTGTGTGGTTATTCACATAAAAATAGATTGCTGAAAAAGAAAACAAAGGGATGGCCTACCAATTTAAATTCCCTTATGGAGAACCCTGATCATTACATGAGATACATGACAAAAAAAAACTCAAATGTTATTTAATGTTGTCTTTACTATAATAGGAAACAGTTTGAATGTGATATAAGAAAATCTGGCAAATTTATAAGAAAAATGCCCTGTAGATAGAAATTTGGCAAATCAAGAAATTCTTTGGTGACTATAGGCTTTGAAAATCAAGCTGACTTCACATTCCAGCGTTGTTGCATTGTGATATATAGACATTGTGATGCCCCCAGCATGCATTGTTAAAACCAGTTGAAAAAAATTAATATAACTTGTTAATTATAGATTATCTGTCAGTGATGATTTCCAATTTGCTGATTTAGGAAATTCCTGCAGATATCTATTCCTGGCATGTTTTCAATGGAAGCGGAATTGAGTTATCCTTTGTTTCAATGATCAGTAAAGTTATAAATCTGTGCGTTAAGTTGCTCATGTTTTTTCATTCACATTCCAAAAAAAAAACTATTTTGATTCATGGATTTGATAGGTGTACAGGAAGTGGTATATAATTACACATGCAGGCGAAAGCAGTCATGACAGAACTGCCGTCCATTGTCACTGTTCTCATCTACATTTACTTGACATTGAAAGGAATAAAAACCCTTATGTCATCGCTGGACAATGCTGGTTCCTCACAGTGGCATCGCATTGTTGTTACATGGTAATAACCATCTGCGTTGAAACTTGTTCACACATTTCTCATCAAGGGAGGGCTGCGGCCTTTGTAGACTTTTGAATCCACTGAAACGCTGGGTTTTTCGACACTGAATGGTATAGTGACAGTAGCACTGCTGTAATATTCTTCCTGGCTTGTTTTGCTGTGAACTTCACTCACAAAGTCCCTGTGATCTGACTTCTGATAAAATAGCAATACAGTAAGTTGATAATAGTTTGTGATCTTTATTATCTTACATAGTTAAATAATGATTGTCTCTCACCATTGGCTGGTTATTCTAAGTGTTTAGTTAATCTGTTTGGCACAAAGATCAGTGCCAAATTCCATTTTGAAATATTTCATTTTTCAGGTTCTCTTCCTGACAAGATACGTGTGTAGTTTCAAGCTTGCTGCTGGAATAGATAGTGAATCTATGGGATTTCTTTGAGTGTTATTATCAATTTCAATGTTGATATGGAACAAATTCATATTAACTCAATTTGCTGATCATAATCCTATCACAGAGGTAGAATATCTCCAACCTCTTTGATCATGATCATGTCGTACTGTTCGTGCTTATAGTCAATTGAAACAAAGTGGGCCCGGACTGTGGTCCAAACATGGAGGTACATGTGTAAGCACCTTACATCCATGATCCAAGCATATATAGGATTACCAATCATCCTTTTCAATTGACCATGTTGCTCTATAAGCCCCATTTTGGCTGACAACATTGCTGCTAAATCCAAAGTTTATCCTCAATTTTAAGCATGCGATGAAGTTCATTGACCTGATGTGAAGGCCAAAAATGCGTGAACACCCTCGTGTACCTGTGCATGCATTTATGTAACATGTGTTTTTGTCATCGTGTCTCTATGCAAATGAGTTGTCAATTTCAATTACTGGTATATGTGAAGTCATTTACGTGGTTGTGGAGGTGGCCATGCTTTGTGGTGAAAAGATTCTCTTTGAGTTAGTCAATGGCAAACGATTTGTTTTCACTGTCGTATCTTGCTATAATCCATGGTCATTGGAATTTCTCATTGGAATTGATAACAGAATATTAAAATTATACCCTACTTTTAACCCTTTCACCCCCATGTCCCTCTCTAGAGGTCCAACTTTACCATAGAAAACGATGACATTGGTTCAAACCATTGTGGTGAAAGGGGTAAAGGACAGATGAGATCAGATATTACCTTGGGTATGGTATCTTACTTAGGCTATGAATGCAAGTATGTTTCAAAAATTACATGATCTTCATTCTATATCTTAGGATGTCTAAATATTATCCTAGTTTCACGGTTTGTAGCAACAATGTAGTCTCAAAATGAAATTCTTAAACTCATGCCCACATTTTGCACTGGTGCAGAAGACTGATGGTCTCCTTTCCCTTTCAAATCAAGAAAATAAGTTAGCTTTTACAGCTGACTGCAGTCATCTTTCCAGTCCAGGGGGAATTCAAAATGTATTCAGTGGAATCATCTCTGTGTACTTTTGTCAGGCTCTAAGATTGTGTTTTCAGATGGCTTGAAATCAGCCTCAAAGAACTGTTACGTTGCATTTTTCTTGGCAATCATGTTTTTTGTTTATTTGTGGTAAACATAATTCACTTGTTGTCCCAATATCACAGAGTAACCTAACTACTGTAAAATTTACTCAAGGAAATTTACTGATTCTTGAAAAAGAAATGAATTCACTGTGATATGCATCTGTTGTTTGACTCACCTGGCTTTTCATCAAGATTTAATTGATAGAAAATGCAATGGTTCATAGAATCCTTTGACAATAAATGAACGCAATTTTAATGTGCAATTCGAAAGTGTTTACTGGATCAAATGTGCCTTAAAACACCACAGAGATGAAAAAGGGTCTGGCAATGTGATTAGGACTGTGAAGCATTTCATCATGAGAATTGAAAGATAATTTGTCAGTTGTGGATGATAGAATACATATCATCCTTTGATTAATCTTTACAATGTGTGACGGTGTGGTTTCTATACAAGTAATAAGTGTGATATGCATTGATCCATGTAGAAGGGATACAGATTTAATTGTGACTATAAGAAAAGCTTTATTTCAATAACAACAATGTGTCATAGTTGTTTGTTTATAATGACATTAAAAAGTCTTATACTACAGGTGTGTAATCTTGTTAATGGAATCATGTTTTACCATTATACCAATCCTTTCATCTTATTGAAGATTACAAGTCATTTTAAATCCAATCAGAGTAATACACTATACTGCCATGCATTAAATTCACAGTTGTAACAACCAGAATGTATTGTAACACACCTCATCAAAGGTATCTGTTGTGATTGGTTGATTCATGGTCACAAGCACAAAACAGAATCTGTCCAAAATCCTGTCTGCAGACACATTACAATAATCAGTGCTCCATCCTATATATGTACAAATGATCTGTTCACAATCTTTTACTGATTTGATTCAGAAATATTCCATGGATGTACTCTGCATCCAGGCCTGTAAGGCTTGGTTGTGCTTGACACACAGAGATTTCAGACAGTTTTCCAATGATATATTATCCACCTTCGGTAGAAGCTCGCGTCTCATCCCATTAAAATCTGGAGGAGGGATTGTGACCAAGCAGATTATTATCAGATGTATAGCGATGGCATACAGCGGTACGTTTGATGAGAGCGGTGATGCACAGCTGGTTAGAAATAAGCCAAGCCAGGAAAGGTCAAAACGTGATTCTACTCAAATTGAAGATGTTTTTTTCATCTTTTATAGTACTTCACTTTCATCAAAGGTGACTGCCCTTTCACATCTGTTTTCCTGCTTCTCTCAAAGCAATTAGATGATGGAATTGAAGTGCATTAACCTAGCGCAGTATACACATTGAAAGCTAATTTCTACACATGGTTTTCGGTCTGGTTAATCTGACTGGCAATGTAATGAATTATAAAAGACCTTGCTATTAAAGGTAATTAAAACTGATGATGTACTTTTCCTGTTGTTTTTAACCTTTGCACCCAGACCCCTGCTACTCTATGACGTCATCGGACATTTATGTCCGAGCCGGGTTCAAAGGGTTAATTACAATTATTCTGGCTGAGCAAAATTACCTATTCTCAGTACATTCAAAATTTTTATACCTTTTACCGCAAAATTTGATACAATTCTGATAACACTTATGGATATAAAAGCTGTACAGATGAATTGAAAGAACAAATATGTCATCCAGAACAAAGTACACTTTTTAGACCAAAAGAGATTTTAAAAAATTTGTAGTTATACCTCTTTTTTTTTCAGCTTCCAAGATACAATCAGTAATTTCCTATTTTTTATAATCAGTTCATAATTTCATAAAAATCTGTAGTCGTCATATGTACTATCCGTTTCATATATCAATGATGATATTGAAAATTACAATGGTTGATGCAAGAAGAACAAAAAAGAAATTCTTCAAGCACTTATCGCATACCTTAGGCTGTAAAATATTACATTCCTCACTTTGCATGGATATGTCGCCGATTTTTTTTTTACGATCACATGTCCCTTAGTATGCCAGCAAGTCATTTGTTTGGTGTCTGGGTTCTTCACAAGGTGATTTTAAGGGCTGGGCCACCCCTCTGTTTTTGGAGCGATCTTTTCATATTTTAATACTATACAAAAAAGACATTTTCATAACAAAAGAATATGCAAATTAAACATTGTTATGTAGATTGGCCAGTTGTTTTCCCAAGTTGTGGAGAACACTCAGAGGTGTGCCGCCGTATTTGTAATGCCATATTTGTAATAGATCTGCGACATCGCATCAGAGTTGAAAACAGACAGCTGATGATCTGTGCTGTGACCTCAAACACATCAGAGGTCAATCAGTCAGTATTCATTTATTTATAGTCAATCTACATCTCATAGCATAGGGGTGATGTTCAGTTTACAGGCTGCTGTTTGTGAAAGTGCATCTGGTACATCCTGTTTTTGTCCATTTTGCAGTTTATTTTGATGATTCAAAGTCTGAAAATTAGTGTAAAATCTTAGGTACATGACCTTACAGGTTATTTTGCTATTCTATATTGCTGTAAAAAAAATACTGCATACATTATTTGTCGTTGATTTTCATACAAGGAGTTTCTGGGTTTCGCCTGGGCTCTTTGAGGTTGGCAGCCATCTATTCATATTTCAATAACTATATTAAAGAATACATTTCAACAACAAAAGAATATGTATATTATGTATTGTTATGTAAATTGAGAACACTGAGTTTAATTTGCTACTGAACTGACCTCTGACCTCTTGTAAGCTTACTTGTTAACATTTGCTCTTGTGTTTACGCTCCAAATTCTGTTACTTCTCCCATCACTTGCAAGAACACTATACACCATTCTTAAATATCATTCAACCATAATTTTCACATCAGCTTCTCGCAAACATTATTATTTTGACCCCTTTAAATTCCCAGTGATATTAAAAAACCTAGATCTTGCCTTTAAATTTAAATTGGATCAACTCTCATTCCTGACAAAAAATGTGCATCTCCTCTTACAATTATCACCCTATTATAATAACTACGGTACACTATCTGGTTAAAGACCAAATTAGTAATCCTTCTTTCTTGTCTTTAAAGGCCAAATTTTCAATCTCATTACATTTTTATAACTCACAAATTACCCCATACTTTGTTGTGCCATTAATTTTTCATATTCGGTAAATCAATTTCTGAGAACTTTATACATTTTTTAATCCTCAACTGGCTCTTTAAAAGACCCAGTTCCTCATTCAAGACACTTGCCCCAGAATCCAAATATTCAATCTTTTGGTCTTGTGTCATTCAATTATCATATTGCTCATAAACACTTATTCGATAATTCACTGTATTCTTGGCAATTAAAGATTGAAATCTTATGATACTCTGACATTTTCTATGCTATTTTTTATTACCTTGTGAAGTTCTTTAAGCACGGCATGTGTGAGTTACAATATTATTTTGAGTGTCAGAGTCATTTGCTCAACAGAAGATCCTTAATTGTACTTTCAATTAATTCTTGATTTCTAAATATCATGATTATTCTTGTGTGAAGTGAAAAAACACGTAAGTATATGAAAGTATAAATTATATCCTTTCTTTATTGATTGAAATGATAAAGTACGTCACAACTCTCTTTAGCCCATATATTATTCTATACCTCACTGATAAACGCAGTAATTTATAGTTCATATCCACTGATCTCAGATGAAATGAAAGTAACATAGTCGCCCGGGGACGTGATAGATATCACTTTAATGACTGTTGTTATTGACCGATACAATTATTTTCCGTCTTTCTCCTCTCAAATTAGATCGTCCACAATGGATCTGGACACGGCCCTCGAAGAAAGTCACGTTGCAATTAACTTATTTCTCAATAACCACTTCAATGAAGCCAAGAAACGAATGGAACCATGGTAAGGAATGTTGAGTTCATTATTAATTTTGCATGAAGTAGCGTATGTAAATATGTCAGTGTATATAAATAGAACATTACAATACTCTGCATGTTTTTCTTTATACAAATGAGATGGTATATTTTTGGCTGTTTGTTGCATTTAAATTGCTTCATAGACTGAAACCTGAGTTCTGAAGGTCATGTGCACCTCAAAACTGAAAAGTAAACTTTTGCTCAAACTTTCCTCAAGGTAACTTTCAACCAATTCTCTTTCAAAATCAAGAATAAAAATCCTGGTCATTGGCAACATGGAAACACCTCAAAGTTTTTGATCATTGAAATTCAAAATGTCTACCATCGCTGTGTTCATTCTGTGAAATTTCGATTTTCATAAAAATTAGATGGCAAAAAACTTCATTTATTCCAAGAGCTTCAAGATGAGTGCACACATAAGCAGTAGATCAGAAAGTATTATAGAAATTTGAGGGTCCAAATATCTGTCCCTGAATCTGTCCTTAATGTCTGTTGTGTATTTAGGTTCAATTTGGATGCTTTCTGCCTTAGTTTGGTTTGTCTTCGTGGTAACAGAGGAAGTCCTGTGTTGTTTCAGCATTTCACAATGGCGTGAGAGTTCTTGAAAATTCTAATAATAAGCATGCATTTTATTACGCAAACATAAGATGGACAGTAGAAGTATCAGTGTAATTCTTATATTTTACTCGGTAAAGTACCCCAGTTCAATAACCTGTCTGAATGCGTCAGAGGAAAGATTAGTGTGTGTTTTGTAGAAGGCAAAATATTATTGTGTCATTTCAGTGGAAAACGTGTACTTTCAGTGGAAAAGTGTGCTTTCAATGTATTTGACAAAGTCTAGAATATTATTTCCAGCATTCAGATCTGCCAGTGTATTTATAAACGCTTGTAATGTTGACAATCAGACATGCAAGGTGCTTCATTGTGTAGGATCTGGACTCTTTATTTTGGCCGGAGTATGAATGAAGGCCAAAAGACAGAGTCAAGATCCCAGACAAGGTGGTTGACTGACATGTACCATAGGTCGTCTTGTCATGAAAGAGAGTTTTTTGAGCAAGTCACTTCTGCCAAGCAGTGGTGTTGATTGTCAAAGCAATTGTCTATACGCTGTAAGAACCAGGACATCATGCCTGGTGGCGTTACATCACAAGTCATTTCAAGTGTCATTTCAGTTTTGACCGATGGCTAGAAAACTCTACTCCGTAGCTTCAGTAGTAGATCTTAAAATGCAGCAGTGTTCACACAGGCTACCGTCTGAATCAGCAAATGCCATGTGTATTGAACCCACTGTATCATTGAAAGATTTTTTCGTGACAAGCTTAAAAGCTTTACAGGCAAAAGTAAGTGAAATTCCTTGAAGGTGCAAATCCAAAATGACAACTTGCACTGTAAAGTTGGAAATGCAAGAGAGGATATGTGATACATTGCGTGTTTTTATATCACTCAAAACAATGTTAGCATATTAGTGGAAGTAAAATAATATTATGAATTTTCAATGAAATGTAAATCTGATATAATTTATTCTAAGTTATTTATTTCTAAGTCTTTGTTTGGTCTTGTAACAGATAAATTACCATGACTAGATATTGTCACACACGATTAAAGATTAAAAAAGTGAATATTTGTATAATTTCTAAAACAGTGCCAAACCGTCAGTTGTAAGTCCTGTTTTGAGAAAGTTTAGATGTCACAGCTACCTTGAGAATAGACAATGAAGCAGCAGACCATTGTCTATGCCTTGACTATGAAATCTGTGACTGTCACCAAATTACCAAGCTCTTATACTTGTTATTTTAACACCGATGGTTAATATATTTGACAGCTGTGCATGGATTATACAAAATGAGAAAAACTTTAGTGTCTTAGAGAAATTTGTATTTTCTAAATCCCAGTGGATTTGAGCTCAGGCAAATGAACTTTTGTCACTAGTATTCTTGTAAACTCATGAAGGAGGATGAACACATTGTAAAACTAGCCAGTGTGGTATGGTTGCATGTATCTTGCTTTGTTTGGACTCCCTAGACTAGTGTTAAACAGCACAATTGCAAAGCCATGGATTGTTTCAGAGCAGAATCAGAAACAGAAACCATGAATTTTTTTCTTGATTATTCCCCCTCTTATAATTGCAAGCTCAAATATTTTCCATTGGCATTGAAATAAATTTCCTGGAATATATTACAATAAGAGAATGCTACTGTAAACCATAGAGGTGCATTCAGTACTTCAGGTAGACTGTATAGCCATCAACACATTATTTACCAGCCTATGGAATATTAGGAAATAAAGAAATACTCAGTTAATTTTATCACCACTTTATGCAGGTAGTCAACTCATTTGAATTCGTCTATTTTTATAAAAAATTTTATTGATAGCAGGTGAATTGCATTATGACTAATGTTCAGTGCATTGCATGTTGTATCCAAGGTCAGATAACATCCAGTAAATGTAAACAGCTAACTCTAAAAACTTAAAATTTTACTACTATATATGATTGCATCATGTCAAATATATTCACCAATACTGATTTTTTTAACTTCTATTTATTCTGTTGTGTTATGCGTCATAATGTTTCACCGTGATATGGAAATATATCTCAACAACAATATGGAACATATTTTCATTTAATATTTTGGATTTTTATGATGTGCCGTCAGCAGATTTTAGCTCATTTAGTGTTGCCATATTTACAAAAATTGCTAAATGTTCGTGTGGCTTGATCGGAGAATAAAAATGTCATGTTGGTCATCGAAGCCAGTGTGGTAAAGTTGACTTGACAAAAGTGCACAAGTGGGGGAGTGTACCCCCAAAAAATCTCTGTAAACAATGAGTAATATTTTATTATCCCTTATGTGAGTCATACAACTGTGTTCACTGTCTTAAAGTGGCACTCCCATTTGGTAACATTTTTAAAACACATTTTTTTAATGCCAACAGTCGATATTTGACTTGGCGATGCGCGTGGATCACGGGATATGGATAAAAACATGTTCTCAAAAAAGAAAAAGTTTGAATTCTGGTGGTCCACCTAAATTCAGCTTCCGAACATGAACGTTCGGCACTGGGGCCATTGTCAACTAAGCCATGGAGTACGAGTCTACGCTTACGCTGCTGTACGCCACGTCAATATCGACCGTTGGCATTAAAAAAATGTCTTTTAAAAATGTTACCAAGTGGGAGTGCCTCTTTAAAGGACCAGTAGCTGTATTAAACTTGACGACATTTCCACCATTTTTGTTTTTAATGTCAACTACAGTTTCTTGTTATACGTACCAAAGCATGTTGAGATACACAGTATTCAGCTTGTCAGCTCAGCCCATACTTGTTTAAACTGCATTGTTATTGTTGACAAGTTAATTCTGGTCGGCCTAGAATTCAAATGTACGCAATAACAGTGTATTTTACACGTATAGATACTGTATTGACAAGCTATAGTTTGTGTTTCAACATGCTTCAGAGAGTGGAACAAGAACTTGCATTTTGCCATAAAGAACAAAAATAGTAAAAAAAAACATCAAAAGTTACAGCTACAGTGTCCTTTAAGCAACCATGTCAGTTTCTCTGAAAGAAACCAAATGTACTGAAATGCTGTTCCAATTTTTCCCCAGCACTGACAATGTAACGCTACTCATCTCAGCCTGTCACCACAAGACTTGGTTCATTCCATTTCTTTCAATAGGGTGGGAGGACCTATTAACAGTGACATTGGGGTGAAAGGATGAAATTCCTTTTCAGTTTCCTTTGTGAATATAAGTCAATAACATACATGAAAGAAAAGATAAACAAGCACACTTTTGGCTGCTACAGCCAATCTGTGACATATATCAAGTAATTATTTCAGATGCACAGCTGTTACTGTGAATAACAATATTGAAACCTATCTATTGAGGACACTGTTATAAGGACACCATGAGTTATCTATATATATATATATGAAGTACAAGAAGTTTCACATTCACAAGTTCATCAGGTCTGATGGTCTTTTAATCACTTTGATGCGTGAAACCTTGACATGACTAATGGAGTTATTAGTTTATACTTGAAGTAATTTTAAATGCACGTCCTTTGAATATTTTTAAAGTGTACTTTATTTCCTGAGAAGACACCCGCAAGTTTAGTATGTGTTCTGTACGTGTATGTATGTATGTACCGAGGGTATGTATGCATAGTCGTCATGTGTTGTGCATTCATATAAATGGCATTATACTTGTTTCTGGTATGATCATGATGTGTATGTGCAAGGAATACTGCATTATTGTACTTTTTCAGGGGGGCACCATTTTATGAGTGTGGCAACCGTTTATTTAACCTGTCAAAATGCGCAGGCATGGTCCAAATCAGCGAGCAGTGATACTTCTGAACATGTCCTTCAGTTAGCACTTTTACACAAACCAACGTTGGTTTGAAAATAAAATCATGAAAATAATGCATAAAATTTGCAGCTATTGGGGCTTTGACATATTTAATGCATTATATTGTTTGTGTTCAGTGGTTGTCATAATGAACACGTTACCATCATGAGAGTATTGACAACCTTGTGACCCCTTGTTTTGTCCATTTCAGGGCAGACACCAGTTTCTACCATGCTTTGTGCCGTGGCACCATCATGTACATCCAGGCAGCCATGACCTTTGAACCGAGACACATCGAGAGCGCCGTGGAGGCAGTGAAGAAATCCGTAGACATATGCAACAAACACAGAAAGAAGCATTCCAAATTGAAATGGACCAAGATAGACTACAGCATATACACAGATGGTAAATACGATTGCAAATTTATTTTTATCTTCTCGACTGATCATAAATTTGAAAAATCTGACATGGTTCATGGATTCTGCTGAAAGGGGCGAGAAATACTGGAGGTAGTCCTGTCAGTGTGTTGTTTGTTTGAATCATGTGTTTACTCACATGATAATAATCATTTTGTAGAAATACTTGACAAATTAACATGTCATGAATATAAATTCTGTAAATTTTAGTGAAGATATTGTACACCACAAACTGCATTCTACATGTTATGCCAGATTTAGTTGTGATGAACTGTGTTGAGCACCTGCTTTCCTCTTGTGCGTTATTTATTTGACTGATCATTTTAGTACTCATTCCATTGAACCTTCCAATTTTTATGGATCCCGTGTTCATGATAGATTCCTGAACTGTTATATTATAGTAATTTCCCATTCAAACACTCCAACGTAAATGAATGCATTCATTTACAGGTAGAATTATCATAAAAGGCAGCTGGTCCATTTAATCATAGGTGTTGCACACTTAATCATAGCTTCCTACGCCAAAATGTTTTTCACATCATAGGAATATTTTGAATTTCCATTTTCAGTTGAAGCCCACGCAGAGCTATGTTATGCAGAATGTCTCCTACAGAGGGCGCTGTTAATGTTCATACAAGACGAGAGCCTAGTGAATTTTGTGCAAGGGGGACTGAAGATCAGATCATGTTATCACTCATACAAGTAAGTTACACAGTTCATAAAAAAGGAAAGGCAAGAGCTGCTATGAAAGGCATGTGTAGCTGTTTGACATCCATTTACTGGATGTATGGCGTGATTAAGGTAGTATGCGCCTCGAAAGTGAACGACTCAAACTTTTGCTCAAACTTTTTTTCAATGAACTTTCAATCATTCTCTTACCAAAGAAAGAATGAAAAATTGGGGTCAAGATGCAAAATTTGATATTAGAAAAAAAATTACCCGAGATTTCCCAATATTTAAAATTCAAAATGGCCTCCATCCCTGTGTTTACTCTAAAGGGAAAAATAATATTTTCAATTTTTGAAAAACTAAGGCGGTGAAATATTTGCTTATACAAGAACTTTAAAATGAACCCCCAAAAGTTGTTGATCAGAAGAGGGTTATAAAATTTGAAGCCAGAATTTCGTCCCCGAGGCCCGTTCTACTTTCAATAATGAGTCATAACAGACAAATTTCGAAAATACTCTGACCAAATCGATTTGTCACTGCCCTATGGTGATGTAAACCTGATATCAAGATTTAACACAATGACAAGCTAGCAGAGAACACTCAGTGTACGGTACTGTATTCTTTGATATGTAGAAAATTTTGAAGGTTTTCTGTTGATTGCTTATGGCAAATTTTGAAACGGCTACTGGTGATGACATTTCTCTCCTCAACTTTTAGCTTGACAAATGACAAATTAATCTGCAAGTTTTGCAAGCTGTAAAAATACAGAAATGCACCCAAATAACAAAAAAAAGAAACTTCAAATTCAGTCAGGTTTGTAGGTTTTAACTGGTTTTATATCTTTGTCCACAGGGAATGTCGTCACATGTTAGAAAAGCGTTCTTGGAACAACGAGAAATCCAGATTGCAGTTTGAAAGTGGAGTTAGGTTAGGTATCGGCACATTCAATCTGGTAAGCAAAATCTTCTTTGAAAAAAAAATAAATCAGATATTTTGCTGGACAAGGATGAGTACTCTAAATATATATTTACTTGATCTAAGTTTCAGAAATCTTGTTTAATTTTTCTCTGTAAAATTCCAACAGTAAAAGTGATGTTTCTACAGATAAAAGGAAACACAAAAAATAAGTGGGTTCCAAATGTGCCAAGTTCATGTCCAATTTGATTTCATCTTGAATATTCTTCAGTATATTCTGATTCATGAATGCAAATTTGACATTATCTCATTTCACTTGATTTTTAAAGCAGTGTTCCACGAGATAAAACCAACTTCAGATTCATTTTTGTACCTTGTAACTCACAGCAGTGAAAATGTGATATTTACAGATATTTTTTCATAAGATGTGTTGTTTATAGATTTAAAATCTGTAAATCTACAGTGACAGAAAGGATTCATGCATGACCTTTATGTTGCTGCCTTCTGATTTCCTGTATCATGATCCAGAAACAAGCGCCCTCTATGTCAATATGATGCACATACTGACTCACAGGTGTCCCAACTTTTCTTGTCTACAGATGATATCAATGCTACCAGCCAAGATCCTCAAACTCTTAGAATTTGTCGGGTTTTCAGGAAATAGAGTGAGTAACTTCACGGGTTCCTTGTTAATCATGCACTCATTGGTATCAAGAGATGAGCTTAGTATGGTAACTTTCAGACAACATACTGCATAAGACATGTGAAATCTCCCCACCGATTCAATTTTAGATTTAAACAATTTTGAATCACATGAAAATCTATTCATCTCATTGCTCTGGAAGAAAGTCATCATTTCCTGTGTTTAGACAGGATCTGCCTTCTTTGATATAAAGGTGAATCAATATCTTGTATACATGAAACAGCTTCTTGAATTTCAAAATGGCTAACTGATGGTAAATGAATGCTGCTGAGATTTGGTACATCTCAGTGTAAAGATTGTAATGACCTTTGTTTTTCTGAGACCAGTCAAGGTTTAACCCTTTCACCACCATGGTTTAGCCCAAACCCATTTTTAGCAATGGTGATTGTGGACCTGTTTACCAAGAATTGGGGGTGAACAGGTTAAGATACAACCTGTATTTCTGTGTCTACATCTGTGTACTTTAGTCTTCAAAGTCCACCTCATTGCCTGTCAAAGTGTACGGTATTTTAATCTAGCCATCAATCCATGGTTTTCAACTCTTTTTGGTTTTATCACGTTGCAGGAACTAGGTTTATCAGAATTGGATAAAGGGCGTGAAATAGACAACACTCTACGCAGTCCACTGTGTACCACAGTCTTAGTTGGGTATCATAGTATTATCAGCTATGCTATAGGTAAGCTAACGGTATCATGTCGTAGTGTTATCAGCTTAATCTGAAAGATCCGTCCCTTGATGGCGCTCTCTATACGCTCCCCCTCTGGACTTTAAGCGACTGATCTTTCAGTCTATTATCAGCTATATATAGATAAGCTATCATGGGTGATTTTGAAGAAACCGCTCATCTTAGAAAATATATGAATACTTTATTAAGTCTCTGTGTCATATTGATTAGAATGGCATACAAGTATGGCGAAATATCCTACCTATATTTTAAAGCCATGTATGTGTGTATGCATGTATGTATGGTACCGTATGTATATACCAATTGTGGATAGATGAGTAGAGAGGTACAGGATAGATAGCTATAGTGTCTATGTATCCACGTGTGTGTTTATGTGAGAAAAAATGGAATATGTTTATTTCAATATAAAACATAGTTTGCGTGATAAATATACGGTTACTCTATTTTATCCCTTGTCTGGTCTGCAGTCGGAAAATGCTTATTTAATAATACAATATTTATGTGTGATTGCAGATTATATTTACATGTTTATGCATAAATTAGTTAATTCACAAGCATCCAGTCTCAAAAACAAAAAATATTTTGACAGTTTTGTAAAGCATTTATTTTTTTCGTGTTTTTGTTATTTCACAGGTACAGGGGATGGTGACATTGATTATAGTCAAAGGATATTGAAGCCATGTCTTGAAAAGTACCCCAATGGTGCTATATTCTTATTCTTTGAAGGTAGACTACAAGAAATCCAATCAAACACAGTAGATGTAAGTCAGTTTGTAAATATTACAACGTTTTATGATGTAATATACTGGCCATCATTTTCAAAGTCTCACAGATAATCATTACCGTTACACGACATTTTTACCTGTGAAAACAATTCAAATTTCAAAGGGCTGTTAATTTTACATTACTTGTCCAACCAAGTATCTCTGACATAAATGATGTTGATGTTTAAAATTAATATGAAGAATTGATTTATTTATCAACCTGTATAAGCAAATTCTATCAGCTTGCATTTGGCATTGATACAGTTATTTTATTTGAATGTAGCCTCTGCTCTTGTTTCATCACAGACAAGGCGACGTGTCTCTGTTGTATTCCCTATGCAAGTAAATGGAGTTTTCAATGATTTTTGTGTTGTTTCATCAGGCTATTTATAAGTTGGAAGAGTCCATCAACAGTCAAGAAGAATGGAAACAGTTCCATCACATCTGCTACTGGGAATTGATGTGGTGCTACGCGTTCCGCATGGACTGGTTGATGGCGTGTAGGTATGCGGAAATCCTCTACAAGGACAGCAGGTGGTCAAAGGTCAGTTCAGTCATGCTGTCCACCCCTTTTCAATGTAGAATGGTCCAACTTTGCCATAATTAACAATTATCCTCTACCAGCATTTAGATTGTGAGATGATTAAAGGCCTGTGTGCATAACCGTGGGATGTGGTTTAAGGGTTAAAGTAGTGTTTAGAGAGTATTGAATTGGTGGTGTAGCCTTTTATTATCCACTGAAAGACAATTCTGTGGACAGATTTGCTTGTCAATCAATCCAATACCCCAAATTAGAATTTTAGAAATGAATATTCTACATTTGATGTAGTTTCATTTTTGCACATGTAACAGCTTAAACAGCTTATACCACAACAGCTATTGTGGGCCTTCAAATTTATATCATCTCCAGCTGATACAAAACACTGTCCCGTGAAAGTAATAAAATGACTACTCCATCTGATGAACAACATTAAACTTTGAAGCACTTATATTGTTCATTGTACCATCACTTTCAAGAATTCTTTCCATAGGTATTTCCTTCTCCAGTGATACATTTAGTTATTTACAAAATACACCCCCTATAGCAGTAACTCATTCACTTGCATATTTTTTTCTTTCTTTCTTTCAAACCAGTTCCAACTCTCACATCATATTCTCTTTTTCATAACCAGGCTACCTATGCCTACCTGAAGGCAGCTTTTCTGTGCATGATGCCTGACCCTACAGCCGAGACCATCCTCAAGCTCCAGAAACTCTTCTCAGAAATCCCGGAACTCAAGCAACGGATCGCTGGCAAATCCATACCTTTTGAGAAGTGGGCCATCCACAAATCTAAGTTCTTTCTCGAGAAAGGAAACAGATTGACCATACCGGGACTGGTAAGATTACAATAATGTCAATCTCAGATGTGAAACAGTACCGGTGTATTCAGCTTCTTTATTGCTGCTGATCTTATCAGTAATGAAACATGTGAGGGCGCTCTTCATTTCACCTTTTAGATTTGATGTCACAAAAAGGATTGAAAGGAATCATTCAAATTTCAATTACAGATTCGTTCACTTACACTTCAAAGTCATATGACATGATTTGGTTGTTTTTCCCGCAATTCAGGAACTGATCTATGTATGGAATGGTTTCAATATAATCGGACAAAATCCAGATTTAGTGGCACCTATGCTGGCAGAGATTGAAAAGACGCTGAATGTCATCAACAAAACGAGAGGTAACATCTTCATTCCATATCCATTTCAATTCAATTCTTTGGTACATTTAAGGAATTAGTTATGCCATGTCATGATGATCAGTTGCAAACTTTTAACCTCCTCCTTTTTGCAAAAGCTTGTGTTCACTCACTTTGAAGCCTGTGGATTACATAAAGTTCTGACATTCTTGTTTTTGTCAAAATCCAAAATTTAATTTTTTTGCATAGAGTTAACACAGTGATGGCCGCCATTTTTAATTTCAATATTTGTAAATTTCAGACAATTTGTTTCTCTCTTCCAAATATTTTCACTCTCATCCCAGATTTTTATTCTTTGTTATGAAAGAGAATAGAAGTTTCCTTAATGAGAGTTGTGAACAAAAGTTGAAAACCATTTTTTTAAAGCAGAAATTCCAACACTTAAGATTGTTATATTTGTTATATTTTAAACAGTAATGAATTCTCACTATGGGGATGACTTTGCCCTGATCATGCTACTCAAGGGAATGTGTTTGAAGTATCTGGGAAAACCACTTCAGGCGGAAATATCCTTCAAAGATGTTCTTCAGAGGTAAGAATTGACTCAACCGTTCAGACAACACAGCCCTTGTAACATTCACTCAAGACTGTTATTCTTTTCCTGTGATGTGTGAAATGACTGATTTCCCCTTTCATTTTGGAAGCATTGTGCGGTTCTCTCAGTCACATCAGGCTTCATACCTCAGTGTCTTTGACTTCTTTCACATCTGAGTTGAATCATCAATTCTTCTGAGAAACTTTGCTTGTATCCAAAATTTGTTATTTTTGCTAACTTGTCACCCATGTCATACCGCATTTAATAGGACAAAGTCACCCTTTTTTGAGTTTTTTCATGATTTTGTGATTTTGTTTGATATGAAAATTAGTTTGTGTTGTTTGACTTCTTGAAACATGCTGAAATACTGGTCAACTGTGCACAACCTCAACTCTGCTTGCAGCCAGAAAAATTAAAAATTCCATGAAACATTGTACGGTCTGTACTAAAAATATCAAATTCAAAGATTCAAGTGTACAACTCTCAGCATGCATGGTTTAACATGCACTGTTACATAAAGTTTGGATCTCATGCGAGTTTTTATAACGGAGTCTTAAACACCTTTCGTATAGACAAGGATAGCTGCTATCCCTTACATTGTGGCAGTGACTATTTGTCATGTTAAAGTAAGTCAGAATAGGAAAAGTCCATTTTTCAGGAGGTTGCCCAAAAAATTATCTGTTTACATTCAGTAAGGGGTAATTTTCAACACTTTTGCAGTTATGTACCACCGTCATTTTGCACACTGAGTGACTTCTGTAAAGTATTCCATGTTTTCTTGATATCATAAAAAAGTGTAAAAAAGAGAGACTTCGTCCGTTTAACCCCAAAATAAACACACCTTGACCCTCGATAAAACTTAATATACTTCTATATTTTGGATGTGTACAAAGTCCGGGGGGTGGGATATGTTGTCTCTTGTGAAAAACATCGATACATCGATGGAAATCTGGGCTTTGTTTTCAAGATGCAAATGTGGAATTATATTTTTTGACCTTTGACCCATGATTGACAGTGAGAAACAGATCCAGTCAGAGCTGTACTTGGTGCCGTTTGCAATGGCTGAACTTGGCATTATGTGTATGGAACATGATAAGTTGGAAGAAGCCAAAGATTACCTCCTACAAGCTAAGTAAGTCTTTGTTTATTGTGGTCTTTAACCGTTGACCTGTCTGTCCATATCCATGAAGCAAGTCTGTGATGTGACAGAGATTTTTTATTTCATATTCAGAAACTGCTGATCCATCATTTTCTGCCATTCATCATTATTGAAATCTGTCACAGCACAGTCAGTCAGTATCACATTGGTCTATACAGTTGCTCATCACTTCATTTGCCAGTTTGGCAACCATTTATCACTCTCAAAAAAACAGCGTACTGATTTTGAAATATTGGAAGGAGTTCAGACATAATTTTGGAAAATTTTCAACTGATTTTGTTGATATTTTACCTTTTTTTCTCAATGTTAGAAAACAAAAGTTTACTTTAATAGAATATGTTGCTGCTAGTCGAGAAATTTTGTCCCTAAATGAAAATTTTGATGAAAATTGACAAAATTGAGGTACTTCCGAATGTCATAAAAAATTGAAATTAGTTGAGACAAACTATATGGAATGTTAAGTAACAGTAAAACCTGCTGTGTTTGTAAATTTTGAAATTCAGTAAAGAAACAAAAGAAGGTTATAGTTCTGGTTTGAAAAACTAATTCTCAAATCATCTTTGTCTCAAAATACAGGATAGGAAAAATTGTCACAACTTGAGAACATTTGTTATAAAAATGATCACTTTTAGCCCATGATTTTTCAGTATTCCAAAGCCAAGAAAGCTGTTGAGGGGACAATGATGTTGATTAACACAACAAAAAGCAATGTTTGAGTTAATTGATATGACAGGTCAATGCTTCCCATATGTTGTGTATATTTGTATTACTGAAATCTTTGTGTTATTATTATTACCATGGTTTCAGTAAACAGCAATTCTGTACAGGTAACACAATGTAAAAGACACATTGTTGTGTCCATTACATTGTGTCTGCATTGTCTAAACCAGAATCAATTTCGATATGTCAGCAGAACTTTCAGCAATTTTTTGAAAGTTATGTGTGTTTATAGTAATAGGGTTAATATTTTTTCATTCATGATACAGGAACTACAAGAAGACACGGCAGCTGCAGTCGCGACTTCACTTCCGGGTCCACGCTGCAATGAACAACATCAAAGCAAGGTTGAAGGCCAAGGGTGACACATCGGCGGCAGCAGCCCTGGACATTTCGCTTGATAGTGAAGATTTATCAGATCAAGGTTTTGGAATAGATGGAGACACTGTTCCATCTGACTAAGATGTGCTACCTCGCATAGTTTGGTTGAGCGCCCTCACAGTTTGGATTTGCTGCATAATTGGTTGAGCGCCCTCACATGTTTGATCAATGCACTCCTAGTTGGCAGAAGTGAAATGTGTTTGTATTTTGTTTTTGTGCTAGTTTTCTGCTGCTTTTTGAAAAACCTGTCATCAGCCACATAAAGGCTTTATTTCCCCAGAAAGTTGATACGATCATTAGTATACACAGATGGTGAGAAAACAGAATACAAAAATAAGCTATTTTTTGACGAAAATTGTACTGTAACAATTATTTTTCAGGATGAAATTTCACTCCCTTGAGTGAAGGTGAATTCATTTACACTTCCACATAAATTATTATGACGCAGATGGCAAATTTTTATTGAGACAGACTAGCAACAGAATTTTTTGATTGTGATTTTATGAGGCCAGTTTTCCAAATTATCATGAAATGTGCTATTTAAATGTGTGTGATTTTTATACTCTGCTGATTCTTCGACTTCTTCATCTTAAATATTTTCCAAATCACTTTTAGATGTGCTTGTAGAATTTTTCTCAAGTTTATGCCCAACAAAGTGTTGGAATTATGTGTTGCCATGAACATCATCATTTTAAGTATAGTTTTGGTCTTCTCACAAATGTGGCATTTGTAACAGTATTTGCGTCTGTAAATTTTATTCCTTTTTAAAATTTACTCTGCCTCCATGATGTGTGTTTATCTTCCAACTTGTCTGAGTTGTTCCCTTCTCAAAATGACCGACAAAATCTTTGCGGTATCAATACAGGTTTACCTGACCATGATTTGCCAGATAAATATCAGCGGTTGGCAGGGCAAGAGGCTGTTTTGACAGCAGTCATCAGGATGCTCAAAAGTTGAAACTTTTGAAGCTACTCTCTATCGGAAGCGTAATCTGAAAGAGCCATGCCTTGTAATATTTTTTTTGTTTCTTTTGTTAAAACACAATTTTTCTACAAAATGCAACATATTGACAAGAATAATATGATGACAGAACAATGATCGCAAAATTTCAGCTTTTTTGTTTTTAGAGTGAGTTTATTTTTTGCGTTGATTTGCTTAGTATAATTTGTAGTGTGTACGAGATAAACTTTATCGATGTTCCACCAACATAATGTAATGTCTAACTGAGAGACTTTATGTACACGTGTCAGATATTGTATACCATACTGATGGTATACTGCACATCAAACCATCAACTGCATTCAGGCATGGCGCATAATCCAAACACTGATCAGTAAAACATGCTCAGACTGTGGCTAGTAAAAACAGTGTGCTGGATTAGTTTTTGGGTCATTATAAAGTCTTTCCAGGGAAAAAGTACATATTCTTTGCCACACAATGTCGTTCCAGTTTCTTGTTCTATGTGTTCAACCACGCCAGTGCCACAATCAACAGAATTCTACCAAGGTGTTTGTGCGGTTGGGTGGGGGGGGGGGGGTGTAAGGGGTAGAATCCCGATTCAGGAAGGAAGGCAAATAATCTTCCATGAAATTATCAGCAACGTCAGAGCTGCTGTAAGTGTTTTGTGCAATAATGTAAATCACCTTGTGTTTGTCTGTTGAGAGATCCTGTTATAAATATTGGAAAGGTCAAGGCACCTCATCCGGATACTTGACATAACTTTTGACCTCGGTTAAATTCAGATACAATAGCTGTTTAAGCCTCTTTAAAAAGTGACTGAAGTCTCATTAAGTGTGCTATTCTCATATTTAAAATTTTTGTAGACTTGCCACATTTTCTTTTCAGCGTGACCATTTTGTGGTCTTTCAAGCAAAACCGGTCATGCTTTGTATCAACTTTGTACATTTCCTTTGTCTTTTAAATTTCAAACTTCCAGTTTTTTCTCCAGGTTTCCAGCAAGTTCATAATCTTTCAAAAATTCTTACAATGGCACTGTATTACAATAGCTTTTCACCTTTATGCAATTATTTTCTGCTCTGCGTTGTGAAATTTTAACTACAAATGGTAAATTTTACAACGTTTTTTTTATATCCAAAGACCAGGGTAATACAATTCAATAACAGTAACAGCTTGTGGGTGCATCTCTGTATTCTATCACATTGATCTGATGCAAAAACCATGTTATCAGGGTAATTGTTTTTCATGAATTTCAGAAGTAATATTCAGGTGCAATATTCCCAATGAATTCACAACACTAGGCATCCCTTTTGCCTGTGCAGTGGGTTCAGTAATTTCATAGACACTGAGAATTCTCAATTTCACTTCTTTTAAATATCAGAAATTTTCACCGATGTTCTGAGATTATCAGAATAAAAAAACTGTAAAAATTCCATGTTTGCTCTCACATTAAATTCTTTCCCAAGTACCAAAAGTATTGACAGGGAGACATGAAGTCACCCTTGAACCCTTTCACAACAATGATTTGGCTCAACCTAAGTTTTAGCCATGGTAATTATAGACTAGTTTACAGAGAAGGGGATGGGGTGGGGGGTTGGAAAGATATCAAAGGAGGGCAGGCATTGTTTCAAGTGTAAGTTAATCTCAGATCTTTAAAAGAATTGAGGAAAAAAATTCAAAATTCAAAAGTGAACATGAAATTTAATTTGAATCAGTTGGTTATTCCAGAAGAAAGAATGTGTCTCTGGACAGTGGAAAATAAATTGTTGAAAGGCAAAAAATATTTCCTACTCACAGCTTTGTCCCTTTGTGACATGTTCATTTGAGTCATTAGCCAATGACCGTCAGTGCTGGTGTTTTATTTTGCCTTCCAAAGATCAAACCAGACTTTGAACAGTTTTTGGTATACTTCCATGGTGACCAAAGATAAAAAAAAATCTGCAACTTTATGGTGTTTTTCTATTTTATTTACAAAGTCTTCTATGTTGGAACAAAATGGCAATTAGGTTTCAATTTTTTGCAAACAAATCTAAATAATGTTTTTTTTTATCTCCTTTAATTATTCCCAATCCCGTCATGCTCTCTGTGTACAGGGTTTTACATTTTCAAGGCAACAGTGCAGTTTGGCTGTAGTAGATTATTTATGTGTGCTGTGCAAGTATAGCCAACTGCGTCCAGAATGGGTGATATTAAAAGTTTAATGACTATTTTGATCGTTTCAGATTGAACCATATTGTTCAACTAATATATATATGATAAGCTGTTTCAAATTATGATCAACGTATTTGAAAGTAATAAAATAACGATATTTTAGTGAACTGAAATCATGTCACAGTGTTTGTTTATCAATCGTGTCAGTGCTTTGTGTTTAGGGACCAATCATTAGATTAGATGCATTAAGGTGGTACACGCTTTGAAATTGAAAGACTTATTAAAGTTTTGCTTAAACTTTCCTCAAGGAATATTTCAATCATTCTCTTTTCAAAATCAATAAAAATCGAGCGGCACCGTACTAATTTTGGTACTGGGAAACAAATGTCTCAAGATTTACCGATATTTGAAATTCAAAATGGCCGTTCCCTGTGTTAACTCTATATAGGAAGATAAAATCTTCAATTTTCGAAAAAACTGAGACTGTGAAAATTTTTCTTACATCAAGAGCTTTAAATTGAGTTCCCGCAAGTGGTAGATCAGAAAAGAATTGTAAAAGTTTGAGGGAACAAATATCTGTCCCCGAGGCACATTCTACCCGGAGGGTCCTGAAATTGTCAAAGTGAGTGTGTAGAGCACCTTGTGCAAAATCGGCACAGTGAGCGTCAGACTGAGCCTGATGGCACCTTGATGACGTATGTTGAGTGTTACATCGCAGACTGTCATGCTGATTGTAAAGGGACTGCTCAAAACACGACTCAATGTAAATAAAGAATTATTTAAGGCCACGCATTAAATATTATATACCCTGTTTTTCATATATGAACACACTAAACCTTGTACTTTGTTGCCTCGTGAACTAAATAAAACAATGTTGTTAGATCTTGGGGGTTGTCAAGATTGAAAAGAACCAAACAAATTGATGAAAGGAAAGTTTGAAGCTGTCACAAAAATATCACCTGATTCAAAACTTTATGAGGGAATATGCTTGTCAGACCTATCTCATCAAAACCATCAAATCTTTGAATGCTCAAAATAAAGCATATTCTGACTCAACAGGTCCGACTCTTGAGGAACAGTGCTGTCAAAAGCACGATTGGAACCAATTTGGGAGAATTGGATCTTTATATTTCACAAATTTCTCAAAAGTGTGGTGTAACCTATAGCTGAATGTTGCAATACTACAAATTACTTGCACTGCTTAAAGGGACATAAGCTGTAACTTGTGGCAAGTTTTTCAGTATTCTGCTTCTGTACATCAACTACCGTGTCTGACCCTAATCCGTTTGTCATGCTGAAATTTCGAGTATTCTTTTTGTCAACACACCTTGTATGTGTGTAGTGATCATTGTTTATTGTTTACAAATGAATTCTAGTCCGGACTTGAATACAATTTTCAACAATAACAATATAAATCATACTCATATAGGTTGTGTTGATATGCTAAATACTTGGCATTAAATTACAGTTTAGGGATTCAATGCAGAAAGTGTAGGGAAACCACAAAACAAAATTTCTGAAAAAAAAATAGCCAAAAGATACAGCTTCTGGAGCTTTAAAGAGAAAAGCAGATGAGCTTACATTTGCGACATTAGTTCACTATCCAATTATCCCAAATTAGTTCTAATCGTGTTCACAGTGAGTATTGATTAAGGGATCTACCATTGGATCTTGGGGGTGGAAGTCAAAGTGAAAAAACTGTAGAAGGTAAAAGAGAAACTTTTCAGACCTAGTGCTTTTGAAAAAAACTATCCCATGATCGAATGATCCGTCTTAATCTGTGGATGGATTTTTGCAACAAATATTGCAATACGAGACTCCCGTTAAAAACTTTACCATGAGTTGAAACGATAAAGAAACATTTATCTATGATAGTAGCAAAATACAGACATTAATGGCACAGATGAGCTTACATTGCAGCTTAATAGACGTATTTTATACAACCCAACAGAAAATATTGTTGTATCTAAGCAACAGCTGCAAAGAGAGCAGTTCTAGTAACAATGGCAAGAGTTTCCGATAGATGATCTAGTTAACTTGATTTCCCAGTCTCTGCTTTCAAATGATATGTTCTAATGTTTCTGGCATGTTCAGTAGTTTCTGCGGGATTCCAGGGAGTTCCTGAACAGCCACGCTCTTCTTGTGTTGGCTGTCCCGACGTGACTCTACAAAAAGAGACCAGTTCGATGTCCTTGTACCGATGAACAGCGCTGACTCTGAATTTTAAAATAAAAATAATACTAAATGTGATGCCGTGTCATGTTATTTATTGGTTCGCCCCGCTTTCATTCCATATTGTAACCTGAGATAACATGATTCGGGAGATTTGCTCACTTCCCGCAATTTTGCTGCAACAGGTGTCACGTAATTTTTGGATTATTTTCATCGTCAAAGCGACACAACGTGTTCAAATATGATCCCCACCTGGGTTTCAAACTCATGTTTCTTCTCTCTCTCTCTCTCTCTCTCTCTCTCTCTCTCTCTCTCTCTCTCTCTCTTATGATTTGACAATCTGAAACCCCTTTCTACGTCATTTTAAACCCATAAACTCATACCCTTCGAGGAAAAATAGTTGCTGTGCTACTTCAAACCATGAAAAACTCTCTTGCGACTCAAAAATGTTTGACAGATCATAGACCGGCCCAAGATCTGCTATCACTTTGATCTAATAGATGTATCGAGCACAACAACTTGTGGTCGGTGAAAATCCAAATTGGACGAAGGGAGTGCGGCTTACCCTCAGCAATGTACTGTTCTAACAACGATAAAACGTAGTTGTCATCACAGTGTTGACGAACACGATCTGAGAACGCACAAAGGCTACTTATTGTGTGTACTTTTACTCTTTTCGTGTCGTTTAACAAAGATATGATGGCCTGAAAATAGAGGATGAAAGAGGATGGTAAGTACAGGGTATGCTTTTTCTTTTTCACGCCATATTTTGAAATAGGTAAAGTACTGTCCCATAATTTCTTCACTTTTAGTGATATGTCAACTTGCATTTTGCAAAAAAGAAGAAAGCTTGAGTTTCCAGTCTCCTCCCTTACCGCGTGTTGTATTTTTAATGTATTTTATTTCATTTTTTTACAACCATAATACCTGCTACCTCCCACGCTAAACCTTGATGATTGCAAAGGTCAGGTGTATTTTCATTTCTTGGCATTGTTTGCTCCCGTAATATTCTCATGGTCTGAATAAAGGTTGCAAATTGATTTTAGGCCGAACCAACATGAATCGACTAGTTAACTATAATACATGTTCTGGGTCCGCATGCTGAATGACGCCTTACAATCAAAACTTAATAAGTTCATTTAGGATTGTATCAAAATTTTACATGCCATTCCTAGTCACATGGCGAACCATCATAGCTGTGCTGATAAACCCAACTAGTATCTATAATGAGAGTATCTGAGAGAGACAAAACAAAGTACTGAAAGTAGTCCAATTCCGCAATAAAAACTACGAGTATAATTATCGAATTCACGAGGCAAATGACAATATAAATGCCGAGTTCAAGGGACAAAGTTGTTGCACACCATCACTCTTTCAAAGATGAACGACTAAAGATCACTAGGTTTTTGGACTTTAAGTAGTTTAAGTTAAGCACTGCTCAATAAATAAAAACAAAACAAAACAGAAAAGCCAGCAGGAAGTCCGTGGTAAAATCATACATGTAGTGAATCCGAAGAGGGTCAATGGGTTGTCGAAAACTTGTACCAGAAAATATCACATCGACCATATGTTCCTACTTATGCATTGCATCTGCATTAATTTTAGATCAAATTATAGTTCTGAACAAAAGTAAATGATGAAACGATGTCACTGAGAAGAAACTGACTACTCTACATACTTTTGGTTTTTCCGTTAGACAAAGTCTATGCCTTAACCACCCCTCAATTAAATATTAATTCTGTCTATTTTAAAGACAATCGCAGACATATCTGGGATACAGCTTTCAGAGAAGCTAAGGAACCTTCTCCATACTTATGTAAATCTAAACTTAAAGTTTGTACAAAATTCCAGCCTTCAAACTGGGCCGATTCTTTAATAGTGATGTCACAGTTACATTGTCGATATGCCAGAGTAGATGATTCGTCAAAAAATTTCTGATTTGACTTTCGAAAATTGCGCTTATGAAGAAAGGCGCAACAGGGACTGGTAAACCACCGAGGTAGGGCTCCGATCACGTGATACTGACGCAAAAAAGACATCAAAGTCTACAGCACCATATGTTGTGTACGCCATGCTGCATTAGTAACGAACCTACTGTCTAGATCGACATTATCGTTCGCCTAATTTAGCACCCGGATACGTGACCAAATTTAGCTATCAAACCGCGTATCGATTCTAAATTCCAGGTATAGGCGTAAAGCGTCACTCACCTGTTCATATGGTGGCGTGGCAACATACAGGCAGCTGATATCATTTTTCAATATGAAGTTTACCACGCTATGAACGATGTCCGGTGATGCAGTCTTCAAGATTTCAAGATTGTTTTTCACCTCGTCGGTACACAAACTTCTGTGTCTTGGGTTAAGTGGCGAACACCTGTTTGGAAGAGATTCCAATACATTTTTGTCGTCGATGAAGATGTGCCATGGTCCCTCCACCACATCTAATGTGCAACTGTCGATGGGTATATTGGTGAGCTCACAGCTCACAAACAGTGATGTACTACACCTATATGCCCTTCAGGCTCCCCACCCCTCTCGCTACCTATATAAACACCCCCCTCTCTCTCTCTCTCTCTCTCTCTCTCTCTCTCTCTCTCTCTCTCTCTCTCTCTCTCTCTCTCTCTCTCAAATATACTATAGCATATGTATATATATATCTTTGAAATATTTGTTTTAAAGACATCGTAAGTATATAGACGATCTCCACATTACCTCTCACCAGTTTTATTTCTCCAGTGCATCACAGCATAGTCTCCCATGCATAGTTTATCATGAAGTTCTTCTGCCAATTTTCGTACATACGGCGCGAATTTCCAGTATTTGTCGACCCGTTCAGACAAGCTTGCTTCTTTAGGAAGAGGCAATTCTCTAGAAGGCAATAAACCGATGCATTCTCCTCTTGCCGTTTGCGCGTTCTGAACTGATTGGAACTTTGGCAACTTAATTCCTAAGAACTGCTTATATATGTCAACTGTCTGACCATAAAAATCTAGCAAGTATTTTCTGTCTAGAGATTTCAGTTTGGAGTATTTTGTGATGGCTGTATTATTTTCAACGTTGACTGAATTTCCGTCGGTCACGGGTATGATCATGTCCTCGGGTTTAATTTCGCTGTTGCATTTCTCCCTGAAGGTCCTGAGATCTGCTACGGGAAGGAGTTTTCTCAGTCGGTCGATGTCAAACGTCTCTTCAAATGACCTCTGGACGCCCAGTCCGCCTTTCTGGGTCTGGGCGTGGTTGTGGAACGGCAGGGACACGATGGTGTAGTCGTTGTGTAATGAAAACATGATTGCACGCTTGTACGGATTGTACAGCGACGAGGACCCCGCAGACCACAAGAAGACGGGCAATACGAGCGAAGTTTGAGGACTAACGCTGGCGTTTGCTTTAGGCATCCGTGAAGAGTGTTTATCGAACTTTACCTCAGTGTCATTGAAACGTGCGATGATCCGTTTAGAATAATTCCTGTTGGTAAAACTACCGGTGTGTGGGGTCACATCATCTGCGATTTTCTGTGGAAACATTTAATATTCAGTACTTGCTATATTTCAAGTCATTGAGTTGTTTTTCTCTGAAATATGCTGGCTTCGTACGTCCCCGGCATGATTCTCTCTGATGGAGAGATCAACTACTTTAATTTTTTTAGTTTTGTATTATTAAGACGTTATGACCATTTATATCATTAAGCTACTGGAAAAATGCCGAAGTTAAGAATTAGCCGGGGGGGGGGATGGGCTCGGAATTGAAATAATTAAACTTTTGCCAAAACTTAAGCCATTTCCTTTCGATCAGGGTTCACAGTGCAAAATTTGGCACAAGAGAAACAGCTTACCCAATACAGTATTTTCCGACACTTGAAATTCAAAATGGCCGCCATCCCTGTGTTAACCCTTTGGGGAAATATATAATTTTCGATTTTCGAAAAAACAAACCAGTGACAGCTTTATTTACTCCAAAGGCTTCAAAATGAGCCCCTACAAGTGGTCGACTAAAAATGTCTCATTGTGCAAGTTTGAGAGTCAGAATATCTGTCCCCGAGAGGCATTCTACCTTAAAGGCAGGGTTGATGAAGGTAGGAAGGTTGTTTTCCATAAATGTGTGTTGATGGATAGCGACAACCTCACTCTCCATGTATGGGGTTTCGGTTAAACTTCAATTTATAGAAATGCAACGAACACAGTGCAGGATAACTTAGAGTACATTGCAATGAATATCCTTTAAAATGCATCGTCAGATCTTTATTTTGGAACGGGATTGAAATTTGGTAAAACATGGTGGTATTGCATTGAAAAACGGTTGGCGATTTAATTTTTTCATAATCAACAAGGGAGCGTACAATGAGAGTTGGTCTTCATTTGCTTGTGTCAGACCGCGCCAAGGTGCACGACTAAAGGTTGTGGGCATACTCTATCCCTGTTTGAGACTCATGTAATCTTTTGACTATCATGGATGATGGTGGGCGGGTAGATGGGTGGGTGGATGGGTAGATAGGTAGGTACAGAACGCTTTATAAAACGAAAGGATGCAAAGAAAACCATTGACCAGACGTCAACAAAAGTAAAACATGTGAGCAAGTGACCGAGGACAACAAATATTCCGGGAAATGTTAGATATTCACAGAGTACACTACTATGATGTGTACCTAATATGGCATCCTGCTCGAGTAGTTGCCAACCCACCTGTTGAGCGAGTCCTAATATTGAGCGGACTGGGTTTATTGGTACCTGAATTGGGAAGAAAAAATTGCCAATAAACGACGCACAAACAACCATAGCAACGCAGCCGGTGGCTATGGTAACTGCACTCTTCATTTTGAGAAGACGAAAGACCATGAGGGATGCTTTTCAGCGAACGCTCAGCCTTTCACTTTCACAGAGACCTCCTCTCTGAAACGATGTTTTCCAAAATCGAATCTGAAACAAAAAAACATAAACCCACTTGGTGAATGCGATGGTTCCAAATTTTGGCATGATTTTGGGGAGTAGAGCAGGAACATATAAGTTAACTGATGGAGTATAATACCGCCGAAGATACGCCATAAAATTACATGTAATGGAGGTTACGGATTGTCAGTCATTCTGTGTTGTATGCAGATATTAATCTGTAGATACAGAAATATTTAATTTTGATAATGCAAGAGTCACTAATTAGCTTAGAGTCAGTAATCTGCTTCTCTCAATCCACGTTCCCTCCAAAAACTCTAAACTCTGAAACTGTTGGAAGAGTGATGATGATGATGGATGGCTATGCCGGTGTGCGTAACTTTGACCTATCTTGGGGACGATTCAGAATTTACTTCCAGGGGAGGGTGGAGGATTTTCTATTTTCTCGGTGATTTTTTTCCATGGCCCCCCCTAGTAAATTATAGAAAAAATCTATGGCCCCCCCTCATCTTTCCTGTTTTTTTTCCATGGCCCCCCCCCCTAATATATACATGCATGCTTATACGGTACATTATAGACATATCTAGTCTAACAAGTTGCAGGAACTGTAGGGCCTAGTGGACATTAATCGATGATATAACAAATCATTTCAGGGTTATGTGACTATAAAAGAATGATTTGCAGGGACTGCAAGTGGCACACTTTTTGAAAAGGGTAGCAATAAACATATCTGGTTGTAAATTTCTGAAGAAAAGTTAATTACTAAATATGAATACTTTTTTCGTTATGTCTCACTGATACATATGATGCACACAAAGACAAGCAAAGATGTCAGTTAGAAATGGTGAACAGAAAATCAGAGGAGCAGATAATTGGCAAAGTGATATATATCTTGAAGTTTAATGGTACATCTCATTTGCAGATATCCAGATATTTCTGGAAAGTGAGATGTACATGTACATGCACACGTTCAGCATACATTTTCATTTGATGATGCTGAATATTTGCAGACTCACGGTGAAAGTTTTAAACATTAGGAATTAAAATTGGTGAAAGCCAATTGTTTTTAATTTCTCTTTTTTTCTAATTTGGTTGTCATAAAACCAAGTTGCTGCCACTGAAAGCAACAATGCTGAGGAATATTTTAGAACATTTCTTGAACAAAACACCTTATCCAAAACATGAATTCACATGTTATTCTGCTCATCCATTCACAATCCAATGTTCATATTAAAATGCAGATAACCCTGTGTAAGTCAAAATTCACATTTTGTCAGCAGTATTTTTCAAAATTGACAGAGCATTCATATTTCAAATTTTTTTAACAAACTTTAATTTTAGAATAGTCATGATGCGCATGTTTTCAGATGACACGAAACAATACATGTTAATTTGTTTTTTTGCCTTTTCTGCCAGCCGCCACTGTGAAATCTTTGATTATACATATCAGAATGAATGGGACACAAAAGTATTAGCATCAATACACAATGTGTAAGCCTATCCACATTTCTCCTATAGCTCATACACACTGAGATCACTTCTTGGACTACAGCAAATTTCTTGTGTACACAATATTTCAACAATCCGACACCATAGCATTGGTGCAGTGCCACATGATCTTCTGGATGCACATACAGGATTATTGGAAAATCAACCTTTTTGTAAATTTTTCACCATATATTTTTGACAGTAATACATAATATTTTTATTTTCAACATTAAAACCTATTCGTTGAAAAGCACCTTGAAGATGAGACGGCCATAAATTTATTTCAAAAAAGTTTATAGTAAATGTAAGCACTGTAAAAAGTTATGTAGAACATTTAAAAAATTTAGAAAGGGTAAAATTGATGAGAATGAAACATAAAAAAAGGAGCAGAAAGAAGAGAGCAGTAGCAGTAGTTTACTCAAAGGATGAAGTGGGTGTATATTTGGGGTAAAAAACCTCAATTTTGTATTAATGATAAAAATTAATTTAAGTCAAAACTAGACAGTATTTTCTGAAATGTAATATTTCACTTGAAAGGATAGTATTCATGTAGAAAAAAACAACTATTTTACTTGGCATTATCCATCTTCATTTTAAAATTGTAGGGGTTTAAAGACTGACACTCTAATAATTGATTAAAATCATGATCAGCAAAATTAAAATGCCTCTTATTCAAAATGCCTCTTTTTAAAAATGTAAGAGCTTTATTGCCAAACAAAACCAATTGATAGTTGTTGTGTTATATAGCATTTAAAAAACATAATGTGAAATTTCAGAAAATTTGACCCAGCCGGAGTGGAGTTAAATTCGTTGGAAATTTTGAAATTGGGAGGCAAAAGAAGCCAAGAAATCAGGTGATTTGCATACATTTGCATAAATTAACACTTCTTTATCATGCAACTTTCAACTGCTTTACAAGCTACAAGGTAAACCAAACCTTAATAAGACATTTGCTGTAATTTTTAGCATTTGTTCAATGTTCATCTCTGTGTATCAGCATTTGTTTGTTATTCTATCACTACATAGAACACCCAATGCTGTATTTAGCAACATACCAGTGTGAACATAAATGACCTTGTTATTGTTGATAAATGAATTCTAGTCTGGACTTGATCTGAGATCTCTTTTCAACAAAAACAACCCTGACTGTTCACTGTATGGTTTGTATTGACACGCTAAATACTGGACATTTCATAACGCTTCAGGGAGGAGAACAAGATACTGCAGTAGATGCATAAAACAAACCACTATGAATATTACCGAATTTGGCAGCTAAAGGAGTTTAACTAAACATGTTGAGTTTATCTGTCACCCAGGTAGCGTCTACGGTGCTCTTTTGTAGAGATCAGAAATTCTGGGCAAATATTGAATTGATGTTTTTTTTTCCTTGGCCCCCCCTAAAAGATTGTGGTATTTTTGTCTGGCCCCCCTAAATTTTCTTGGGAAAAATGGGTGGCCCCCCTGAAAATCCTCCACCCCCCCTGGAAGTAAATTCTGAATCGTCCCTTGGACTCCACTGTTTAAGTTCCCTTGCTCTTTGTAACCCTTTGATGTATCTTCTAGTTTCTAGTATTTTTGTCTTTCTCTTCGTTCCACTCCCCAAATCATGTAAAAAAGCTTGATGTTCAACTTGTCAACTGTCTTTTTGTGATTTATGTCTAAAGTATTGTCGAATCCTGAATTCCAGTCCAGGCTAGAATTCAATCGTCAATGATATAAAATAGCATATTACACACAATGCACTCTGTCAGCAAGGATATTACTTATATACAAAGTATTTCAAAGTATTTTGTGAAAAGAATAAGAATATGAATTTGTTTTTCAATAGCATCATCGAAAGTCACAGCTATTGACCCAATAAGCCAGTTATGCTTCAACAGGGCGCAGAGAATCGGTTGATTTTGAGAAATTGTAACAAGAACGTGTAATGAATATAAATATGTACACTGGTATGTTAAACAGAATATTTCAAAATCGAGGAAATGTGTAAGATGTTCGCAAAAGCCTGTCAATGACGATTTGAAAAGTTTGTCTTGTCCACATTTTCCATTTTCCAAACAAAATCTCCCTGTAGTATAGTACTAGTCATTTGCCTATTACAAACACCCATTATCCTTTTTTCTTCACAAATCACACATTGGCCCCTACCCGCCACATTACTTCACTCTCCCTCACGGCGATTCTCACAATCTGCTGAAGCATAGACCCCCCCCCAACACATACAAACAAACAAACAAACAAACAAACAAACACCTACCTCCGCTGGTGACAAATAGCCCGCCCCCTGTTTGTCTCCGGTCGCTGAGAACAAATTAAATTGCCTATTCGCCAAGGTAGCACTGGCACACACCAATTACCTGCCCAGATGTACGGATCTCTTGTCTGCTCTGAGCTTAGAATATTTCAAACTTTTCAGTGTGACTAAACACTCCAAGTAGGCTAGTAATGCGAAGATGTGGACCGTTAGCTCTTGGAATGGGGTGGTCAGGATTCCGGAACATGTACTTTTTCCGCTTTCCAAAATTTACGACTTTGTTTTTTTCCCCTGATGTTGCAGGTTTTATTTACACTTCTTTCGGCAGACCAACATGTGAACGTTTACGTGCACGACCGCACTTGTTTGTTGGAATTTTCGGTCTACAGAATTTTGCAAATGTCGACCATTTCCTCATAAGAACCATAGAAACGGTCGATAACAGATGTCACAGTTCAGTTTGTTCGTATGATTGATCGCCGATTTGTCTCAAATATGATTACTTAGCAACGTCGACGAAACAATGTATGTATGTATGTATGTATGTATGTATGTATGTATGTATGTATGTATGTATGTATGTATGTATGTATGTATGTATGTATGTATGTATGTATGTACATTGTATGTATGTATGTATGTATGTATGTATGTATGTATGTATGTATGTATGTATGTATGTATGTATGTATGTATGTATGTATGTATGTATGTATGTTTTTATTTCTACATACAATTCTCTCTGTGTTCATCGTTGGAAATGATCGAAAAATGACCCAATTTTCCCGCGTACTTGGCAAATATTACACATCGATCCCCAGTACGTTGTCTATTTAGCTCGTATAAAGTTTCATTGTTGAGAAGAACCACATATATTGCGCACGGTGATCAACGAGTCATGGGTTTGACAGGTGAACGAGCGTAATTGATTTGTTTTCGTATTGATATCAAGTAACAGTTGTGAGAAACCCTCTCTGTAACTGACTATACGACAACGGCAGTTTAGCCAAGGAATTTACCAGCCCAATTTTTTTTTTTTTTTTTTTTTTTGGGGGGGGGGGTTGGGATGGGGATTGGAGATGTGTAGGATTTTGTCGATACACACACTGACGGTACTGTGGTCGAATAGTCAGCCGATCGACCGCTTGTGTATTCGCTACCCGCAGTTCTGCACATTAACATGCGAAGGTACCATAATTACATAAAATAAAGCCAATTTCCCTCGACCTTGCCTTGACACTTCCTGTCCCTTGCTCATTATTAATTACGTGTAACATTTATGATAGGCAAGCAACCTCGTTGAATTTCATTGTAAATTTGAAAAAAAAAACATATTTTGTTGAGCATTGTGAAGAATATTATGTACAGTTTGCACCCGGTCCAGTAAAAGTAGTAAGCTTACTTGCTATGATTTCCAGAAATGAACGAAATGTTGTAGTCTAAATCCGCTTTTTTCTATTGCCTCGACAAAATGTTTCTTTAAACTTCATAAATAAGTGTATCAAAGAAAATCGACCGGGTGGTATGAATAGTCGTCACGTACAAAAATCAATTTTCACTTAAAAAATCACTCCAATTTAGCATGTTTCATTCATTGAGAACACAAATAAAGACATCTGAAACTATAGCTATGCACGGTGGATATATATATATATATATATATATATATATATATATAATATATATATATATATATATATATATATATATATTATATTTGTGTGTGTGTGTGTTGTGTGTGTGTGTGTGTGTGTGTGTGTATATATATGTGCCATTAATAGTAAACAAATTTATGTATTAAACCTAAGAGATGTAATGTATGTACTCAGCCAATGGGACAGGTTCTACAATTCTCCTTATAGGATTACTGTGAAAAGCTTTTAAATTCTGCAGACAACACATTGAAAATTTGTATTCGTTAAAAATTTGGTAAATGCAAAATATGACCCTCCCCAAACGCTAAATTTGCAAAATGTGACCCTTCCCAAAGGACAGTTTAGTAAAAACTGACCCTCCCCAAATTTCCCAGGCCCACCCCCTGTAATTACTGAAGGCGCCATTACCTAACATAACACAAACAACAAAGTCTTATAAAAGTGAAGTGAAAATGTAATTATGTGAAAACAAGTAAAAAAGGATGGAATTAGTAAAAAGAGGATAACAATCAATAGTACTTGCCAGTGACCATGATCTAGCTATGCTGTTAAAGCGTAGTTGTTCGTGGCGTTGAGAGTATACTGTCGAAAAAGGTCACCCGTACTGCAGCTAACAGTGATCTGCACGGCCGGCTGTTTACAGCTGATCGTATAAACACATCCATTCTATTAATACATGTGCTACCACCACGAAAATTTTGAACAAATGACACAATTTTGGGAACAAGGAGTCCAGTTGTCAAATGCGACTGGGTCTTGTGCTGTCAAATGTTTAAGTCTAAAATTTGATTTATTTATAATTACGGGCCACAATTTTGAATCTATCTCTGCGGGAGTCTTCCGGTCCCATCACATATTTACCGATTAGTGGTCAAATTAGGTGATTGCGGTAATTTTTATGAACACGATCGTCATTGCTGCAGCTTTGCATCCGACCAATTAAATAAACTGTACTTTCCGTTGGTGGGTCGCTTTTTCTCGTCGCACCTCAATAGATTTGTACCATGCTTGACGGGTATGCGGTCATGCTTTGCATAATTTGGCCACTTTGTACTCGACTTCTCAAGTTGAATGTGTCAAGTCATCCTTGGACTGAAGTGTTGTTATGGATGTTTTGTGAGGCTTTTGATTACACAGATTAATGTCTTGAAATGGAAAACAGTAAAGTTAAAGGCACTGTTCGCGATCCCTGGGATCGCCTTTGTTCTAGTCTGTAAGAGGATTAATGAGGTGTGATAGTCTTTTGTTTTCCTTTGAAATTGTAATCTAGTGGGTAAATTTTCTGATGAGACACTCTGGTGCCAACACAGGCCTTTAATGTGGCATCATTTGAGAGAGAGAGAGAGAGAGAGAGAGAGAGAGAGAGAGAGAGAGAGAGAGAGAGAGAGAGAGAGAGAGAGAGAGAGAGAGAGAGAGAGACAGACAGACAGACAGACAGACAGGCGGATGGATGGATGGATGTACAGTGTCAATATTTGATTGTAAGTTTCACTAATACCAGCATATTTTACAGTAGTGATGGAAATGTTTTAATATTGAGTACCTTCATCTCATATGACTGAAAATGTTTCATTAGAAGATGTTAAATCCTAAATTTTGTTATGAATGTATCTTATTTTAGTAGGGAGAGAGAGAGAGAGAGAGAGAGAGAGAGAGAGAGAGAGAGAGAGAGAGAGAGAGAGAGAGATTGTCATAATGCCACTATTACTTCAATCAATATGGTCAGTGTTCAGATTACTTACACGTATGTGTGCGCGCACAGGCGCTGATAGTCTTGTCGACCGATCGTTCGAGCACTCGGTGCTCTGCACTGTTGAACATGAATAAATCAGCAAAAGTGTGAACAACAAGGAAATTCTGGATTTGCACGGAATATTTCGACAATGTCTTCCGTATAAATTATTCCAGGAAGCGACGAGCTTTTGAGAAAAACTACTTACCAAAGTACTAGTACCCTGCAGATACGGCTTTTTCATGTCTAGCGGTAATTTACCATACTGAGCTGATCAGTGAAACGAGCAAGTCAGACCATCCGTGTTTTTATGAGTGAAAACACGCACATCGAAGCACCTGCAGAACTGGTTAGCGCCCTCGTATGACCTTTTGCGAGGCGTATAACGTTTCCTTTATCTTGTCAAATTTTCCAAGAAAAAACCGGAGCTGTCGCTTATAATATGTCAGCTTTAAGCTTATTACCATTTTTAACTACCATACTGAAGAGTGTTATCCTAGCAACGAGTGACAAGAGTTGCTTAAATTTTAAATCTATATCAATGTTTTTAAATTAACAAGTGGTTGCTATTCAATGCTGTAACGTCGTGGAAAAAAAAACAGTTTTGTCCTTCACAACTAGTGAGACTTTATTGCAAACTAGTTTTCAAAATAATCATCATTAAATCTTGTGTGAGAATCAATTGTAATTTACTGAATATTTCAACTGCCCGGTCGGAGTTCGACAGGGATGTATGCTCAGCCCATTCTGTTTTCCTTTTTCATAAATGAATTGACACATGATGTACAGAATAGTGGTCAGCGTGGTATACAACTTTCTCCTGCTTTAACTGAAATATTATGTTTATTATTCGCAGATAACGTTGTACTCTTTTCTGACACTGTAATTGGTCTGCAGCGCCTTTTGAATTGTTTGCATTCCTATTGTAAAAATGGAAAATGACGGTAAACTTACAAAGACTAAAATAGTTGTATTTAAAGCTGGTGGTTACCTTGCAAAAACAGAAAAATGTTTTTTTTACGGAGAAAAAGTTAACGTTATATTGTATTATAAGTATTTGGGTGTTCTGTTTGCCTGTAGGTTGCAGTGGACAATGTCCACAAAAACGTTTGCACAACAAGTAAGAAAAGTACTTATGAGTATTATTAGAGCGAGTAACAAGACAGGTCGTGTTACATATGATACTTTTTTCAAGATTTCTGATTCAATGGTGTTGCCAATACTGACGTATGGCTCAGAAGTATGGGGATATGCAAAATATGATTATCTTGAAAGAATCCAGTATTTGGCATGTAAGAGTTTTCTTGGTGTTTCAAGTAATACCCCAAATGTTGCAGTGTTGGGCGAGTGTGGCAGATTTCCAGTTTACTTGTATACAGCCAAAAATGTGTTAAATATTGGTGTAAACTTTTAAAATGCCAGAAAAACCGCTTTTTTATTTCTCTGACACATCTGATGATCCAAATATAATGCAACGTCTAGCCGCTTTCACTTTTCACGCTATGAAAGTGAGAAAGGAGATAAATGATAATCAATTATTGTGAGTGTGTGTAATTATTATTTTCCTGTCAATTTTTGTATATTGATGCTAACTATGTTAAGTATGCTGGGCCGATGGCCTAGAACTACTGAATAAAGACCCACAATAGGAATAGGAATAGGAAAAATAATCATCTATTCCTCCAACACAACGAATGGGGGCTTCTACTATCGAAATCCTGGCACGGGAGAACATCCCATCGATACTGGGCATTTGCTAAATGTTATCTACATTGCAACTTGCTGGTCAAGACGTTAACGATGACACTTTCAATCCCGGGGATTCGTCCCTTCTGCACTGGCACCATTTTGAAGTCGATGGAAAGCACTGCGCCGTTCTTAGTTTTTGGGATCAAAGGATTTCACTTTGCTTCGAGACACACATGTCATGCTACGGTAGAGAACCCAATCACTAAATGATATTCTCACAGTCACCTGCGGTCTATTCCGCTCTGCGTCTATGCGCCCCATAGACGTGTGCACATATGCTTCTTCTCAGACATATGTACACACGTCTATGGGGCACGCAGAGCGGAATAGACCACAGGGGACTGTGATGAGATCCTTAGATTTTACGTATAGAGATTGGTTTTTGATGAAATGAGCGCTGAAATCAGTAACATTGCCGATGTAACGCCTAAATCTTAGCGCGTGACCTCTTTTTGAAAAAAAAAACAGTCCGTCAAATGATTGCTAGCTCAGTCTGACAAATATAAAAATGATGAGAATTGCTACTGACGAATAAAATTTCCTTGCTTTGTTGATAGGATGATCACGTGAAGACAGTCTCACACATTTTAAGATATGTTCTACTTTCCATGTTCAAGAAGGTTGCTGTACTGATTGATTGATTATTTGCCTTATTTCTCTACCAGTATTAGCTTTGATACGATACCACTGATAATTGTTACCTCCATTTTCGGTAATCTTTTTGGGGAAAATGCTATTGAACATTGGAAATTTGCCGATTGAAAAAGCGACCAATAGGCCTATGTGACTGCAATCTCGTTTGTCAGACCTCGCAACGACCGTGGATGAATATCAACAGGTTACACACAAAACGAAACACTGATGGTAAGATGTATACAGATGTGTGTATTTACGTATTATTTGCTAAGCGTCACCCGAAGCAACGCGACTGCTGCAGTATCACTGAGTATCATGTGAGTCAGCAGTCTGTGGTTTCCTTCAGCTCCTTTCGCGCACTGATGGGGGCGCACTTCGTACGATAGTTGGTACATGCCAAACGGACGCACTGATCTGTTGTGATAGCGAGTGAATGGAAGGTAAAGTTTGTTCACTTCTACAGCCTTTCTTTGGATGGCCAAAGGATATCATGGATCAACCTAATATTAAAGTCGCTGAAGTTATGTACTATGGAACAACAACCTCTCCGTCAGTGATGATGGCACATTAACAGACAAGATCGCACTTTATTGCAAATTTTATCTTTGAAAAATTGCCTTAAAGTTTTGTATCTTGAGGATGCTTCCTTCAAGTAGCATAGTCATATCGAACGACATCAAACTGTGTTCCATCTATACTTACAAACGTACGGACGCTCATTGGTAAATTGGTCAACGCTGCAAACACTACATCTCAAATTGACTACCAAAAATTATCCTTCGAGAAAAGAGCTCAAAAGTCTCGGATTATAATACCATGGTTGAATGGTTAAATATTTGCATCTGACACGTAGTAGTCAGTGGGCTAGAGGGGGTCTACGTGCACCCCCCCCCCCACAGGATAACAAACCTGTATTTTTCAGAAGCCTTGGGATCCCTAGAATACGAAATGGAATTTTAACAGAAAAAATATAGGGATGGAATAGCTGTTATGGTCATGTTTTGAAGGGTACCGCAAAATCACGATTTTGCAACCCAATTGCATTTTCGTCAAATCTGTCTTCTTGTAAGTCATCTGCTGAGCTTATTTTTTAACATAACCTCACTTGTTTGGTATCATTAGAAAGGCAATTTATTCTTCTTTAAGATGACATATTGCAACATGCAATATATTTTACAGTTTTTGTGAAATATGACCAAAACTTATCCCATACCCTAAAGTTTAACATTGCAAATTACAGTAAATCTCAAATTCTACCAATTTTTTAGCTGGGCAGAATAAAAAAAATGCAATTCTTTGTATGAAATTGGTTTTATTTGGTACAGGGACATGTCAGAAATATAAAAAAATAGACTTTTAACAGGAAAAATATTGGGTCTCTACAGCTGTAACAGTCATATTTTGAAGGGTACCGCAATATTACAGTGTTGCAGATTTGCATGCATTTTTGTTAAAGCTGTCTTCATATCAGTCACCTGCTGAGCTTGTTTTTGAATATAATCTAATTTGTTAGGTATCATTAGAAAGATAATTAACTAGTCTTTAAAATGACATATTGTAACATGCACTATCTTGTATAGTATTCATGAAATATGACCAAAACTTACCCCATACCCCAAAGTTTACATTGACAATTGTAGTCATAGCTAAAATCGAAATTCTATCAATTTTTTAGCTAGACACAAAAAATCTGACCATTTTTGCTATTAAATCATTTTTATTTGATACAGGGACATGTCAGAAATATGAAATAGACTTTTAACAGAAAAAATATTGGGTCTCTACAGCTGTAACAGTCATATTTTGAAGGGTACTGCAATATCACAGTGTTGCAGATTTGCATACATTTTTGTTAAACCTGTCTTCTTATAAGTCATCTGCTGAGCTTGTTTTTGAACATAACTACATTTGCAAGGTGTTATTAGAAAGATAATGTACTAATCTTTAAAATGACATATTGTAACATGCACTATCTTGTATAGTATTCATGAAATATGACCAAAACTTACCCCATACCCCAAAGTTTACATTGACAATTGTAGTCATAGCTAAAATCGAATTCTACCAATTTTTTAGCTAGACACAAAAAAGCTGCCCATTTTTGCTATTAAATCTGTTTTATTTGATACAGGGACATGTCAGAAATATGAAATAGACTTTTAACAGAAAAAATATTGGGTCTCTACAGCTGTAACAGTCATATTTTGAAGGGTACCGCAATATTACAGTGTCGCAGATTTGCATGTATTTTTGTTAAAGCTGTCTTCATATCAGTCACCTGCTGAGCTTGTTTCTGAATATAATCTAACGTGTTAGGTATCATCAGAAAGATAATTTACTAGTTTTTAAAATGACATATTGTAACATACACTATCTTGTATAATATTCATGAAATATGACCAAAACTTACCCCATACCCCAAAGTTTACATTGACAATTGCAGTCATAGCTAAAATCAAATTCTACCAATTTTTTAGCTAGACACAAAAAAGTCTGCCAATTTTTGCTATTAATTGTGTTTTATTTAGTACAACAACATGTCAGAAATATGAAATAACTTTTAACAGAAAAAATATTGGGACTCTACAGCTGTAACAGTCATATTTTGGAGGGTACCGCAATATCACAGTGTTGCAGATTTGCATGCATTTTTGTTAAATCTGTCTTCTTATAAGTCATCTGCTGAGCTTGTTTTTGAATATAATCTAACTTGTTAGGTACCATTGAAAAGGTAATTCATTCTTCTTTAAGATAACATATTGCAACATGCAATATCTTGTATAGTTTTCATGAAATATGACCAAAACTTACCCCATACCCCAAAGTTTACATTGAAAATTGCAGTCATAGCTAAAATCAAATTCTACCAATTTTATAGCTAGACACAAAAAGTCTGCCCATTTTTGCCATAAATCTGTTTTATTTGATACGGACATGTCAGAAATATGAAATAGACTTTTAACAGAAAAAATATGGGATCTACAGCTGTAACAGTCATATTTTGAATGGTACCGCAATATCACAGTGTTGCAGATTTGCATACATTTTTGTTAAACCTGTCTTCTTTTAAGACATCTGCTGAGCTTTTTTTGGATATAATCTAACGTGTTAGGTACCATTGAAAAGGTAATCATTCTTCTTTACGATAACATATTGCAACATGCACTATCTTGTACAGTATTCATGAAATGTGACCAAAACTTACCCAATACCCAAAGTTTACGTTGAAAATTACAAAGCAAATTACAGCGAATCTGAAACTCTACCATTTGTTTACAATTTATAACTTTGTATACAAAGGGCAATGCCTGTATGCAACCTATGAAATCTGTGATTTTGTTAAAAAGTATGTCACAAATATGAAATTAACCTTTAAACAGGAATATAATATGATTTTGAAGCCTTTTGGATCATATTTGGAAGGTTACCCAGGTATCATGGCAAATTTGCCGAAACACATACATTTCCTATATATGGTTTTCCCCCTCCAAAAATGATCCAAATGGCTACTAAATAGTATCCTCTTCCCGTTAAAAGTTTATTTCATACTTGTGACATACTTTTATAACAAACAAATCAGATTTCATATAAGAATTGCCTTTTGTATTATGTGTAGCAAAAAATGGTAGAATTTAAGATAATTTGCGATTTGAACTTTGGGGTACGGGGTAAAATTTGACCATATTTCAGGAAAACTGTGAAGGCCATTGCATATTACAATATGTCATCTTGAAGACGAATAATTTGCCCTACTAATGATACCCCACAAGCCAATTATGTTACAAAATAAGCTCGGCAGATGACTTACAAGAAGAATAATTTAACAAAAAAGGTGCCAGTCTGCGGTACTGCAATTTTGCGTCACCCTTCAAAATATGGCTGTTACAACTATACAATCCAAATATTTTTTTTGTTAAGTCTATTTCACATTTCTGACATAACCCAGTACCAAATACAACAGATTTAATACTAAAGCAGTGCCCTCTTTATCATGTCTAGCTAAAAATTTGCGGAATTTGATCACGTTAGCTATGACAGTACTTTCTATAAAACCATGGGGTATGGGTAAGTTTTGGTCATATGTCATGAAAATTATACAGGATATTGCATGTTACTATATTTCATTTTAAAGGCGAGTAAATTACCTTTTTAATGATACCTAACATACCATGTTGTATTCAAAAACAAGCTCAGCAGACAACTTACAAGAAGACAGGTTGAACAAAAACTCATGCGAGTCAACTATATTGTGATTTTGTAGTATACTTCAAAAAATGACCGTTACAGCCATAACATCCCAATATTTTTTCTGTTAAAATATTATTTTATATTTCTAACATGTTTCAGTACCAAGTAAAACAGATTTAATACAAAACATTGCTGTTTTTATGTGTGTAGTAAAAACTCAGTAGAATTTGACGTTAGCTATCACAGCTCAGCAGACGACTTATAAGAAGACAGATTTAACAAAAACGCATGCGGGTCAGTAATACTGAGATTTTGCTGTAACCTTAAAAATATGACTGTTACAGCTATAGAATCCCTGTATTTTTTTCTGTTAAAAGTCTATTTCATATTCTTAACATGTCCCCATACCAAATAAAACAGATTTAATACAAAACATTGCCCAATTTTTTATGTCTGCGTAAAAAAATTGGTAGAATTTGATTTTAGCTATGACTGCAATTTTAGATGTAAACTTTGGGGTATGGGGTAAGTTTCGGTCATATTTCATACAAACTATACAAGATATTGCATGTTACAATACGTCATTTTAAAGACTAGTAAATTATCTTTTTCAATGGTACCTAACAACTTACATTATATTCAACAAAAACCTCAGCAGATGACTTATAAGAAGAGAGTTTCAACACAAATGCATGCAAGTCAGGAATACGGAGATTTTGCCGTAGCTTTCAAAATCTGACGTTACAACTACAGAATTCCAATATTTTTTTCTGTTAAAAGTCTATTTCATATTTTTGACATATTCCTGTTCCAAATAGAACAGATTTAATAGCATAAATAGGCAGATTTTTTGTGTCTAGCTAAAAGATTGGTAGAATTTGATTTTAGCTATGACTGCAATTGTCAATGTAAACTTTGGGGTATGGGGTAAGTTTTGGTCATATTTCATGAATACTATACAAGATAGTGCATGTTACAATATGTCATTTAAAGATTAGTACATTATCTTTCTAATGACACCTAACAAGTGTAGTTATGTTCAAAAACAAGCTCAGCAGATGACTTATAAGAAGACAGGTTTAACAAAAATGTATGCAAATCTGCAACACTGTGATATTGCAGTACCCTTCAAAATATGACTGTTACAGCTGTAGAGACCCAATATTTTTTCTGTTAAAAGTCTATTTCATATTTCTGACATGTCCCTGTATCAAATAAAACAGATTTAATAGCAAAAATGGGCAGATTTTTTGTGTCTAGCTAAAAAATTGGTAGAATTCGATTTTAGCTATGACTACAATTGTCAATGTAAACTTTGGGGTATGGGGTAAGTTTTGGTCATATTTCATGAATACTATACAAGATAGTGCATGTTACAATATGTCATTTTAAAGACTAGTAAATTATCTTTCTAATGATACCTAACAAATTAGATTATATTCAAAAACAAGCTCAGCAGGTGACTGATATGAAGACAGCTTTAACAAAAATACATGCAAATCTGCAACACTGTAATATTGCGGTACCCTTCAAAATATGACTGTTACAGCTGTAGAGACCCAATATTTTTCCTGTTAAAAGTCTATTTCATATTTCTGACATGTCCCTGTACCAAATAAAACCAATTTCATACAAAGAATTGCATTTTTTATTCTGTCTAGCTAAAACATTGGTAGAATTTGAGATTTACTGTAATTTGCAATGTTAAACTTTGGGGGTATGGGGTAATTTTGGTCTCATTTCACAAAAACTGTAAAATATATTGCATGTTGCAATATGTCATCTTAAAGAAGAATAAATTGCCTTTCTAATGATACCAAACAAGTGAGGTTATGTTAAAAAATAAGCTCAGCAGATGACTTACAAGGAGACAGATTTGACGAAAATGCAATTGGGTTGCAAAATGGTGATTTTGCGGTACCCTTCAAAACATGACCATAACAGCTATTCCATCCCTATATTTTTTCTGTTAAAATTCCATTTCGTATTCTAGGGATCCCAAGGCTTCTGAAAAATACAGGTTTGTTATCCTGTGGGGGTGCACGTAGACCCCCTCTAGCCCACGGCCTATAGTGAACATACTGATGATGAATTTCAGAAGCGGATTCGCGTCTCCGTGTCACACAAATTTACATATGGGTCTACCCATCTGTGCTACAAGAGGCGTGTGAAGCATATCTATCAAACTTCGGCGGCACTAGTTTTCACGTACCACTTTTAGAGTGGCTACCTTGTAATACTGCAAAGATAGGTTAGGCCAAGAAAAATAAAAAGTTTGTTTCTCATCCTCGCGCGCGTCAATTCAGACCCGCCGCGTCAACCTTTTTTTCTGCTCATCAGGAAATAAAAAAAACCCGCAAAAATACGCGACGATAGTGCATAACACAGTGCTGTAAAAAAACAGAACCGTAAACAAAATAACTGATACTATAGTAACATTCCATTCAGAACTGTACATATGTGTCCTTGTTATATTACGCTGTCAAAACCGTGCATTGCTGCACTAAAAGTCAAACCGCAGAACTGTTGTTTACAAAAATATATAAAGCAACACTTCCGTGCATTTATCTTTGTGTGCATTCCTATGTTGTTTTCATGTTTTTTTCCGCTTTCTTGTCGAGGAATAAAAAATTGAGAGTAAAAAACGCGTCATCGCATCATTTTTGAAATATGTCTGGGATGAGAAACAAACTTTTTGTTTTTCTTGGCCTTACCTGAGACAGTACGGAGAACGCGAGCGTTACCGAGAAAGAAAATAGTGCCATGGAGGTCCTCCTTATTTGGCATTATGACGTACGTGACTGTGTAGGCCTACATAAAACGGTATGATCCAAACAGAACAATTTTTTGATATTTCATAATTGTGAACAGATTTCTCAATTTGACTTCGTCTAAAGACGATTAAATGGGGTTTTTCCATTGCTTGGCAAAATGTTGCAAAAACGACTGTTCCATATTTTGTGTGTTCAATAGCCTATATGTGAGACACAATCGCAGAAATTTCAATGCTCAGAAGATACTGCGTTGCTCTAACAAAACTTCAAAATTTATGACAACTAGACTTCATGTAATCACGCTAAAATCCGAAGATGCACAAACTTTGCAAACTAAAATTCCTCAAATAAAAAGGGCAACTGAATATAGTGTATGCGATATGAGGCGAGGACGCGGTTTCTTGCGCGTCCGCAAAGTTTCCCTGTTCTAGAAATTTGTCTTCTATCCGCGCACAACATCGCGTCTGCATCCATCCATTTCAGAACATGTCAACAACAGAGGTTGATCGTCCACCTCCGGACAAAGAACCCGTTATTCTACATATGTACTCTCCTGATACCGCAAACCAACCCGAAATGACGATGAATGCTAACACTCTCAATGTGAACCACGTCGATGTGTGGCCCAAACTTGCTCGAAGTGTTGTCGAGGAAGTTTGTTCGAACGCGGTGCAGTACACACCTGTGCCGGAACTGTCCGAAGACGGGGAGAGCTTCCTACCATTGCAAGTATTCACCGATAAAACTACGCTATCCAGCAATGCCTTGATCAGGCTAGGCAGAACTCAGAAGCGGCTGCCTCCCGATTACGTGGTAAAAGTCAACTGGTGGAGAAGGCTTTGGCACAGGCATGTAGTATGTTCAAAATTTTAAAACAGAGATCCCCTATGGTGACAAAAATCTATAGCGGGTCAATTCCGAATGATGATGGTTATATTGATGAAAATGTTCAACTTTCCTTAAGATCAAATGCTATTTTTAACTTTCAATTTCGAAGTAATCTTTAACTGCAGCGCGGTGGAAAAGCTTGCAAAGAACAAGCAATAAATACATAACACGATTGGAACTAATTTGCGATAATTAGATCTTCATATTTTTCAAATTTCTCAAAAGTGTTAGGTGCCCTATAGCTGAATACTCACAAAAACAAGTGTATACGTTAAAAGAAAACCGGATTAGCTTACATTTGCAGATCAAACCGACATTACTTCATAATCCAATCATCCCAAATTAGTTCCGATCGTGTTTTTTTTACACGTTCTTGTCAGAGAGAAGGAATATTTGTAGCCATAAGCCACGTGGCTATTGGGCCAAAGTTTACGCAGGTACCATTGGATCTGACATTTTTATTGTTCCATGATTTGACAAATCTTTTCAGAGGAGACAGTTCATGCATATTTCTTTCCAGATTTTCATGCTTATAAGTTTCCATTGCGTGAATATTGCTGCAAAGATAGTTGCTAAGGCCTTTTAACTCTGTCGAGATTTTATACACTGTACTTTTTACAACAACTACCAATCAACACAATGGAAATAAGTCCCTACAACACGATTGGAACTAATTTAGGATAATTGGATGGTGAAGTAAGGTCGTTTTAACCTGCAACTGTAAGCTCATCTGCTTTTACTTGGTAAGTTACTTATTTTTTTTGAGTAATTTGTAGTATAGCAACATCAGCTATAGAGCACCTAAGACTTTTGAAAAATTTGAAAAATATGAAGATCCACTTATCCAAAATTAGTTCCATTCGTGTTCTACAATATCGACATCATTAAATGCAAAAAATCTTTGCCTTTCCGAAGAACTTTTTCATTATTTCGATACCATTCGACTGGTAGCAAAATAGTCGATACGGTTTTCGTTCACGTACATTTTGCCTTATGTCTTTCAATGTTAAAAATTTGATCAACAACCTTTTTTCTGAACGTCTTTAATACTATTCCAAATTCGTTACAGTTTCCACCAAACATTAGTTTCCATGTTCGACTCCCTCCACATGCCACTCGAAAATGTCAGTACATTAGTGAAACAACGTACATGTTTGACTAAATATTCTGATTTCGTTCATTCACAGGGCTCCCGATGACATTGAGTCGTCTTGTCATGACGTCACCTTCGACGGTGCTACCGATTGGCTAGATTCTCCGGTGTCGTGCAGCATAGAGCAGAAGAAAGTTCACACGAAATACTTTCCGGAAAGAGACGAAAACGCATCGTACAGTAGTAACTTTTCCATCTCAGCCAAGGACGTTTACATAAGAAGAGTTGACCCTAAGAAACTGCACGACGTGTTTTTTCCCGCCCGTTCACCGATCACCCAAATGAAGCTCAGGTCCTTTCATTTCATTTACGAAACTTACGTCGCCAGAGAGATCGTCTGCGCCGTGTGCGTCTCGCATGGCGGGAAAGAGACTTTGAAAACCGCTGTTATCCGAAATACGCCGATCGCTTTCCGATACGTGGAGGCCACACTGGACTGTATCAACCGTGTAAAAAGTTTGAAGTGGGACACGAAAAACGCCAATAGGCAATGTGATAACCAGTATGTAGTGATCCAATCTCAGCGTATCATACAGTTTACTGACTAGAGTCTATCATTAATACCGGTATTGAAAATGTGGAATCAGCTGACGACATTGCAAGTATTCCATATTTATGTTAAATTTTAAGTGTTTAATAAAGAATAGTACTTTCTGGAAATATCAGCTTGTGTAGATTTGTCATGATATGTCAGTCTACTGCATATCTTAATAGCTTCGTGAGCCCCGTGTCGGCAGACAGTCGAGTGGATAAACATCCATAATCAAATCAAAGGGCCTCCGTGTCGGACTTCACCGGCAAGCGGGTACTAAACAAGTGAATATCGATTTTGTACGCGTTGAAGTTACCGATGTAAGCTTACTATCAAGTTTTGGCAAATAAATTTAAATCAACGGATACTGTAAACCATGAAAGGCAAATTGATTTTGCGTTTTTCATTAAATATTACGCGCAAGTCTCATGGATGGATGATAAAATCATTTACTTGATCTCATCTGATTTATATAGCACAATGTGTTCAAGTACGGCAAAAAATGACAGAACAGAGACACCAGTTGTTGCGCTAGGATAACGCTGACATGTTTAAATAAAAACTTACTTCCACTGTGGCCCAAAAGACAAGGGAGAGAGGTATACGATGCACTCTTCACATACCCAATACAAAATTAATGATAGAGGTAAAACATCATCAGCACACGGGAACCATATGAATTACTTACAAACGACACAACTAAGCAAAATAAAATGATAATACAGATTTATTTCCTCCCTTTTCCATGTCACCTCACGATGGTACCACAATCTGCTTGAACCACGCCCTCAACTTACATCCAACAATCAGAGAAATTAATCCTTCAACTAGCTGTATCTCTCAGTACAGATAAAAACATACGCACGGTCCAGAGCGGTTAAAACATTAAAACGTACATGGCATTGCCATGGTGATGAGATTTTCATCTTCCAGGAGACCTGATGTCATCTATGTTAGGCATGGCTGCCTCAGTATCAGGCGTACAAGGCGAGAAAGTTATACTGAACTGAAATACCTGCAGAATTTCTTTCTGAAAAATATTATTTTTCAATAAGTGCTGATAAGAGAAACAGAATATACTGGAATGAGGTAACTGCAACTTATGCAAATGAGGTAAATATCTGTCGGCCAATGGTCTTACTGTCTGCAAATGGTCTATCCAGTGTTGTAAACTATGTCCCTTTGTGTGAACCAATAAACATGTTCCTTGATCATTTGGCATTCCAGACTTTTATGTGGTGTTTTGCTGACTAAAATCAAATACTCGTAAAACCAACTTAAGTACTGTTCCTAAAAAGTCATCATGGATAAGAAGATTCTATAATTTATCACCTGGATTCTTTTAGAACAAATCAAAATCATTTATTTTATGATGATTTATGCAATCACAGTCTCATGACTGTCCATCAGGTTAGCACAACAATAAGTTGCACCATTTTGTGAAATATAACATCAAAATTGCTTAAAAATTTACATGACATGCAGCATTTCTCAAAGACAATGTCAGAGGAAAATATTATTCATTCATTTTACATAACATTCAGCTGAAACAATCCTTGATTTGCATAGAATGATTGTTATGAAGAAAAATCCCTGAGTTGAAATATGTCAGAGACTTTGATGCTCATTCATTTCATGCATAGTGCAGAGGTAGCACCTTCAGACGGTTATATTTTGAAATTTTTTGAAAATCAGGCTTGAGGATTCTAAAGACTTATATTGCCAGTTGGGAAGAACAAAGTGTCACTCAGTCAATGTCCACAAGGTGAGTCTCAAATATCAGTGTTGCACCTGTGGGAATAAGAAACATAGGGACGATGTTATATGCACAGCAGATGGGTCAGAAAAAAATTCTGTGCAGTAAAGTACACAGTCACTGGAACTTGGGTCATGGACTTGGTTGGCAGTCATAGTATATCTGTGTTCTAGGATACCATACCAGAGATAGGACAGCATCATAGAATTTGGAAAATGTTTCGCATAGATTGCAAACTGTCATTGATACACAGCTGGGGAAACCAAGCATTGATTCCAACACAATGTATCCCATCTTCATAGATGAGATTTTTTTTACATTAAAACAGCTGAAAAAAAATATAACAAATAGCTGGTCAATTTGTCCTGAATCTGGCCAAGAACTAATATATTAAGCACAAAATGTTATACCGCCGTTCTTTTATCTTGATTGACAGGAACTCTGATACACACTGCTGTACAGAGACTGGAAGATCCGTCCCTTGAGGGCGCTGTCTACGCTCCCCCTCTGTAAGAGGAGGGGAGCGTAGGGAGCGTCCTCGAGCGACAATCTTTCAGTCTATGCTGTACATAACCTTTTCCCAACCAATAATGGTATAATCCAATTGTTCTCAAAGGTAAAATTGCATACCTACAATGTGAAAAAGGGTTGGGGGTTTACAGACAACACTGATCTATTTCCATGTTAGTCTGCTGTGGCCAAAATGGTGAGTATCCAGTTATTCCCAACAAAGCTTATACACATTTATTAGTCTGTTAATGTCATAAACTGTCACGATGCAATAAACTCTCACTCTAATCTTCTGTATTTACTGACCTCCTGGTATCTTCGGCGGTGATCCCCTGTCTCCATATCCTTTCTCCGATGGAATCGTCAATGTTCTCTTCTCACCGATGCACATTCCCTTTATTCCCAGGTCCCAACCTTTGATGACCGCACCTTGGCCAAGGGTAAAGGTGAACGGCCTACCAGCCCACAGTGGAAGAAGAAAAACAAACAAACTAATGAATACAACTTAATTTCTTGATTATGTTGTGCTACAAAAATGTTCAGTCAGGGGCAATGGATTTATAAATACATGTACTGTATCAAAGGGAAACTGTTGTCGGAACTGCACCTGTGTGAGTTTCTTGTATAGAACAATGTATTTCGTGCATGTTAACACCTCATAATCATAGCTGCAACATTTAAATTATACGATGTAGATTATGACAGACATGCTATAACTTTCATCAATCACCGTTGTATATTGGATACAGTGTTTGCATTGGTCATATGGGACCCATACGATACAGGGATACAGGCACTGGAACTGCGCCCAAAGGTCGTATGGGACCCATGGGACCTTTGAGCCCAGTTCCGACGCCTGCATCCCTTTGAGGCAGATACAAACTGATGATTACTGAAGGTTTAATGATTATGAATATGATGGCATTTGCGACTAAAAACTGATCAACTGTGAAACAGCAGCGTACGTTGAAGATACGACTTACAACTACACAATTTTTGTGGTTAGGTGACACATCCTTAAAGGTATACCGTCACCTGTTCCAATTTTGCCACAGTTACCATGGATAGGGAAAATCTAACCAATCACAGCTTTTAAGCGGGTGGCAGCTTTTTAAAAACAGCGCCCTCACATGGGCATTTTGAATACCAAGGAACGCCCCTTTGACTATATATGGGCATATTTAGATTACAGGTGACTGTATACCTGTTATGTCATATTTTCATCACAAATCATAAATAAAATTTAGTAGTGATGGTATACCTAATATTTCAGACACAAATAATGGGAAGTTCATACATAACAGAAAAAGTAATTGTACATCCTCTTGGAGTAAATTCAAAAGCAAAGGAAACACTCACCTTTTTCTTTTTATACTGGAATCAAACTCTGTTCCGTCTTCTAAAGTACCTCTGTCTGTAGGAAATAATAACAACAAAAAGTTTTGGAAAACATGTCTTGTGGCTCTGTGTCTTCATGAAACTCTAGTTTTTCTGACTTATGAGAGATATTGTTGGCTTAAATTTCTCCACAAACATTATTACCCTGGTTACAGCAGGTCGTCAAAACATCATAACAGAGCTGTTTGTAAATGACACGACTGTTCTCTCATTACTATGCAAAATTATATTTTTCCGCAAATTTGAATTCAAATTTTTTCAATGATGTATGCAAGAACGACGAAAATACGACTTTAATAGGTGACTGCTGGTGTTACAATGAATACTAGATTTATGTATATTGAAACTTTGAATATTGCTATGGTGGTTGAAAAATCCGAACTTCCCACGGCGCTGTGACGCCAAAATGACGTAAGAATCCGCAAGTACCCAGATGGCCCGCGGTCGAGAAATGAATAGTAACAGACCTACAAATATGAAGAGCGCCGATGATGGCAGAGTCTGGCGAGGAAGGTTTTTAAGCTATCCGCAGCCCTACATATACTATGGTTTCTCCGTAAAGTTGTTATTGTGTTCTCACTCGACAACACAATCGAGTGAAGACAGAAGAGAGCAGTCGACTAGTCACACCCAGGCGTGGTAAGCTATAGATACAAGCGCAATTCGCAAGCGAAAGAGCCGTTGCTGTGTATTTTGTTGTTGCAGCTTTACTATTTAGCTCCTTTTTATCTCCATGCTGAGGCAGGCTTACTTTATACCTCCAAATCGAGTGCACAGGTCGTGAGTACACTCTGAGTTCATGCAACGACTGTTTGTAGGTCAATGCGTGGCTTCACGTACGCCCGTTGCTGTACCTCGAGGTTTTACCTGGGTTTGCGGGTTGGATAGCACAACAAGATTCTAGTTTTGCCGCTCAACCAACAACCCACTTCCTTGGCAAAACATCAGGCTACTGACTGTACGGCATCTCGGTCTTTCGCGACCATAACTACAGCTAGCTGCACGCCACGATTCGATTGTGACACGACGTGTCACCACACAAATCATGAATGTACTCACAGTGTATTGAAAGAGTATCTCCATCTTCTGCTGCAAAATCGCAGGTTTTTGGAATTTGTGTCCGAACCACTTGTATGCCTTCGATTTCAAAAGTTTCATCTTCACATTTTGATTGATAACACACTAAACAGATGAGAAGTATCACAACCACTGTGTTCGAAATGGGCGCCGCCATCTTGAAAATTTGCCAACACACCGATTTCCCATGATTCCCTACAGACCCTTACGTATCATTTCTGGACGAGGTGTCACAGTTCTGGATGGCAAATACAACAAAAAGAACAACTACATATAAAATCATAATAATTATAATAATTATAATATTAGCTTATGAACAATGTGTCAACTCTCAAGGAATTACACTAGTTACCGGTACACAACAGAATCAAGTATAAGGACAGGGAAGCCAGGGAAAAACAAACAAACGAGCATACAAATAAATAAATAGATAAACTAAAAAAAACAAAAAAACAAACATACAAACAAGCATAAAAAAACATAAATAAATAATAAACAACATACAGACAAACAGAAACAAAGATAAACAAACAAAATATCATAGAACGGTGAATAAATAACAAACAGAAACAAAAAAACAAACAAATGTATACACACAAGCATATATATATATATATATATATATATATATATATATATATATATATATATATATATATATATATATATATATATATATATATATATATATATTTATAATGTATGAGTGCAAGTGACTAGCATATGGAAAAAAGATCTCTACATGCGACGACAGTACCACTATCCTGGAGAGTATATATGCTACTGTCTTTTACACTCACACACATACATATTAATTTTATATATATATATATATATATATATATATATATATATATAATATATATATATATATATATATATATATATATATATATATATATATATATATATATATATATATGTATATATATATATATATATATATATTGGCCTATATATATATGCTTGTGTGTATATATATATTGGCCTATATATGTATGCTTGTGTGTATACATTTGTTTATTTCTTTTTGTTATTTATTCAACGTTCTATGATATTTTGTTTGTTTGTTTATTTATCTATTTATTTCTGTTTGTCTGTATGTTTGATTATTATTTATTTATGTATTTGTATGCTTGTTTGTATGTTTGTTAATTTTTTGGTTTTTGGTTTATTTGTTTGTTTGTTTGTATGCTTGTTTGTTTGTTTTTTCTCTGGCTTCCCCTTGGTATAAGATCCTACTCGTCACTATACTCCTGCCAACATATCCGACTTGGTCCATCTTAAAGGTTCACCCAGAGGTCTCCGCTTTAATGACAAAATTTTGCTTCACGTACCACGGAGTAAACAATCGTGCTTTCTCACGCACTACCCCCTCACCTAGAACTTTGTCTCATAGAAGTGCGTCAGACACCCACTCTTGATAAGCTTACTTTCCTGAAGAACATCAACACTTTTCTATTCACATGTATTAGAGCATACTTAACAACTGTGACTCTGTAAAGTGCCATTGAACACTGCTGCGTTTTGGAGTTTGGCGCTCTAGAAATCTATTTGATTGATTTTTTAATGATTGATTGATCGATCGATCATTTGATTGATTGATTGATTGGTTGATTTCTCCCTGGGCCTGGGATATCAGGCCTACAGGTTACAGGAGGATATTTCTAAGACCGTGACTTCATATTTATATTTATCTTTTTTTTTTCCTTTTCGGCTCTTATGTGATCCTGACTGCAATTATTGAAGCATCTTTTGCTAAGGAATGATGGAATAACTGTCTAAATGTTTGACCCTCGGCGTAAGGGAGAGTCTTTCCTTCTTGCTGAGATCATTTAGCCCAAATGGTACAATCAGAATATTGAATACTGAACTATTCAGAAGGGGTCTTTTAGTCTCCTTTTAGCAAAACTTAGTCCCATATACTATGAAGTCGATATCGCCCCTTTAACTTTCCTCAGTAGGTTTGACAACAAGATGAAGCATTGAAAACATTGACAAGCGAACTAGCGGTCGATATAGCTCCTGCCGTGTTATGTAGAGAATAACTATTTGTGACACATGTGTTGATGAAGAAGGTGGAAATCTTTTAGAGCTCATTTCAGTTGGCCGGAGGGGCGGATAAAAATGGCAAAAATAGCTACAAAAACACACAATTGAAGATTACATCATCAATTGAATATATCACATTAACATCATCCAGAAGAACCTGTCAACGAAAGCCGAGTAAGACGAGTAGCTTTTTGAGAAACAAATTTTTTTGACCAAAAATGGCAAAACTTGCCTCAAAAATACAAAATTGCAGATTTCATCATAATTTCAATATATCACATTTAGTTCATCAATACCAAATATCAAAGCTATCAGACGAGTATTTTTTGAGAAACACATTTTTGACCAAAATTACAAAATTGTAGATTTCATCATAATTTGAATAAATTATATTTTGCTCATCCCTATAAATCTGTATATCAAATATCAAAGCTGTCAGAAAAACGGTTTTGGTGAAATGAATTTTTGACCAAAAATGACAAAAATTGCCTTAAAATACAAATTTGCATATTTCTGCACAATTTGATAAATCTGAAATATGTCACCCCTGGCGACCTATATACCAAATGTCAAAGCTATCAGACCTGTAGTTTTCTACGATTTTGTGACCAAAAATGACAAAAATTGCCTTATTTCACCACGATTTGAACAAATCTAACTGAAGTCACACTAAGTGAACTGCATATCAAATGTCAAAGCAATCCGACATGCGGTTTCAGAAAATAACATTTTTTTACCAAAATCAGTAAAAAAATGCCCAAAATTACAATTTGCAAATTTCACCGCGATTTGAACAAACTTGAGGTCACCCCAAGTGAACTGTATAAAAAATTTCAAAGCAATCATACTTGCAGTTTCAGAGGAGAAGGCAATCGTTGACAGACGTTGGACGGGCGACGGACGGCCGGCGACGGAAAATCAGCCTATTTGATAAGCTGCGCGTCGTTGACAGTGGGCCATATTATTAGTAATTGCGATTTTTGTAAGTAGAAGTGACCAGACTGAAAAAGGATGTGAGACAATTTGAAGTTACCGACTTACTTTTTGGAATACATCACATGGACGTGCTCTTCAGCCAACTGATTTGATCTCATTTTAATGAGCGATGACATAACCTTCGCTATCGCAAACTTTAAACCATGATTGCTCTTGCAAAAATGATTTTATTTCTACATTCAAAATTGTTCCGAATGGTACCCATACTTTGTATGCATAAAAGATTGTACGGAGGAAGATGTGCGCTTTTCTCAATTAAGAGTAACAAAAACGTCATCAACGGTTACAGCTACTGTGAACTTCATTTGTGGGACCGTACACTGCACAGGACTCGCTCTCTGGAGGGGTTAAAATCCTTTCAAAACTGAGGGGTCTGGGGCGAGTAGGTATTAATGCATATCAGGTCAAGGAAAGCGACATTTAAATTTTGCGTGATAAGTTTATTTCATATAAAATCCGATATCATAAAAGCACCGTAGTACATATATATCACTTCTGTGAGATGCTAGACGATGAACAACACTGAAAATATAGTTGCCCTGCAATCAACAGATAAACAAAACAACTGACATCAAAACGAAACAATCGGCTTTTGTTCCGATAAACAAAAACAAAGAAGTAAATTTTGCGGAAAACATTTTTGACGTAAAATAATTCAACTAGCCATAGGGGTTTTGGTTGACTTCAAAACAGCCATTATTGCAAATGTTAAAATTCATTCTGTCAGTACTGATTTGGCGCACCTTTGAGAAATATTTGAGACAAATGTCGTATATTCAATAGTTACAAAGTTGACGGATATTGCATTTCTGAGTAGATTTTGGTTCGTCGGTCAAGTGATGTTAGACGGATTACAAAAATCACACAAAAACCCCCGAATTATTTCTGGAATACATCGCATCAGTCTCTTTGCCGGTAAAGCGATCGATGGATAGCAAGGATTCGTTTAACTTGCCAAATTTTGGAACGTGAAAGAAATGAATGGAAAGCTACACTTGCACAAAAGTTTATGTCACACTTTCAGAAGGATTTTCTATTAAAACTTGAATAAAATAAACATAAAGTTTTTTAAAAAGTACTGCCATTCGCCTTGATCCGTTAAAACAGTACTGTGAAAGGTCGGGTGGAATTTCAAACTCCACTCGTATTCAACATTTGTACGTGTAATACTACTATTTAGTAGGTAGAAACAATAGTACTGTCCTGACTGTCCACCTTTCGCCAATATCATATCTGGCGAAAGCATTTCTAGGTGAAACTTGAATTCGGGTAGTTGGCTGTTAAAACAAAGATCCCGACACCATAAACTGGCCATTCCTGTCTTCCCTCTGAGTTCAACATAGTATGTTGGGTGAAACCTGAGTTTGTAGAGTCCTTCAAACACCTTCCGCCGATGTCAGTTTTTCATATTTCGTATTTGGAGCCTTCGATTTTGGCACTCCCTGCATTTTGACAACATCGCTCTGCATAGAAGTCCACGTGACCGAAGTTGACCTCACGTCTCCTTTCGTTTTCTTTCTTTTCCGCCGGTTTCGACACCCGATGAATACGACTGCACACACTATCGCCCCGACGAATATGACGCAGAAACAAACGACGACCGCGGTCACTGTAGAGTCTTCGCCCTCGATAGGTACTCCAATTTCCGTTGTGAAGTTCGTGTTGGATGTGTTACTAGTAAAACTCGTCGTAACTGAGTCTGCTCCTGTGACCAACGGGTCTGTCGGAATGACTGCAGATGTCGGTGGTGGCGGTGCCCTTGTGGTCCTCCGTGGGGCGGTAACGGCTATATTCGCCTCATCGTAAGAATCTGTCGTCAAGGCAACGCAAGTGTACAACCCTTCATCACTTTCTGACGTCATGTTTACCTGTATGCACCGGTCTCTTGTTTCCATGGTGTCGTGATGCGGCCCGAACCACGTCACCATCAAGTCGTCATCTTCGTAGCGGATTGCGCTGCAACAGACGGTATCGCTGGCTCCGAGCTCGATCACCACGTCGTCCGGGGGCAGAATTAAGTCCTGTCGACATCTGAAATCGGCTGAGGTGAGATTCGCTATTGGTTTATCCCGTAGAAAAGTCGGCTGCGCACAGCTGCCGGAAACAACGACATCGGTCGTTTTCCACCAGTCCCAAAACCCACGGGTTTTGCAATCGCACAGGAGTGGGTTCGACTCGAGATTTAGCGTGGGAACACGGTCACCAACAGTCGGTAGAAACACGTCACGGAAAGCCGACTCGTTCAGTCCTTCGATGGAGTTATTCGACAAATCGAGGTTGTGGAGCGACAGACCTCGGAACGAACTTTTGTCGATGCCACTCGAACTGATGCCGTTCCCTTGCAGCAATAAAGAGTGCACGTTTTTCAAGTTCTCAATATTGAAAATGTTCGCTGGGAGAGCTTTGATCATATTGTCTCCCAGGTTAAGCACCTGCAGCGTGTCCCCCGGTATGGAGCGCAGGCCCTTGACTGGCACCTCAATGAATTGGTTATGGCTAATCATTAACTGGGTTAAGTTTACAAGCCCGTCGAACGCTCCAGCCTCCAGTTCTGTCAACATATTCCCCTCGAGGTGCAAAAATTTCAGTTTCTGTAGGTCCCGGAAAATGCTCATAGGCAGTGAGTTGATTTTGTTGTGGTTCAGACCAAGCCACATTAAATTAATCAGCCCGTCAAATGTCCCAGTCTCCAGATTCGTGAGGTAATTTTGATCGAGTTTGAGATCCACCAAAGCCGTGAGTCCATTGAACGCTCCAACTTGAACAGCAGTTAGTCGTACCAAGGGTATTTCCAACAACTCAAGGTTGGGAAGTTGCAAGAATGTGTCCCTCTCCAGTGTTTCGATGCGATCATTCCGTATGTAGATCGTTTTCGTGTTCTCGGGTATGTCCCTCGGTACAGACATCAGCGAGGCATCGATGCATTCAATATGCAGTTTGTCGGCGAATGCTTTGCATGTACACCTGCCGAGGGATGGCACGGGACACTCGTCGGAGTTTTCGGTGTCTGCGAGGACGGGTACACAAGCTAACCAGACGAGGTGAAGCACGTAGGTGAACTTAACCATCTTCAACATTATGGTCTAGCGTCTCCGAACCACTCACGCTCACGTAGGATCTTCCTGCGACAAGAAAATATGGACGGTGGTCAGTGAGAGCAAAATTGTTTTGGGTGCACCTGTTGGGTCCTATATATGACGCACTGCATGCACATATGCCACTAACATAGGGGGTCCTGTCAAGAGACCCCGACATGCATGCACTATGAATAATTGAACACGTTTGTTGACTTGTTATCGCATAATCTGTTGGTCGGGGCACATGAACAAACAAACTGGCTGTGACAAAAATTCCCTCGGAATTCCTTTCATCTTCTATTTACCGTTAAAGGTGAATTAACATACCATCAGTCAGCGATGAGCACCTTCGAAACACGAGATATACTATTCGGCGTGTCTTTATTATATAATTTTAAAACTAAGTTTAGAACAAACGCGTCTGTATTGCAGGATAAATAACACGACGCATACTTTATTGCAGTCTATAAATGGATTGTATTCTATTTGAGACGCTGTATTTTTGACTGTTCAAAGTCTTGCCTTGTTCAAAATGGCGATAAAACTTTGCTCTGGCTGTACTGACAACTTATATAAATTGGAGATAATATATGTAAATAACAAAATAAATTACTTCCAGTGCAAAGTAAAAGTATTTGTTACTTCAGTTTCATGCATCTGATCAGTCTGAGATTGCAAGATTCATGAAACTTAAAAAATTAAGCAACATAAGCTTATATTAGTACACTGAAGAAATAGTGTATATATATATATATATATATATATATATATATATATATATATAATATATATATATATATATATATATATATATATATATATATATATATATATATATATATATATATATATAATATTATCTTATGATTGCAGTACATGTGTGTGTGTATTATCTGATTATATATGTGTGTATGTGTTATACACTGGCATACAAGAAAATTTTTACAAAATACGAGAAAAGAGGTCGTGTGCTCTGATATGAACTATGAAATTCTTTGTTTATAACCATTTTGAAGTTTACGACAATGCCATTTCGCTGGGATGTAACGTAGTCTAAAAACCCAAGAAATCCCACGGTTGGAGTCTGACCGATATTGTTGTACAGTGCTGGCGATAGGGGCGTAAAGTTGACCTAGAGCACATAGACTCTCAAGGGTAGCCTAGAATCCTACTCCGTCCGCTTGCCTCCGTACCTCCGACCCACTACCTGCGAGACTAGACGGTAGCGGGTCAGAGGTACGGAGGCAAGCGGACGGAGTAGGATTCTAGGCTACTCAAGGGTGCCCCCCCCCCTCGGAATATTGAGTGAGCCAAATGGAGACCAAATATTTTCAGCGTGACCTCTGTAGAGCATTTGGTGAAATACATCACTGCACTTGTTCTTGATTGGCATTTACTGTCTCACAGATGTTCGTACTATACACACAGGCGTCGTTATACTGGTTACGGATAAGTCCTGCACCATGCTATACCACAAACAGTGGGGCAGTTTTCTTCTTCTGCGACTTCTACTACGCAGAGATGGATCGATAGACATGACAGACAGACAGACAGACACAGACAGACAGATATATACATGTATGTATGTATGTGTGTATATATATATATATATATATATATATATATATATATATAAGAAACTGTAGGAATTCAGGTGATCCCCAGTGGAGCGTGTATATATATATATATATATATATATATATATATATATACACACAGATGTTCTCGTGGGAAATTACAGTGCTCGATGCTAAAAGCAGAGCGTTATAAATACCAAAAAAAGTCACTTCAAATCCAAAGTAATGATATCTGTTACTTAAGTTTCATCATAGAACTAAAATAGTTCTACACCCTCACGTGCCAATACATTGTAATAGATTGTAATTATATTGTGTTTCAAGCCATGGTGGTGTTGATAAATAACATTATTTTGTTTAGTGTTAACATGTTGAATCCAACTCAGAGCGTTTATATATATATATATATATATATATATATATATATATATATATATATATGCAGATAGTACATAGACCGAAGAGGATAGAGCTAGCGAGCTATTGACCTAGATAGTAGACAGGATTGGCAGACGTATGAAATAGTTGTTTTATACACACAGACACACACATATGCATGTGTCTATTGGGAGAGAGAAGAGAGAGAGAGAGAGAGAGAGAGAGAGAGAGAGAGAGAGAGAGAGAGACAGACAGACAGACAGACAGGGGCGAGACATAGTAGAAGTGACTCACTTTTACCGTCTATGGTAAGCGTGACACATGTGTTTATATTACATACATGAACTGAGTGCCAAACAGACAGAAAACAAACAAAGATGACCTAAGGGGGCAGAGAAACATACACAGTGCAGACGGCATTAGGCGGTGGAAAATATTTTATAAGGTCCTAATAGCGGGTCCACTGTTGAGCCTACAACGACCGCTGAACTTCGCAAACTGTTCACCGCACTTGATTAGATTAGAGAAACTTCACCTTGACCACAGGTACGCTGAACGAAATACTCATAAAACCGAAACACTTAAGTTTCGTCTTGTGTATGTACAGGTAAAGTGAAAGGTTAACGTATCAAACACACCCATCACACGGTCATTCAACTCCCATACTGAACTATTACAGAGTAGCGGGGCTAATCCAAGCGAAAACCTTTATGTCGTTAAAAGGTTGGTAAGTGATACACAAAGTCCTCGTTGTGCGGAAATACTTGCGCAATCTTTTTACAGACCAACACAACATTTCTACTGACATTCCGGTAAAACTTTTGACACAAATTACCAGTGTCCTATTTTAGTTATTCTTCAAACTAATCCATAAATAACTGAGGCATATCTTTTTTAATTTCAGTAGAACACAGCATTATTGAAGGTGCTAGTAATTCGTAATTGTTGCTATAAAATTATGTTCACGTAGCCTACTCGGTGGTCCTTGAAGTTGCCTATACAAAGATACTTTAGTAGTCACTGGCAATTGGAAGCTTGGGCAGGGAAGGTTACATTCAAACCAGCACTTAAGAAAAGGCCATCATCAGACCTATTTGTAAAACACACGTCACATCCGTTCAGTAACTTACGTGGATGCTGTATGAATAATATGGTTCCTTCCAGTGAGACTACCGAATCTTTCAGATCTTTCACTCCTGTTTTCTTGAACTGATCCCAAGAGTTGCAGCGGCAAATACCTGAGAGGCCCTCTCCGCTCTACTTGGGCAGCACCACACGAAAGCCGACTCTGTCCTAGCGAAGTGGCGACGAGTCTTCGACCAGTGGATGTGACCATGGCATGACGCAGATGATAAGAATACGCGCAGGCAACTCTTTTATTGCATACCGACTGATTGTGTTGTGTTGATACTGATATCGGGCTGTGGGCGGCCTTCTCATAGAAGGGTTTTCCTGCAGACGGGCCGGCGTTTCCGGTCTATCACGTCTGTAGCACGCAGGTGGGACTAGAGGAGACATTAATGTGTGAGGCAGTGAAAGGTCAGGCAAGCAGCGAGGTCATCGATCGTTTGCATTATTTTGCAGCCCGCGTGATAACGGAGTGTACTGTAATAAAGCTTATGTCTGTAGCCATGAAGGATGACAAACATGTTTAAGGTAAAACGCGCCTCGGAGACAGATTTTCGGACTCTCAAATTTCTACAATTTATTTCTGATCTACCATATGTGGGGGCTCATTTTAAAGGTCTTTGAGAAATAAAAACTTTCACTGTCTTAGTTTTTCGAAAATCCGAAATTAATATCCCCCATTAAGTTAACACAGGGATGGCGGCCATTTTGAATTATAAATATCGCAAAGTGTTGGGTAATTTGTTTCGCTAGTTCCAAACTTTGCACGATGACCCCCTATTTTTATTGCTGATTTGGCGAGAGAATGGTTGAAAGTTTCATTCAGCAAAGTTTGAGAAAAAAGTTTAAGTCTATCAGTTCGAGGCGCATACTACCTTAAATGACAAGCTGCACATTCTTCCGACCTCCATCTTTTTAGAAGATCGCAATTTGACCACGGACACTATTGACAGCACTTCGCCATGTAGACTTAATCATAAAGTTATCCCGTCCGAATGAATAACAAACACGCAGGGGTAATATATAGGTCGGAGTTCTTGAGTTACATATAGTTCATTTGGCAAAAATAACGCCGTGACCGACATACAGAGTAAATATTGTGGGTGGTGAATCGCCCCGAGTATGGAGATATCAGTCTATAGGCCTACAGAGATATGATTGATTTTTATTTCAAAGTTATAACGATGTTGTATGAAAGTGATGCAAAACTGCCTACAATTTGAGATTAAACCTCCTAATGCAGATATTTATTAGTAATACATGTATTATAACAAAATTATTACTGAGAAATTTTACGAAATTAGACAAAGAGTGACAACGACGGTTGGTCCACATCAACTCTCATCGCCACGAAACGAGTGAGGAAAGACTGCAAAATTTAAGCTGGTAATCACTTTATCCCGACGGAAACTCCATGGATGAAGACACGCCTTCCTTTTTTCAAGATAAGGTTAATGTATTTAAAAGATAAAGTTAAACCAGGTGGACCGCCTGAAGTTAAACGGACAAAGTCGCTCGTTTTTGACCTTCTCTTCATCATGAATTATGTTTGATATGAAAAGTAACTTGTGTTGTTTGACTTCTTGAAACATGCTGAAATACTGGTCAACTGTGCACATACCTCAACTCTGCTTGCAGCCAGTCAGGATTAAAAATTCAGTGAAACATTTTACGTTCTGTACCAAAAATCAAGTTCTGCGCAACTCTCACTATGCGTTGCATAACTCTGCCACATAAAGTTTTGACTTCGTGTCAGCTTTTGTAATGAATTCTTAATTTGCAGTGCCTTTCTATATAGGAACGGATAAGAGCTTTTCCTTGTATTGTTGCAATGTTTACTTGTCATAGGAAAGCCAGTTGGAAAAGCAAAAATGCATTTTGTCGAGAGGTCACAAACAAAATCATCTGTCAGTGTTGCATTCAGCAAAGGGGTAATGTTTAACATTTTTGCATTTATGTACCGTCGTCATTTTGTACCTTGAATGACTTTATGCAAATACACCAAGTTTTCCTTATGTCATAGAAAGTTCAACTTTGAAAAAAGAGCGACTTGTCCCTTTAACATACGCAGACAAATATGTATCGTTACTTTTTAAGTATAATATATATATATATATATATATATATATATATATATATATATATATATATATATATAAACAAAATTCAACTTTAAATTTATTTATACATGTACTTGTAATATATACAATTGCATATATGAATAAATTTTAAAAAATATTTAGATAGCTAGATAGATAGGTAGATAGATTTTTTAACTTTTTTTTTATTTTGCACAAAATAGTGAACAAAACAGCATAAAATAATACTGACACAGATTAACGACAATAGCAGATTATAAAAAAATAACGATCAAAAGATATTTTGATATCAAAAGATATATATTATATATATATTATATATATATATATATATATATATATATATATATATATATATATATATATATGCGTGTGTTTTTGTGTTTGTGTGTGTGACATACATAAGCATACATATATACTCAAAACATTACGCAGTTCTACAGCAACCATAGAGACAGACATAGTAAAAAAATTGCCATACCGATACACTTAGCATGGCTACACACGTTCCTGTCCGTAAGTGCAGAACAAATATTGTAATCCAATTAAAGGATTGTTCCCACGGTACTTCGTCGCTCTAAGGATCGTCCTCAGGGCCGTATAATCCTCTCCCTGTCATCGGAATGTCTTACACTTATGTAAATTTATTATAATAACTGTTGCAGTGGGTGACAGTGATGGGGAATTATATACGACAACAATTGATCGGTATTCTTGGATCGTGATCTCATGAAAAGAACCAGAAGAGATTAAGAAATGAAATTATCGTTGTGTCCCATGGGTAGATACAGAACATGAAAACTTGTCAACGCATCAGAGAGAGAGAGAGAGAGAGAGAGAGAGAGAGAGAGAGAGAGAGAGAGAGAGAGAGAAAGAGAGAGAGAGAGAGAGGAAGGAAGGGAGGGAGGGTATTGTTTCTTTATATCAATGGATATCGATCGGAATAATTTGATTTATTGTACCTCAACTCTGTGGAGTTCTTTTCACCAGCCATACATTTCCATAATAGTTTTATTAAAGTGTTTACAATGATGAAAATATCTATGATGTCTACCTAGAATTATTCTGCAACCTCAAGTCAAGTGATAAATATCTTGTTGACTAGTGATTTCAAGCAATCACACATCCCTTCTTTTGAGTAATGTGAGAAAACCTTTTTTTGGTAAAAACTAATACAATAATAGAACTAAATACGATTTATTAAGCTTATGCTTTACTTAGCCTCGACAAAAGTCAAAGTAAGGAGCTTCATTTCTTTTCGACAAAATGTCAAACATTTCTGAACATCCTCCTTTGCTTTCGATAGAATGCATTATACTGGTGTCTTTCGACTGGATGTCAAAACGTACAGGCCGAGAAGGAAGTACTTGAGCTACAGCGCCCTCTGCCGTTTGGAAATTACTAAAACGTCCCTGATATCGTCTGCGGCATCGTACGGACAAACACAAACAAATACAAACAGCACATGACATCACAACTTACGCAAACTGATGTTCTGGTGGTTTTATCCTTTTACATTGCCCTCTGTATGGTTTAATTCCAACGTGACACTCGAAACCTTTCGTCCAACTATCGAAGGTATCTATCGTACTAACGACGACATGTAGAGGACAAAGTCACCGTCTTGTATCTGTGTATTGAGACCAAAAATGCCCCACTTAAAACCGACCTTAAACTAAAATAGTCACTATATAATTGTATCGGACGCTCTGTATCTCACTATAGGGCCAAGAAATTGTTTTGTTGCCCGTCATCGCGCGCGTCATGTGAAACATGCGGGTCACTCCTTTTTTTGAGTTTTGAAAAAAGAAAAATCGTTATAATAACAAAATAAAAAAACGCCGAATACAACGTAACATCTGCGTGTGAATCCATGTTATGGATGAGTCGATATGTTCGATTGATATTCTGCGCAATGTTCCTCAGGTTTCTTTCTCTCAGTGGCAACCATGGCAGCAGCGTTTGAATTCCCCAAAGAGGGGATTGGCCTTTTCTATTAAAAAAAAATTCGCATGACCGCATCATTTATGAATCCACCCAAGGACAAGAAATATTTTCTGTTTGCCTAACGTGCATTTTTTATTTACATCACTTTTTACTATATCTGTTCCATGTTGAAGCGGTTACATCTAAAGTAGTTTCGTTGACCAGTCTTTAAACCTTCCCACAGTTGTACAAACATCTCAAATGGTACAAAACCAGCTTGTTTTAAATTTAAAGAAATTTAAAGTCGCTTTATCTTTTAATAAAACGCGCGCCCCAAATTCGATTGTTTGGAACTTTTACCCAAACTTTCTTCAGAAAGACTTCAAGACATTGCCTTCCATGACTCAGAATCACAATCAGACATAACCGCACAATTGTTTTGTTTGGACGAAATTACCTAAATATACCGACATTCGAAATTCAAATTCTATAATTCTGTGGGGAAAATTTCGCTTTCACTGTGAAAGATGATAGTGAAAATTTGAATTTTCTCCACAGAGGTCAAAATCATGAGTCCACACACTATACCAGGAAAGTACTAGTATTGGAAAATTTTCAGTGTCCTTGTCCCTCTTGTAACATTACATAAAAAATTTTACATAAGATATATTACAAAACAATTCCTTATCCACTTTAAAGCAGTTACGCTCATTCAAGCATACGATTTTTTATATTTTTATAGTGGACATTTCTTTCAAATAAATCATGTTTGTTCAAAGGAGTATGTCTACTTTCGGACAACACCAACGAACCACTTTGGACAAATACAAACAAGGTGGGTGGTGGGATGTCGACGGACAATGCGGAATGTTCTTGAGTCAGCAGGGTAAATCAAATATTCAAATGTTTACCCTCAGCAGGTCACTTCTAACTTTGTATATCCGCACGTATGATACATACGCTGCTGCAAACAATGGAATTACAAATTATGGTGGTGATGAGAGTTGTTGACCTTTTTTTCGGGTAAAAACAGAAGTAACACATTACAATGAGTGAATGGTCAGGTTCAGAATATGATTCGACATCTGTATGACAGAAATTGACGACTCGCCATTTTTTCAGACTATCCCTGATATTTTGACACTTTTATGATAAGTTGGTTGTATCGCTCCAAGGACTGACACAAGATGAGTCATTAGATGCCACTTGTCGTCCACTCAGTTCGATGTCTGACCGTGATCTGTGAACATGTCACCTTTCACAGATTATTTCATGGGCACGTCATAAAGTGCGTCATTGAAGTGGGTTTTCGCTGAAACTCTGGGCAGAAAAAAAAACCACCAGAAGCGTGACAGACGATGGCGAAGATTGTATCTGTCACGTACATCACTTCATACAAAAATCTCAAAAAATGGTGACAGTTTTTTTTCCTTCTAATTGAACTATATTTCGTCACTGCGTGTAAATTAAACCATACAACAGTCAACTGAACTACAGAGGGCAAAGGTCATAATACTTCAAGCAGTGTGCATCATAAAAAAACTTTAAAATGACAGAAAACAGGAAGTGAAGTGTCTAGGTGAATTCGAATGTTCGAAAAATGTGAACTGTATGTTTATTGGATGAGACGATAAAATTACCGATGTAGCGAGGGTGTCAATATAACTCGAAGGTTCGCTTTCATTTTTTTTACCAATCGACTTTTTTGAGTTTCAGATTTGAATTATCCCCGCATATAAATTGCCCAAGGTTTTGAGGGTTGTTATAAATAATACACCATCGTGTGCTGGCGACCCGGATGTGTCCTATCACGGGCGCTGTTTAAAATGACTTGTACAGTCTGCGAACAGTTGTAGGGATGGTAAAATGACATGAGCAGTAAAGATCATCTTCCTTTTCGCTGCACGGTTTTTGCATACGTTGCCATGGCAAGGATCTAAACTCCTAAACTTCAAGATTTTACTTTACAGCACTAAATACATACAATTCTAGATTTTGGTGTGGTGTCGAATACCAGGCGTGCACAGAATCCATTCAATTCAATGTTTGATAGTGAAAGTGATACAGAACGGTGTTACCAGTTCGTCTCCGCGCGCAGGTGAGATGCGTGGTTGATGAGCACAGACAACAGGAGATAACGGTATACGATACAGATCATCTCGTTTAAAGAGAATGAAGTCCAAGGTGTCGTTTGAAACTGTAAAATTGCGGTAACATACTTTCTCTCGATTTTAAAACACCAAAAGAATCGCCTAACCGCGCAAGTGCTTTCCGATCGCTCGCTGCTCTTTCTTCAGAGTCTCCGTGTACTTCAAACGTGTGTTTACAGTGTTCTACAGGTAAAAGCCACACATTGAGTTTACACTGCCGAAATCTGTGAGCTTGGGCGGCTATTCCTGGCTATTCTTCGCTCGATTTCCAGGGCTTCGTTGGTCAATTCGAGGGAGTCATCGCTCACCAGCGGGACCGACACGGGGTCCGATAACAATCCTCGACGGTAGCCGTTGGTAAACGTTCGTTGAGGCTGACGACGGCACAGCATGAAATACACCATGAACAGGACGATGGCAATCACAGACCCCGTAGATACGATAGCTGCTATTATAATCATTCTTCGATGGTGATATGCGCTCCAGTCCTCTAAAGTCCTCCCAGTTGCTATGGTTGCTGCCGGAGCTCGCTCCATGGTCGTCGAATGGCGTGGCATTTCAGCGGACCGCTCGTTTGGCCGCACGATTATCGACATCGTGAACTCATCGAATAGTTTCGGCGTGGTTGCTACACAAGTGTACGTCCCCTCGTCGGCCCCTGAAATAGTTTTTCTGGTGAGGCAGCTCATTGGTCGCCGATTTATCGCGGTACCGTCTTGCAAATACCAGCTGATTTGGACATCTTCATGATAAGTTTCTGTGTTGCAACACACGGTGGCGGTGTTACCAACCTCAACCGTCAGGTTGCCGGCATGGTGTTTGATTATCCGCTGTTGGCACCTGTATTCCGACAGCGATACATTCACAATCGCCCGGTTGCGGAGATAGACGGGCTCGTGACAGTAACCCGTGACGGAGTGAAGAGAGATGGCCTTGATATAGTCCGCGAAATCATACATCTCGCAAGTACAAAGTAGTGGATTGTCGTCCAGCGCTAAGAACTGGAGACCTTGAAGTTGTGAAAAGTCCGAGCTTCTCAACAGGTGTAGACGATTCCTTCGCAGGTAGAGCATAGATAGTGCATATAGACCGGCAAAGGCGTGCGTCTCGATTTCGTGTAGTTTTAAATCTAAATCATCCAAATAGAGGCTGTGTAATTTCCCAAAGCTTTCGCTATTGAAAGCGTCAGCCTGCAAATTCTTGATAGGGTTGCCACTCAAATCGAGCGTTCGGAACTTGGTCGAGTTCACGGATTTGAGCGCGGTTGACGGAATAGAGGACAAATTGTTCCAACCTATCATCAATGTTTCCAGTTTCGACAAACCCTCAAATGATGCGCTGCTTATCTCCCTTATCCTGTTTCTGGACAGCGATAACACAGCTAGATTTTGTAACGCACTGAAAATACCTGACTTCAAGTAAAAGATGTGATTACCATCAAGATAAAGCACTGTCAGCTGTGGTACATCCATCCACAAGTCGGCGGTCCCAAAATCCGTCAGTACATTTTCGCTGAGATCTAGCGTTTCCAGGGCAGTTAACCCATAAAGATCCCCATTGTCAAGTGACGCGATTGCGTTTTTGCTAAGATTCAGACTTCTTAAATTTGACAGGCCATCGAAGGTCCCCTGGTTCACCTTTTCGATGGCGTTGTCGTCCATATTGATGATTTCCAGCCGCCGAGGAGCGAACAGGAAAGCATCTGACGGCAGTGTCGTCAGCGTGAGCGAGGTCACGGTAAGTTTAGTCGTATTCAGCGGCAACGCACGAAGACTGGTCGAAAGATCACTAACTTTAGTACAACGTGCTTCAACAATTCCAGAGGTCGGCGACTCTGAGCACACACAACCAGAACTCGTAGGACAGATCGCTCCGTCAGCATCACAGTTCCGTACGATCACCGACGTACTACTGGTCAACACAATCCACATGAATATCTTCAAAGTTGCCATTATTTTATGGTCCCGAGCCAAGTACTCATGTCACTAGACAAAGACCAGAGTGAACTTCACCAGGAAAGGCCAACCTTAAAACAGGCGTGACTTCTCGGAAGTTGTGTTGTAAACCTCAGTCCCCTCTACGCCGCCATGTTTTGATGTACTAGGGTCTAAAGATCAGTGTGCGCAAGGTGTGTGAAGGGAAAGAAATTCTTATTGGATGAACGCAGCGGTCACTGCATGGGAATCGGGCCTGACTAAAAAGTAATCCAAACACAACTGTGGTCTCTCACGGCACTACACCTACGCGGTATGCAAATACTCGCCTGTCAATCTCATTGAGAATGTGGTGACGGGGTCTTTCCACAACTGTTCTGTCCCTCCTCCTCCGGACATTCAACGAGTTTTTTTCTCGGCAGCGTCAGCGACGGCGAACTGCATCCAATCTAATGTGTGTCCGTTCAGAATCTGGCAGAACAGTTGCAGATAGCAATATCATGGGAGTAGAGAAACGCCGCCCTCATTTCAGATGCAAATTCGATGCATAACATAATCAGCGCTGTTTACTGTCGGAGAAAACGAGAATCATATTTCACGGACGACCAACGTGACACGCTCGTATATACGGTTTTAAAAAGCAAGTGATTTAGTGTTCCGCAGCGGATTTATCCGTCCTGATCGCGTAGCGTTGAAATTTAACGCCGTTCCCGCACTGAACCTTCCAGCATGGGAGAAGAACTTGTCTGCAGTGCATAATTCACAAGTTATAATGATGTATTTTGTGACTTTCTCCGCGTCGCAGTGCCCCAAATAACTCTGAAACTTGTCCTCTTCATGAAATTGTTTCCTGGTGGAAAATGCATGTTTTACGCTAGGAAAAATGCCAACGGATATAATATATAGTGCCATTTGACCCAGATAGAACGTACTTGAACGATGTACCAAAAGTTCATCGTTTCTCTCAGGCCGTCTTTAGTTCATTCAATTAAGTTCTCCATCAATTTATCGGAAGAGTATTAGTAACTAATAACTTACCCTTTGCGCATTGTGTCTGGTATATTGCTGACTGTCGCTAGGTTCTTGCAATATAGCTCAATCGACACAAACACATGATATATTTTATAATGGTCAGATTTACTACAGTGCATATCTATATACATGTACACATATGAGTAAATCCATTTTTACATTCATTTATCTCTGAAAGACGATGATAGGGGATGTTCTACTTTTTAAAAGAGCAAAAGGCGAGGATAACAAACATTTTATCCTCAGATTGTTGGCCTATCACCAATTTGCAGTTCCACCAAGAAAAACAAATCGCGCATGCGCTTGTTGACTCATTAACTTTGCACGTCCTTCGTCACCTGGCGCAATATCCGTCCAATGAGTTTATAGGTTTTCCGTCAGAAACCTCAGAATTGATTACCCTTCCATTTACTCATGTTATTCATATTGATAAAAATTGAATACGTCACGTATCGTGATGTGTCAAACAGTTCAATCTTTGTACATTAATTTTGATAAGCACGTTTAACACTGTTGGGGTCTTTTTCCCAGGCTCAATATTGCGGATGGAGATTTCTTCATCACTCGTTGAATGATTCGCGTACCTGGCCACCACATAGCACGTAGCACATAGGATCTCACGCACATACAGTTAACTCTGACATAGAAATCTTATTTGCATATATTTAATTATACACAATGCATATCTACATTCACCATGGCAGTTTATCTTGTTTTTGTACACTTATCACATCAACATCGTGTCCAATTTACATTTACCCCATAACGAAGACACGCACGATGATTGGCTGTCTTATTGTGGGTGCGCACCATTAGAGTGTACGTCTAAAGTGTAGAGACACATCTCCCGGTGACTAATATCACATGATTAATCTCTGTATGAAATTCAAGTAATGAAAATACGTGAAAGTACTCTACCAACAAGTCTGCGTGGTCATTGTCCTGTATGCAAGTTATTTTCGTAAACGATCAATATTGCTTTGTCAGCAAATGAATGGAGGTATGGATATGACTTAGTACGTTATGGCATAAGATTTTCTTCGCAACAAAAAATTCATTGCGTCTCAATTGAATTCAATAATCTTTATCGTTTTGCTTACTCCGGTTTTATTTTATGTCCAAGTTTCGTCTAAAGACGTTGCTTTGGATCAAAGACAGCGAAATGTCCAGCTACATAATTGGAAATTAACAACAAGAGTTCCTATGGACAATTTCTATTCCTCACTTATCGATCGATTGTTTTATTAGCTCCGCTGTCAGCGACGCGGAGCTTATCAAATAGGTTGATTATCCGTCGTCGTTCGTCGTCCGTCGTCGACGTCCGGCGTCCGTCGTCGTCCGTCAACAATTGCCTTTCCCTCTGAAACCACAAGTCCAATTGCTTTGAAATTTTATATGCAGTTCACTTGGGGTGACCTCACTTCAGTTTATTTAAATCATGGTGAAATTTGCATATTTGTATTTTTGGGGCATTTTTTGGTGTTTTTGGTAAAAAAATCTTCTCCTCTGAAACCGCTCGTCCGATTGCTTTGAAATTTGATATGCAGTTTGCTTAGGGTGACTTAAATCAGATTTGTTAAAATGGTGGTGAAATTTGCATATTTGTATTTTTAAGGCAATTTTTGTCATTTTTGGTAAAAAAATCTTTAAAAATCTTCTTCTTCAAAACTACTGGTCAGATAGCTTTTATATTTGGTACATATGTCCCTAGGGATGATCTATTTCAGATTTGTTCAAATTGTGCAGAAATATGGAAATTTGCATTTTTAAGGCAATTTTTGCCATTTTTGGTCAAAAAATGTATTTCTCAAAAAGTACTGGTCTGATAGTTTTGAAATTTGGTATACAGGTTTCTATAGATGAACTAAGTAATATATTGAATTTCTGATGAAATCTGTAATTTTGTATTTTTGGGGCAATTTTTGCCATTTTTGGTCAAAAAATGTGTATTTCCAAAACTACTCATCTGATAGCTTTGAAATTTGGTATACAGGTTTCTACAGATGAACTAAATGATATTTATGGAAATAATGATGAAATCTGCAATTTTGTAATTTTGGGGCAATTTTTGCCATTTTTGGTCAAAAAATGTGTTTCTCAAAAAGTACTGGTCTGATAGCTTTGAAATTTGGTATACAGGTTTCTACAGATAAGCTTAGTAATATATATTGAATTTCTGATGAAATCTGTAATTTTTTTGTATTTTTTGGCGCAATTTTTGCCATTTTTGGTCAAAAATGTGTATTTCCAGAACTACTTATCTGATAGCTTTGAAATTTGGTATACAGGTTTCCATAGATGAACTAAATGATATTTATTGAAATAATGATGACATCTGCAATTTTGAATTTTAGGGCAATTTTTCTCATTTTTGGTCAAAAAATGCGTTTCTCAAAAAGTACTGGTCTAACAGCTTTGAAATTTGGTAAACAGGTTTCTATATATGAACTAAGTGTGATATTTTGAAATTATGATGAAATCTGCAATTTTTATTTTTGGGGGCAATTGTTGCCATTTTTGGTCAGAATATTTTATTCTCAAAAAGCTACTCATCAGATAGCTTTGGTTGACATGTTCTTAGGGATGATCGGATGTGATATATTCAAAGTATGATGAAATCTTCAATTTTGTATTTTTGCAGCTTATTTTAGCCACTTTTTTCTGGCCACTGCATTGAGTTATCAAACATTTCCACCTTCTTCATCAACATGTGTCAAAAATAGTTATTCTGTACATAAACACAGCGGAGCTATATCGGCCGCTAGGTCGCTTGTTTTAGTGTTTCTGTTACATTTGAAGGGAAACAAATGAATGCTCTGGATTGTTCAGCTCTTTCCTCCGGAAATCACTCTAGTCCAATCCCCCTAGAAACGTATTGTTGAACCTTTAAACCCTAATATCAACTGTTACCATGCTGAGTAAGTCATGTGGTGGCAATAATGCCTCCGTCAGGATGTAAAGGTAATATGGGGGTTATAGTCTATACTGTATAGCAGTAAACGTTAACATACTCATCCATTGCATGAACGGTAGACCTAAGTGGTTCGTTAAGGTAGAATGCGCCTGGGGGACACATTCTGACTCTAAAATTTTTACAATTCTTTTCTGATCTACCACTTGTAGGGGTTCTTTTTAAAGCTCTCGGTGTAAGAAAACTTTTCGCCGGCTTAGTTTTTCGAAATTCGAAAAATTTTATTTTTCTCCATAGAGTTAACACAGAGATAGCGGCCATTTTGAATTTTAAATATCGGTAAATCTTCAGTTATTTGATTCTCTAGTACCAAAATTTGCTTGGTGACCCCCGATTTTTTATTCTTGATTTTGAAAAAGAATGGTTGAAAGATTCTTTGAGGACAGTTTGAGCAAAAGTTGAAGTCTTTCACTTTCGAGGCGCATACTACCTCAAGTTGTGCGTCTGGCATGAGCGTGAAGCCATTTATTTGTGTACAGCGTGTAACCTCAGCACTCTTTGAATTGTACATTATAAATGAGCTTTTTGAAGATCAGATCACTGATGGAAAAAGTTAGATAAGTTCACACACGGTAAAATTCGGGGAAGAAATCCCACCAACCTACTGGTAACAATTTCTTATCAAAACGTGCGAACAGATTTTTTTACTCTCTGGCGATTTAAAGTTACGAATCACACAAAGTCAACCATTTGACTCCAGGAGTTTACCCAGACCTGGTCACTGAGTTTCGAAACACCTGACATCATGTCTTGGTTTCGACTCTATTGTCTCGTGTTTATACTTTGACCGATGATTATTTCAACATGTGACATAACTGTTTGTGTGTGACCTCACTTCCCTGGACGGTCAAATTTTCACACACATTGTTGCGTTCTCTCCAAGATGTTAGATTTCATCTGAAAAGAAGACTACTTATTGACCTAGATGCCCAAAGAGGAAACGTGACATCGCAATTTGTTCTTGTAATTTATTATATGTACATATTACACTACGTCACACCACAGGCACAAGAATATTTAATCTCATAGGTTTGATTGAACAACATTTTTATGATTGCTCGTTTTATGACAGGACGAAATCCATACATTCCATAATTGTTACAGGAATAACACTCAGTTATGTTGACCCAGAGTTGTAAATGAAATGACCAGGTGTTGACACCAGCGGTATTTCCTGTGTCACACGCCGGGGTCACACGCCATCTATGTAGTTATGAATGTCGCTGCCTTACCATGTGATTCTGTCCGACGCGTGCTGTGGCGTACAAACTGATAGCTTATCTGCAAATTGCATCGAAAATACCACATTTTCACGCAAATCCCCGTGGTTGCTGCCCATTCTAAGCTTTAATGGCATTTTTAGTTCGGTCGATGACAGCAGAAATGGGCCATTTGCGAAAAGATTATTTTATGCTGCGGTCTCGTGTAGCGGTTTTGGTCTTCCGATCGAGTCTTGATTGCCAACTGAAAGAAATACTGATTCGGTCGCATTTTAGAAGAGCAACTCACATAAAATTGTCGATATATACATGTCCAAAATTAAGTTTTGAGAATAGGGGCAGAAACTATACGAAATGACAAAATACACAATATCGAGATTGACATGTTGATAAAACTGGCTTTCCTCAACGGATAAAAAGTATAGAAATCAAAGCGGGAGAATATAGTATATCTAATTGCTTCGATACTTTTTCGAGCACCTCGGCATGTCAGGGATAATAGAGTTCTGCCCGCCAGTTGCCATGGTAACCGTTAGACTCGGCCTGCGATAAGATTCTTGCACTGTTTTGTGATCTCAGAGCCACGAGGTGGGGATTGAGGTCGCGACTTTCCTGATAGCATTAAAAACACACCCGACTTCACATCAAAGGGCCCGGGCACTGCTAAGCTATGAACAGTCGAGCTCACTTTGTGACGTCATAGGCTGTGAGGGAATTTTGAGAGTCAGGTTACCCAACAATATCATTGCCCAGGTATATTTCAAGCACTTGAATATAAATCTATTAGTCTTAAAGATAATATTTATTAGTGATTTTGACTTGTGAACGTATGATGGTTAATAATAAATGCTCAGATCTGTCTCTGACGTCATCAAGCGATGACAAAGCCAATTAAATCTGGACAGTATTATCACAAATCAGCCTCACATAAACTTCAACGACTTTTGCCACGGTGGGTCGATTTCTTCCTCAATGTAATATGTTAGGCCTTTTAGAACACCAAAACATATACCATGAGCGATTAATGGAAAACAATATGTTTCATTTGATTGTAATGGAAGCGGTTCATCTAAAAAGATTTGCTGAACGAGTGCAAACCTTGCGCCCCGGTCTGTCTACAACGGAAAGCAAGTAACTTACAACAGCGGCAGCGTACCCGTCTTGCAACGCATCGTTTCAATGTTGTCTCTTCTAAGTAAGAGTAGAAAAGAAGGATGGTGTTGATTCTGGATACACATCGAAACAAAGTTTCGGCTTAATGATCTCATTGTCACGAGCGTGGGGGGGGGGGGGGAGGTCCTGCGTCCTGTGTAGTTCACTTGTTCTTTGAATTGCCAAACCGCCAATAGTTCGATGTCAAGAGAAATCAACGGCAACATTTAGGCTTGGAAACTTGAAAACAAAATATGTTAGATTCTTAGCGGGGTTTTGGCAAAAATGCGATACATTAAGACATCTTAGGCTTAGAATTTAAAGACATTTGAGTTTCTGCTTTCAATTGTTGGAAGAAGACCAATGTCTCCCCTTCACCGTGTTGGAATTACCGCTACCAGGACAACATGATCTCATCGAAAGATGGCAGCGCAAAATATCATCATGACGCTTTGCATGTGATTGAAGCATGACTGTGCGCTCCTAAAATGGCTTTTGTAGGAGACACCGAGACATGTCAGGCAAACGTTAGGACGGTGTGCGTGCGTGGGTGGCTGAGTTGTCAGTTAGCCGTGGATTTCGTGACTTGGTATGACAGGAAACCGGAATTCGACCTAAAGGCTTGGAAGGATGTCTTGAAGTACGACGGCGCTAAAGACACTGCACCCTCAGTAACATGCAGTTCTTTGACATTTCACGTGTTCTCGAATGCAAATCCTTATTCTTACGATTCGAAAAACGTCACAAGCGTGTGTATAATTACTAACAGTTTCGAAGGAAAATCCTCAATTTTTAAACATTTTCAACTACCTGTTTGTGTGTGTTTCTCTGTCCATATCCGTCTGCCTCTATCTTTTCTCTGACTGTCTGCTCTCCCCTCTCCCTCTGTCTTTCTGTCTGTGTCTGTGTCTGTCTCTCTGTCTCTGTCTCTCTGTCTGTCTCTCTCTCTCTCTCTCTCTCTCTCTCTCTCTCTCTCTCTCTCTCTCTCTCTCTCTCTCATATGTTGACAATTTTTCATGTGGTCAGAAACAGACGTAGCACGGTTATCGGATGCATAAATCCGTTGAGTTTAAGTCTCTATTGCATTTGGATCCCTGTCACGCATAAACGCTTCGAGGAAGGAGAGTGAGCTTCTCAGAACTGCTGCGCAGTCTCTATAACACTATCGACCCCAGCCTTCATGCATCTTATATTATTCGCAGTAGATGTTGTTTAGTTTGCCTGGAAGTCGTTATGATATTTCTAGAGGGAATTCAAAGGATAATAAGTTATCTAGCATAAGTGGAGGTGTGCACACTGACCTAAGGACTGGTTTAGCACATTATCAGATCATGGCAGGCGCCAGACCAGTATACACGCTGGTCTGCATATGTGAACAATTTAACACATGAGACTACTCAACATAGTTCTTCAAAATTGCAATTTTTTATCATGGGCATCGCAGAGTTGCACAATCTGATCGCGAACGTAAAAATATGTGGGTGCGCCAAATGTCATTGTACATCCGTGTTTGCCGTTATACCGGAGTTGGATGGTCAAATCATCAATCACGCTGTACATTCGGATCGTGAGGAGAGAGTGTGATTTTCGTAAGCTTTTGGCATATGAAATCATATGAACATCTTTGATTCATAAATTAAAGACGCAAGTCTGTCTAATTTTGAAGGTGCATAAGTACAAACTGACAGCAAAGTTCACAATTACCGGCCGATGCCAATCCTTCAGTTTCATTTGTAGATTCTGAATCCGTTCGCGCCTCGAAAATGAAGACTTGAACTTTTGCTCAAACTTTCCTCAAGCTAACTTTCAACCATTGTCTTTCTAAATCAAGAATAAAAATCGAAGGCCACGGTGCAAATTTTGGTATTACAGAAACACATTACCCATTTTTTTACCGATATCTGAAATTCAAAATGGCGGCCATCTCTGTGATATCTCAACGGAACAAATCGCCATTTTCAAAAAGCTAACTGGGTAAAAAGTTTATTTACTCCATAAGCTTCAAAATGAGCCCCAACAAGTGGTAGGCCTAAAGAATATTGTAAAGGTTTGAGACTCCGAATATCTGTCCCCGAGGCGTATCCTATACTGAAAGTGCGTTGCCCGGAGGAAAATAAAGAAAACCAATAGAGAGGCAGGTATGACACGATGAATTATGTGCACATAAAATGGGACAGCTTTAATCTTGTTTCCCCCGAAGTGATGATGCTTGAAGGAGAGAACATGCAAAGCCTAGGAAATTACGCAAATAATTTCGACATTTTTTTTAATACGATGAACCTCCAAGAAATGTGTACAGCAATCCACAATTGTAGCAGAGTTGTAAACAAATGGAATATTTATGTGGAAGCAACTCATTCTATTTTGATGTCGAAATGTTGAAAGGAATACCACTTCATATGGAATCCAACAGGTGGTCGTGTTTTCACCGAGGGTTAGATCCCAGCAACTTTTGCTTGGATCATATATGCCGTGGGGGAATTTGAATTTAGCCTTGTACGTTGTTTCTTATGAGGTCAGAGGTCAGAAGGAAGAAAGCTTGTCAAGCTATACTCTAAATATTATGGCCATCGCATCGTCGTAAACTACGTGCCCCTTTACGTCAACAGCTTGGCGCTACCCGTAAAGAGGTGCTTGATTTTTACGTAGGTTTGCGGAGTGGAAATCATGCTCTGGCTCGCGAGAATGGGCCCTCGTCGTCGCGGTTTGAGAATAATTTACGTATTTCATGCTGTGAGTTCCTTAGAAACGGAAAGTCACTTTCGTTGCCGTCAAATGAATATTACGACGATGCCTGTTAATAAGTGAAGACAACACACAAATGGCATTTTGTGGCCTTTTTGAAGTGACCCCAAACGCTTTGTTCTAACAATTTTGGAGGTTTTGGATGTACAAAGTTTAAAGGGAGGGGGTCGTCGAAACTGCGCCTGCGCGGCTTCCTTGTTTACAAACAATGCATGCACGATATCTAAATGCACACGTCAACATAGCTGCAACAATACAATATCACGATGTACATTACAACAAACATGTTTTTACTTTTATCAATCGACAACGTACCTTGGATAAAGTGCTAACATTGTTCGTATGGGTCTCATACGACCTTTGGACGCATTTTCGACCGCCTCTCTTTAAGAGCAAAATAACATAACGTCCGGCTACGGCGTATATTATACAGGACAACTATTAAAGTAATGTTGTCGATCTAATGGGGCAGTTTTATATCAGATTTATCTCTGAAAACACAATTTCAAAGAAGAGTAAATAATTTAAATCGTACACCCAGTAAATGTCAACTTGCTCGCCTACTGCACGATCTCTGCCTTCAAAGCGAATATCGGTCGAGATACCACAAAAAAGTAAAAGTATAGTAGATAAATGTAGGGGCGATAAATCCTTGGGATAATAAAACGTTTCCTTTCATACTCTTTAAACTTAATAAGCACACTGCACTATGTGTGTCATTATCGATTCACTATCTTTTGACATTTAATCAGAGGTTCGGCGTGAGGAGGGCAGGGAAGTGAAAATCTGGGGGTAAATGGCACTAAATGAGTAATATCTCATCGTTTTAATCAGGAACGAGGGTTCGTCATATTGATCAACCCAAGAACCGGCAAAGAAGATATATTTGAGAAGTCAGTCGACAGAGAGTATGGTGTTCATAAGCTTAGAGAAATTGCTAATACTCTGTATTTTGACATACTTTAATAGGAAATAAAAGAAATGTGCCTGTTTTAAACAATAAAATTATGAAAATATGATCAGACGATACTGCCTTTCAATTTGAATGACTGTATTAGCTCCTAAATCTCACTCATAAAGGTTGCTCGGGTTTCTATGCCCACCATAGTAACGAGCTTGCGGACATATCGATCAGACGAGCTACATCGCAAACACCTGACTGACAACTATACAATGCAGTGTATACATTCCCAGTTCACCTTCCATTAAATAGTTTGAAAGCATTGCCTGAGTACAAGAATCGACACTCTCGGTCTTATCAATAATGAGTTTCTCTTTTTGATACTAAACGACGACAGATGTAATAGGTCTTGTACAGTGTAAATATTTGATGTCAGAAACCGGATTATCGCCCGTCTATTTCACCCGCTACGAAACAACTTTGAATGGACTATCGCGTTTCAAGCATAAATCATGCATGTCATGAAAGTTAATAAGGCTTTCGAACGAAACGTTATGAGACATCGACCTCGGTTTCATAAGATGGTGTGCCGAGAGCAGTCAGGAACCTGTGAGTCTCTACCCATGCACGCTATGTCCTCCAGACCATGATAACCGCGTCGACATAATATCTTTTAGTTTTAGCTTACGATATATTCCTCAAGTTTTCGACTGCATTTTGATTGTGTTTTCTTACGTGATGTCCAACGCAGGCGCTAACATTTTTTTGCCTCAAACATACTACGATGCTGGCTGATTATTGCCGAAAATTTTGAATTGTGAAGCGACAAGGTTCCAAGATTGAAATCAAAAAGTTGACTTTTGTCAGGCCTTTTGCCAAATGGACTTGCGCAGAGCGCACTTAACACTGAGTCGGATTTCAGAAAACTACCTGAGGTCGGATGGAGTTGCCGTTCACCATCTTGGCGAGATTTGGCGAGACCTGCCATGTTGGCACTTCTGTCTCCAGAACTAATGGGTGCCATTAGTGATCGTCATGTGACTCTAAAGTTTGTTGACGTCATGTTTTATGCATCACACACTCAATTACAGCCACATTTGTTTCTGATACAGATCTGAGACTGATAATACACTTCATGATCTGAACACTGAATTGCAACCTTCGTCGTCCCAATTTCCACAGACGAGATTTATTGATAAACCTTATAGAAAATTATCATGATTTTATTTCAAAACTATTATTACGTCATATTGTATTTATAAAGAGGATTGTGTTTGGTTGATATTACACTCGTAAAAGTAATGTGTGGTCAAATTTAAAGTGGAAAAAAAAATTTGGTTCACCCGAGAATATGGCCGCCACCATGCAAAATCCGAACATTGTGTGCCCACTCAGTTAAGTAACACAAAATTCATGTGATAAGCCGACCCTTCTGTAGTTTCAGACCAATACTGCAATAAAGATTAGTTAATTTAATTTATTTAATAGCAGCACAGTTCTGATGAAGACTATATTAAAATGATATAATTAGACTGAATTTGGCCTATGTTGTCATGCGATTCCGAAGTCAGCGGGGGTGGATATGTCAACTGTCACAGCTGAATAGATGTACTAGAGGGCTAATTATTTCAAACGTGAATGATATCAACTGAAAGACAAAAAAATACATACAAATACAGATACTAGAGGTTCACGCTTAATACAAAAATGGTTTTCATCATGTGCCAAGTACTGTAATGTCTTCTGAACTGTTAACGTCTTCGTCACCATCATTAGTTCTCTCTCTCTCTCTCTCTCTCTCTCTCTCTCTCTCTCTCTCTCTCTCTCTCTCTCTCTCTCTCTCTCTCTCCACTCCATGGGTTTTTTTTGCTTTTGCTTCGAGTCCAGTCACTGTTTACTGATCATCTCGAAAACTTTACTAAATCATCTCCTCTGAAGCACACACGAATGAAGCTTTAAACGGAATCACTTTTCCTATCAAAATGACGATGATCCCTCATACTTCATAAGACTTTTCGTTACTCTTGATTCTTTCATGTTTTTCATGTTTTAGCACACAGAAGCCAAGGTCGATGGCGACACCACAGTCAATTTTATGGGGAAGTAAACAATGAAACCAACCCCAAGGCCAAGGGAAGTGAAATACTGTAAAAACAGTACTTTATCAAAAACTGGTCACACATCCATTCACCGAGGCCTAGAAATACGCTGCCATTTACACAATATGTATGGAGAATCCATAATTATTGCAAAGACTATCTACCTTTACCAACATGAAACACGTTGCCTTTCGGAGACATATGAGGGCTGTACACGCGGCGAAGGTGACAATTTGCTCACGTTTCACACAAGTTACCGACCCTTGAAATCGCCTCCCTGCTTGAATAACCCGAAGTGTGTTCATCGTGTCCAGAAAAAATCACGCTCTCTGCTCCGTCAAGCAGAAGTCGATAAAACTAGTGTATACGTGTATACGGCTGTGCAATATTGTCCGTTTTAATACCTGAGTTTTGCACCAGTGTTATTCACTGCATCGGAAAGTGGAGTATTTTCTTGTTATGGATGTACCTGTCCGGGATGTACTTTAAAAGACCTACGTCTCCGATAGGCGATGTGAATTCACTGTAAATAGCATGGTTATGTGATACGTAACATTACAAATTCAAATGTTTAATGTTACATCGCTTAGACAGCGCTCACAAAGACAGCTGGAGCATATTCGAGGCCGTCTTTAACTGCTCGCAGTCAAATCATAGCCTTTTCAGAAACGCGATGAATTTAATCAGCTTTTCGTGCAAACGTCGCCCATTAACACGGTTCTCGCCGCCAGATATCAGCTTCATTGCAGCCTTGTATCTGGAGTAGCATTGCACTCAAACGGAAAACCAAAGCTTATCTCCGCAGAAAACGATACCGCAGGCTCCGCTGAACAGCTGGCGCAGTGTCTGGTGAAAATAGAGCCTTTAAAAGAAGATATGTGAAACAACCGAAAACGTGATGATAGTCTTTTGATGTTGTGTGTCAGCGAAAGGTAGAGAGTGCGCTGATTTGAGTTCCAGGGCTAGGCTTACTTGGAGCGCTGATGTGGATGCATTAATTGCTGTGTTCTAAATAACTTTCTATCCTATTAAAATAGCCTTCTAGGCTGAAAATCAACGGCTACGCTGAATTAAAGGGTTAACGTTTGTTTCTCTTTTTTCAGAATCAGACTGTTTTTCGATTCCTATGATTCATTTTCTTGTGACTCTTGTACAACTATGGGAAAAAAATTACGGCTTCTCATTTTTAGCATCCTCCCTTTACGTATGCAAATTGAAACGGCACGAACTTAAAATTGTGCTTTCCTGTGATGTAGTTCCCTCCCGGAAGGAAACCTTAAACACGGAAAAGCTTTTATCTAATCCTGTATCAGATCGTCTTTTGTTCACATGTAACAACCATTTTACATTTCAAGACCGAAGTCAAGAACCCTTCATTGAAATTTTAAAGTCAGACGTCATGCCAAACCGTCCGACTTTTCCGATTGAAATCACACATTTCGAAATATGCCACCGTTAAATGTTGAAGGTTCATTGCTGACAAGTGATCCGCGACGGGAAAATCAAAGGAAAACTTTCGCCCCTGTGTTATATGGCTGTGATACTGAACAAAGAATGCGATGTAATCGTAAAATATTTTTTATTGAACCTAACCAGGCCATGGCACCTCAAAAATCAAATATTGAAATAATTGAAACAGGTATATCTTGACTTTTTTCACAAAAAAATAAGAAAGTATAGAGCAGATTTCATCATCATTTGCACAAAAAACAAAGCAGACATGTCTAGGAATGAACTTGCGTTTTTACGAAAAATTTGATGTTCTGACAAAAGAAAGTGAAAACTGCCCTAAAAATCTGCACGTGCAAAGGTCAAAAGGTCAAAATCAAATCACTCTTGGAAATATACCAATACCTTTAAAAGATATTACACCGGCTGTTCTGAAAAATGTCATGTTTTGACAAAATTACAAACTGAGGCCCTGTATTTACACATTCAAATTCCATCATTTGGATATATGTTCATCAGGTCAACATTAAAACACACCTAAAATCCAAACCATGGACATAACGGACACGTCGTTCTTGAAGAGAACACTGATGACAAAAAAATGACCCCAAAATACAAATATGCAAATTTTATAATATGCTGATTTCGAACAAATATCGAATTCGTTGTCCTTATCAACATATACACCAATTCTCATAGAAATAACGTTATCGTACATGGACCTTTTTGTGACATGTATAAAAAGTCATTATATGATTATATAATAATTATATATTATAATTCTGCGAGCCGTATCCACGAGATTCCTCTCCGTCTAGATAAACATGTAAACTTTTCCCATACCAAAACTGGTTATATTTGGTGCAACACTATTGGAGTTATGAGCTCCACAAAATTGGTCTACAGACGGATGGATGGATGGACGGACAGACAGACAGACATACATAAACTGATAAACTGATACACAAAGACTGACAGAATTATGGAATTGCCCCCCCCCCTTGTGTACCTCCTGTACACGGGGTTCAAAAATGTCACGCATGCGATGTGTCATACGATTCCCTGTAACAGTACGACAGAAACGACAATTTGTTATCTAACATCCAGTTTTGGACAAATTATATATATATATATATATATATATATATATATATATATATATATATATATATATATATATATATATATATATATATATTCGTACATTTTATCGATTATCAAAGTCAAAATTATGCAACTGGCAAATATATAATAACACAATGAGAATGATAAGTGTATGTAATATGTGTATAAGGCCTCCTGCTCGACGATACATCTAATAGTCAAGGCGGCAACGCCAGGTTTTATCGATAAAAAGTCGACTCATCAGACTGTGACTAGCTGTACATGTTGAGTACTTCAAAATATTCTTTTCTCTGATAAGTTGAAACTTGAATTTAAAGAGTATACAGCTGGCTGGCACCAAGACGAAATGCCATAATGAAACACTTCTGATATTCACTGTAACAGGAAATGCAGTGAACATCCACGATTCTTATTTTTAGAACATCGGTTTTAGTGTGCACGTACGTGTGGAAACGAGAGAGGGTAAAATGCATTCATGACATATTCCCGTAATAATATCAGGTAGAAAAAAATTCTGACCATATGGACATTTGGAGAATGGTATTTCATTTCCCGATTACAAGCGAACAAACAAACAAACAAAACAAAGCAAAACAAAAGATCATCACTTTTTATCTGTGACATATGGTGATCTGTTTGTTATACAGCGAGAACCGAGTGTATAAAGTTTTTTCCAGAGTCATAAGAGACAAACCCCGGAGCATTCGTACTGCCAGTCTGAAGTGAATTTAACAATGCAAGTCTCTGAAGGCCACGTCCCTGAGCAAGTGTGCAGGGTATAGGCGTAATTGCAGTTAGACGAACTCTGTAGCTAACTGATGTATGGATCGGCATTTGATGATCGGTGAAGCTCGAGCAAGAGTAATTCACTCTCTTCCCACTTCTTGTAGAATTTAATACTTTAAGATACTACAGGCTACAACTACAACCGCTACAAGCTCGCATGTAGCCTATATGCAAACAGCTTTGATGGGCTTGATGTTGCCAGGAACAAGTCGGTATGGAAGGTCCTCGTTTCACATAGTATTTCATTGAGTGTCCTCAATTGGCCCCGACATCCCCCCTTTTTTATGCGTCTAAGACTGGCGATCTTTAATTGATCTCACCACAGTGCAGACAATTTCATCGTTTTCAGGATTCAAGGTGGTGTGTGAATAAATGTGTCTTCAGCTTGAAATCAGAAGATGGGGCGTGCATGGTAAGAGGGACTGAGATAAATGAACGTGTTCGTCTAGTGCACCAGAAAAATCTCGAAGGCAAAAATCAGAAGTTCCAATCACTCAGAAACGTGTTCAGGCCACAGAACGCATTCCTAATTGGTTTCGAATGACTAATTATTCTCCTTTCAAGCGAGCACTAACTGTATTATTCAAGATGAAGTGCGTTTTTTTCTTTTCCCCATGCTGGCGGTGAGGTAGGAAACACCTGAATCCCTGGCGATTTTATCACCACCAATTAGTCGCTGCACCGGTTACCTTTCAAGATTCGTTAGTCTCGTTCTTTTCCGCTGATCCTGGGTCAATTTATTTCTCTTCTCGCAATCTCTCGGAGGAAATGCTGGCCACGTCTCTGTGAATGCTGACACAAATCAGCCCACCCAAAATTTCCAAATTATAGTCAAATATTTGATTCAGTGAAGCATTTGTGTTGATTACGATTGGGATAATCCAATATTGCTGATCCGACTGTCCGTATGTCATGTAATGAATTTTAAGATGCCGAATTATGTTAGGGATCGACCTTTTTAGATCTTGAGGGTGGTTAAAAATGAAACAAGTATAGTAAAAATTGCCTGAAACTTTGTAGCATTGCCTCTTTTGCAAAGTATACTGATATGGATGTCAGCCGAAAAACTTTTGGAATTATGGCCAGGGGTTGAGTAATAAGGTACCGTTCAGTTTTTACGGCCGGGGGGGCCGGCAAAATCCAGGGGGGGGGTCATCAAAATTTTGGAATCCGCAAAGGGGGGGTCATCGCTTTTTCACTGGTAGGAAAGGGGGGGTCACCACATTTTCAAAAACATAATACCAACAATAAAGTTCACTTTATGCCATTGCCATGATCGACCCTCTTTACCGGCGGGCCGCCTTCGGCGGCCCACTACAATAAATATACATTATGTATTACCCATGACCCTCTTAACGGGCAGACGCCTTTGGCGGCCCACTCCAATTAGGTTTACTTAATGCAATGGCCATGATCGACCCTCTTTACCGGCGGGCCGCCTGCGGCGGCCCACTCCAATAAATTGACTTTATGTAATACCCCACGGCAATCTTAATGGTCGTGCGCCTTCAGCGGCCCTGTCCAGTAAAGTCTACTTTATGCAATAGCCATGATCGACCCTCTTTACCGGCGGGCCACCTTTGGTGGCCCACTAGAATAAAGTTTACTTTATGTAATGGCCCATGACCCTCTTAACCGGAGGGCTGCCTTTGGCAACCACTCCAATAAGGTTTACTTTATACAATGTCCATGGACATGAGTTGTCTATGGAAATGAAGTTAAAAATTGCCTTACAGTCGTCCTAATTAACAGACGTTTCAATGGATGTGGCTGAGAAGTTTGTGCACTGGCATCTCTGCTACATGAATAAAGTGCGCCGCGTACCGGAGTTCAAATCCAAACCATGCAGGTAAATTTGACATATGGGTTTTAGTTATTTTTAAGTGGGGGGGGGGGGTCATCATTTTTTTTAGTCTGACAAAGGGGGGGTCATCTTTTTTTCACGAAAAATGCAGGGGGGTCTATATTTTTTTGAACACCGGCGACAAGATTTTGCCGGCCCCCCCCCCCAGCCGTAAAAACTGAACGCTCCCTAAGCTTTCTAAATGCATGGAAGCTCGGAAAATATTGTCCAGCCTTGGAAAGCGGACAAAAATTATATCGGCATTCTCCCTCCCGAGATCCATCTCTGGTATGACCATTCATCAGTGGTCTATCCTTTATCATTGTACTCAGATGCTTCCCGATGTAGCGTCTATCAAGATGAATACCGGTAATCAGTGACGTCATCGTCAATGAGAAACCTTGAATTTATTTTCAAAATGGACTGTAGGATGCAATGAGCACTACAGCGACTGACGCATGTCAGGTTTTTCAGAAGGGAAGGAAGAATAACAATGGGCACTTAGAACATTTCAAATTAGATTTTTCCATCTCAAAGGTGGAATCAAATTTCATTACAGGACCTGAATTAGGTATCGGAATAATTTGGAGCGCATGTGAGTAATTGGTTTCTGACTTCCGTGCAATTTTCAGTAGTCAACAAACTTCTTACAATGTTCAATAAAGTGAAGGGAATTGCATCGGGGATTCAGGCCCCGGTCTGCCATGCTCTCTTGATAATCTAAGTGGTTCTTTTAAGGTAATTCTTACGAGTGCAAACCGAATCCCATAGATGTGGATTTAACAGGTTTTGTTAAATTAATTGAATTTATGGCTTAGTTTGCAAATTTGCATTGTTGTTCATTTTTTTTCCAGATAGAGTAGGCCAAATTAATCAGATCAAGGGGCCGTGATAAACATGCAGACAAACTCCTGAAAAACCATCTGCATAGAATCACAATTTTCCATGTCTCTTCCGAAACGACAAAACGCAAAGTAGCGTGTAATACGCAAAGTGGAGCCTCACCAAAGCTAGTTCTCTATGATTTTGACAGCAACTGAGAAGTTAAAGTGGTGTGGCGACATTTTTCACAAATTAGTTTTTTTACCGACTCGTCCATTGAAACGGACCGGTCGGCTAGCTACCGGTGATGATCTTGAAATATACCCACTCTCATCAGATTAGATGAAGATAAATTTCTTTGACTTGTGGGTGAATCAGTTTCTTCAAGCTTGCGAATGTAGGAGATTTATCGTAGCTGATGATCCACCTCTGACCATATGACACCATATTATGCAGATGACAGTAGCGTTTCTAACACTACAATTAGGTCATAAGGGAATCTTCACACCAAAAAGACACACCTATAAAAATCTTGCCATTCTATTTTTTACAAATGAATATGATGCTGTTGTGCCACAGTGAAAACACAGCACGAACTCACTGCTACCTTGATCATGAAAAGTGTAGGAAATTAAACTGCCTGCCTACCCGAGGCAAGCAAATTCTGGCCAGGCAGGTGTACATACATATCGTGAGAAATTACAGAGTACCTGCCGCGTAACTGTACCGTTAATAACATGTATACTAGTTTCATCTTTTAAGCACCTCGGGTATAGATAGCAGGACTCCAAAACTATTACGATACTTTTTTAGCTTACCTCTTGCGGGGGAAGGCGGGGCTCATTTCGAAGTTCATGAAATAATATTTTCACAGGCTTATATTTGTGAAAATAAAAAAAATTCTCCTCAGAGTTAACTCTGAACACAGGAATGGCGGCCATTTTGAATTGCAAGTGTTGTTAAAGGTATACTGTCAACTGTTCCAATTTTGCCACAGTTACCATGGAAAGAGAAAATCTAACCAATCACAGATTTTAAGCGGGTGGCCGCTTTTTAAAAACAGCGCCCTCACATGGGCATTTTGAATACCAAGGAACGCCCCTTTGACCATATATGGGCATATTTAGATTACAGGTGACTGTATACCTTTAAATATCGGGTAAAACTTACGCGAACACCAAAGTTTGCACCGTAACCCTGCTTTTTAATCTTAGTTTCGAAAGGTAATGGTTTAAGTTTCCTCATGCAAAGTTTTCGCAAAAGTTTAAGTCTTCCAATTTCAAGACACGTACTACCTTAAAGATAAGAAAAGTCATATTCAAAAGTGAGCAATGCAAACTTGGGAAAACTGCTCATCTCCCTGCTGAAATCTTTATTTCAAACATGAACTACACCATCTATGCGAAAATTCTGAATGCTTTTCTCCATGCAGGCCTGAGTTCATGATTATTCCCAGGAGGGCAGTAAAATGCACCGTTATTGAACACCGCAAACCATTTCAACATCATGATTGGTTTTGTACATGATAACTCCTGGTTTGTTTATGTACACCTGATGCCTAAGATTCCCATTAGAAAGACTGCTGAATGTTTTTTAAAAAGTGGTTCAAAATACAAGTTTATTTGCCGAGTTACTTGGTTATAATGATGAGTCATGTACTGAAAATGTGAAATTTCAAAAACCTGTCATATCTCTGTTTACTGTGTTACATTTTTCGAGTACAACTTCACATAATACTTAGCTTGATAGAAACCAATTTATTCCTTTAGGAACTGCATTCAAAAGATGGTCAATTCCTAAAATGTTTTATAACCCTACCACACAGATCAGACAGTAGACTGTGGTACATCTGTTATACTGATGTTTTATGTACCATTGTGGGGGCGGTACTGTCTTCAAACAGATAATCTGTCATCCTTATACACAGAGATAAGTCATATCAGCAAACGTTCGAAGAAAGCAGAAAAACATGAGGGTTCTCATGCACAGCATCTATTGTAAATAACTGCAAAGGTTTCAGAATCTACTGACAGTTAATGATACATCTTTGCTTGCCAAAGTCTCTTGTCTGGGCAGCCCCAAAATCAGATGGTATCAAAATCAGGTAGTTAAGTATGGGACCCGTGCCAGTGGACGATGTTACTGGTACAGATCAGGCACCATGACACTATGATACAGTGCTAACTTCACTTTGCCTACTGAGATACACTGATCCATTTCCTTGCCTAGGCTCATGTAACCCTTTCAGAACCCATTACCAGCCAGGCACAAATATTTACAGCAGTAGCTGGTAAAAATAGCTGTGGATTAAAGATTGAAGCTTTACACAGTTACCGGACACCTGGAAACTCGAGTCCACATTATGTCATTTGCTACTTTGAAAGGAAAATCTCTTTTTACATAATTATGGTGTAACCATGGTATTGGTATCTATGACACTTTCATTGTACAGACTGAATGGAGTGTGTAATCTTATAACAACAAATTTATCCAGCAGCTCTTGTTACAAGCTTATGACATAAATTCTCTGATACGTTCTGACATTTGTTCCTAATGGCTGGAAATGTTATCTACAAATGCTGTTTTACATCTCAGAAATTGTTACCTGACGGTTGGTGATAATTGGTATCTCAAGGCAGGCACAATGATAACATTCCCCAGGGTGAAAAGATAAAATACACGCTGAAGGTGAAATATACATAGGGTTTTCATCAATTTTGAATTGTCAATTTCACACCATTTCTTGTGCAGACACACACTCCACATCTTGAAACATGTCATTTTTTGCTGATTTGTTAAAAATCTACCAGTAGTAGCCCTAAAAGAGCCTTAATAGATACAAGAATATTAAATGATTTATACAAGAAATGTAAATTTTGAAAAAAAAATTATTAAAATATCTGTGAGACAGTCTCCCAATTGGACATCTGAAATTTTGAGAAATTGAAATTTTCATAATCAGAAAAGCATTAAATTTGGTGAAGTTGTAATCATCTCTTTTATAAGAAAAATGTGCATGAATTAATAACACGCCAAACTGAAGTGATCAAACAAAAACTTAGCACTGATAAACTATTGGACCTTGATGTTTGATACTCAACAGTGATATCCATCATTGGAAAGATATCTTCCTTCTATCAACTTTATGTTTGGTAGCCTCCTTCCTGATCTACCTCAGAGAAAGTTTGAGGTATGTCAACTCTGTCAGTCATAGCATTCTGTTGCTAGTTTCCCTTCAGGTATGTTCATTTTCAAAAAGCATTATTTGATCAGCTTGTCTAAAAATTGTGGAATGAATTAATTAAGCATTTTACCATTAAATATGACAAACAAAATATATTGACCAAAAATGTACATAGTATTAAAATCTTTATGAATAAAATTTGCATATCCACATCAACTTTACTTATTTAAAAACTCTCTTGATGTTGAATGTACTGTCAAAAAACTATTCCGCATCAAAAACTGTTCTATCATGAATTTTTTTGATAATAATTAAATACCTAATTGTGACAGACAAAAAGAGTGGTGTAACTGTTCGGTGTATAACATGCCTAGTGTGGATAGATGCAACAGACTTGTGCAGCCTATACAATTTACATTTTTGCAAAACTAGGTACGATGGTGTTGACATTTTACCGCTGAGCAAAATTGCCAAATACAAATCAAGCAAATCCTTTGACTCAATGAAATAATGACAAGGCTTGTTTTGGAACAGATTATTGATTTCCTTGTCGCAGTAGGTGTTGGAGGAATTTTCTCAATATGCAGAACACTGTTTTGATATGGCATTGACAGATCAATTCCCTTATCTGAAAAATGTCATGTTTTGCATAACTAGGTTACTGACACATTTTGAATGTATTACTTATGTGGATCATTTTGGATCAATATTAGATAGACTTCAGAAAAAAATATTCATGATAGCACAGATTTTAACAACAGGCAATGAAGAAGCCACCCTTTTATCCTTGCACCCCCATTTTCAATGGTAGGACCCATCTAGACAAAGAAGAAGAACAAAGAATATTATTCTGTGAGATGAAAAGGGGTAATTTAAACAAGGGTAAATGAGCGCTTCCAATGGCACAAGGCTCTTGCTAATCTGCAGTGAAATTCTGTATGATATTTGCTGCCTGGACCCAGTTTTTGAAGCAGTGAACTCCTCTGTCCTGGACTTCTTTCCGTCCCTGCTCTGTGATCACTTCGCCATTCTCCTTGATGACAACAAGTTTTGGAATGGATTTTACGTTGTACATAGTCTTCAACTCACTGTAAGAAAGAAAGATTTAAGTACACGTAATGTAGATTAATACATTTCAAATACAGTCCCAGTGATTGAGAGGATTTGATGGTCTGGAAAATTCTTTATACTGACATCTGAAAAATATTCAATATGCTGTTCATGAATAATAAATTATGTAATTTGCATAATATACAATGTTACATCTAAAAGTTATGTGATTCTGGTGATGTATTATTTTCTGTTGCTACGACTAAATAATTTGTAACAATATTTTTATAATGTATGCATATACACAAGATATTAAGGTGCTCAGTTTTTTGGGTGATTTCAGGTTTTCAACCATGATTGGTAATTATTTCATTTCAAATGGTATTACGATCTGGTGTGCCATTACTAGTGGCTGCATACAGATTTTGTACCATCATTGAGGCAAATTTATTTTGCAAGCCATATACAGGTAATGCTGAATATAATTTTTTAAATAGAGTCTACTGTCAGTTGCTGTAAGCTTTTGCTAATAAATAGGTAATAGCCATTTTGTTTACCAGTATGTTTATTGGAACCTGACCATTTTGAGTTGCTGTTTATGAATAATTTGTTGCATCATATGTCACATATTGCATACAAAAGATACTGAATAAGCTCCAAAGCCTGTTAGCTAATAATGCAACCCCTGCAGGTACGTCCAGTCAGACTTAACATATTAACTTATGATGAGAATGTTTCCTGTCAAACAGGAATGTTGTATGTGGCTGATCTACATCGAAATGAAAATACCAAAGTCTACCACTGTGTTGCTGGTAAATTAAATTATTGTATCACATCTAAGACTACCACCAATGAAATGCAATAACAAGTACACCCTTTGTCTTTGTAGAGTTGAAATGGTGCCAAACACCAGTGAAGTATAAACACTTCCCTATTTAGCAATAATGTGAAAACTGTTTGATTACTTGACAGACAAGATTCTGTGAGTTGGACTGTGTGATCCTGCTAGGCGCTGAATAGCAATGTATATCTTTTCTGACTTGTGTAGACATGAAAACAGAAGCCAGGTGTCTTCACTGTAAACATGGTACACGGTCCCTCCACTCCTCTTTTGTGGAGGGACCGTACATGGTAGTAAAGCCATGAAGTTTAGGAAGTTTACTATGTGGTCCAGAAAATAGGCACATTTCTCGGAAATTTGGGTCACAAGTATGACATTTGTCAGTATAGATTAATTAGCGAAACTGCTACACAATAGTACTCAAATGATGCACCCTGTTCTTAACCCAGACAGGGAAACTGGGTATTGTATGCATATGAATTGAGTGGCTTAATTGTTAAATTCAGCATGCAATCAGTTTATCACCGTCTATTCCGTGTATATTACCATATATGTTATCATTTGACCACTCACTGTCAGTATGGCGTGTGTACAAACAATAGAGTGATGAAATTATACATCATTGACACAATAAACTTGATGACTGTTGCAGTGTGCGTCTGTGACACAGCATATCCATATATGGCATTCTTATATGTTTGACACACTCCGTTGTTATTTTTTTTCATTAATGGCCATGGCTTATAATCAAATACTACCACTGTGACATCTGGCATTCATTTAAAAAACACGACAATATTTTCAAAAATCTTTGTATTTTCTCTATCTAATATTACAATTGCAAAAAGGCTCTTCATATGGGGTCGCGGTTCAATTATATTTATCTGCTTATTAATAATTCTGTTACATATTATTACAAAGTAACAATTCAATGTCTATAAATTGTAATGTTGTACCTGACGGTCTGATTCTTTCATTTCACCATTATACAGAAAACTACATTTCCTCTCCCATAAAGGGAACATGTCACGGAAATTTATTTGCGTTGAAACGAGAGTTGATTTGTTTCTTTCTCATCATGGATTATTTCTCATACCTATGATGACATTACTTTTTAAAAGCTGCTGACTGTCGTCTACGCTATAGAATTTCAGCGGAAGACAATTATTCTGTTGATATTGAGAATGCAGGGACATCCAGGAATATAATTGTGTTTCTAAGTATTCCTTTGTCTATGTGTACATCAATATTTATTCAATATGCATTTCATGAGAAACTTTTGAAAAAGATAAATAGCAGTTTCTGATGAATCATCCGCTGTTTATATCTCAAAGTCATTTATCATTTTGAAAGAGCAATTTTTTGGACATTCTGTTTTGCCTGATGGCAACAACGGAGATAGTAGATTGATTTGAGTTTAAAATAGCCCTCCTTTAAAATCAACAGGTTAGGTACACACATACATCTGCTATGGACATTGGATTAGGCTAAAGCCAGCAATTGGCAAATGATGGAAAACTGCAGACAATCTGATTAAACTGTCGGCATGCCATCGGAATATTCCAATTGTTGTATTCACGGAAAGCAGTCTTATCTGAAATTGATTTTCCTGAAGGTTGCTGGCAGCTCACACAAAGACTTCATGTGCCGGGCTTTTCTGCTGTCAATGAAGTATGCATGAGACGTAGTCACCATTAATGACTGTCTAGGAGCAGAAACAAGATATTTCTGTACTGAAAGCCATAGGAACATTCACAATGTGTAAGTGACGCCCCTCTAGGGATTAACTTTTACAGTGAGTAATATCTGTTTAGGAGAAATCATCATTTTGTTCACTACATTCTCTGTATTACTGATGATATCAATCTGATAAACCTTGGTTGCAACCATACAAGTACCTAGGGATGTGCTTCACTCTGTAAACAAGTTTCCATTCAAAACCACGTTTAAACTTCAACTTTTGATATTGCAGTTAGAATACATTTTAAAACTCTATCTGCTCCACACTTTAAAATTAAAATGTTCCTATCCTTGCGATGTTAGAAATTTCTAATAGAAGCTGTCATAATAATTATGCATATATTTCTATTAGCACTCTTAGAAAGGGGAAAAAATGCTAGCCACATTGTATCACATTACAAAACAAATTAAAATTTCATAAAATTTATGCTTGTGAAAGTTTATTTTTCTTTATTTAGGGTTGGTAGAGTGGCAGACTTTCATTTCTTTTTAGACATCAAAACAACCATAGAATATAAGCTTCAACTTCTGATATGAATGTGGCAAAATCAAACATCCATCCCCACTACCAACAAATTAAGTTGCTCTCCATCAAACATTTTCAAAAATGTCTTTTCATTATTATTGTTATCTATTTCTTAAAAGCGCGCTACACTTCGCGTCAGTGCTCTGCATAAAAGTATAACTCACAAACTACAAACAGAAACTATAACATCTTTCAAAAGACAAGACTTGAAGTGGCGTTTAAAAGACACAATTGATTTGTCATGGACTGTATTGTCAAAGGCAGTTCATTCCACATCACCACATTGGGTCAGCAACTGAAAATGCACCAAAACCATAATGTGTAATAGTATCCATTGTACCACATCTAGTTCGAAGCAGTTTGTCAGAAGGAACTTGGGAAGGAAATTGACACAGTGACCAGAAATTCGTTTCCTGCCTTTTTTTCATAATTTTCTGAATATGATTTGCATTAGTAAAACACCTTTACAATTCAATTTTATTGGCAGTAAAAGATTTATAAACCTAGGTATGATTGTCTTCCTGTCTGAAATAATTGTTAAGGCTAGTAAAAACTTTTCTCATACTGTTCATTATTTAAAATTCATCATAGGATCCTACCTCTGAGACAGTGTTATATTGACTGTACACGGAATGTAGAGGATTCCCTGGTCAATCGGAATCTCCAATAATGCCAAAGGCAATGAGAGATTTTGTCGAAACATGGTACATCTCCGTATCTGAGAATTGGGAGATCAATTTCTGTTACTGTACACATTCTCGACTATTTTTGATTTAGTGATTGTTTATTTCTGTGAGTGCAATCTTCTGAAAAATATTGTTATTTTATTCCCTATTGTTTCTTAAAATACCAGTAGTTCTTATTGCTCTCACTGACAATTGTTCTGAAAATTGTTCTATATCTTTTTCAAGCTATATAGATATAATCAAATGTATAAGACAACGGATTACATTTACCATTGATGAAATGCAGACGCCTCAAGGACATTTTTGAAATATGACAGTCCTTTATAAAAACTTGTTAATCTAAGCTGACTTAATTGAAGTTTTTCATGTGAAAATTTTTCATTATTTCATTTATGTAATATTACTACTTTAATCAACCTTGACCCCAAAAAGAAGACAAAATTCTATGAGAAGTAAAATACTGATATAGATACAGAATTGAATAAGTTTGTCATGATTTGCTGTAAAGAGATACAAATGTACCAATATGCATATTTATTAATATTATAACATGATATAGTGTTAGGATGAAAGAGAAAAATAAGAATTTTCACTGTTATTTTTCTCAGATATGTCGACAAGCTGTTAAAATTACATCTGCAATGAGAGATTTTTTCAGCAATGCATAACATTTTCTTCATAGTTGAAAAAGATCACTCAAGATTTATGACATAGACCCGCCTAAGCACAACACCACGGTACAATGTTGACGTTTGTATTGTGCAGCATGTCAGAATTGTGACAAAATGACAGCAGCAAGTACCAGCCACTTGCTTGGTGATTTGGTCAAACCTGGTTGCTTTGATATTTGGCTATTCCTTGTTGGTAAATGGGATGAAAGGGCCAAACGTCATACATTTTACAAGCATCATTTTACTTTTTATTCTATATCAGGATTGAAAGAAAGGATTTTTATTGACTGAGATCATCAGGAGTTTTATGTGAAATGCATTCTGAAATTTGTATTTTAATTTTCTGTTGATACTTTCCACAAGGAAAATACTAAGAATTAAGGTAGCAACATAACTTATAGAGACACTCAGATTTTATTTTTTCTCAGTTATAGAAGTCCCAAACCCAAATAAAGTATATATTTTCTGAAAGCCCTGATATTGGGGAATCCGACCGTGCACAGTACACAGTCATTATTTGTATAATAGTCACATGACAGGCGTTTTGCTGAACCTTCCAAAAATCGGTTTTTCCACCCTATAGCATACACGCTGCAAGATTTCCAGTTGAAATTTATGCATTGACAAGCCTCAGCAATACCCTTCAAATCCATGTCTGCAATTTTTTCTCCGAGTCTCGATTCAAATTATATGGCGCGACAATTCCAATTCCTTGAAAAGCACCTTAGTCTAACACCTTCAATAGTGCATAATAAAAAAACAAAGGCATATAAAGGAAATCCCAGACATGGATTTGAAGGATATTATCAAGGCTTGTCAATGCACAAATTTCAACCAGAAATCTTGCAGTGTATTTGCTAAGGGGAAGAAAAAACAATTTTTGGGAGGTTCAGCAAAACGCTTGTCACACGACTATTATGCAAATAATGACTGTGTTCTGTGCATGGTTGGATTTCTCACTATCAGGGCTTTTAGAAGATACAGTGGTTGGGAGAAAAAAATTAAAATCTAAAAGTGTCTATAAGGTATGTTGGTACCTTAAAATCAGGAGTCACTTAGCAAATTCTTACATTTACCTCAAATTTACACAATTTAGAATTTAAAATTGCTGCCACTCTCATGTGTTTTATACATGTTTCAACATTCATCCATTCCAGCAGTAAACTGGCAAAGAATTTTCAGATTAATGTCAGTGAGAAAATCTGTCCCTGAAGCACATTGCTGTATGTAAGGCATTCTGTCCTGAAAGAAACACTTTCAACTGGATATGGCAACTAAGCAGCAACGTGTCAACTTCATTCGCATGCAGCTGTATAGCTGAAAGGCTTGACATCTGCCATGTAAATGAAATATTGGAATCCTAAATTTCATGTCGTGCAATATGGAAATTGATTTTCATGAAAAATGATATACTCATGCTTGTCATGCATTATGCATTTTCCAATATGTTTTTTTCAATAGTGGAAGGAAATGGAAATATTTTTTTACAAGCTCATATTACTGCTTTGAGTTAATGCAGGTGATAGATTGAGAAAAAATGTCTGTTATGAAACCATCAATGCTGACACATATGATTAACAACACACAGTATTTGTCCAAATCATTTCTGGGTTCAGAATCTTAACGCTTCTCACATTTCATGATGAGATTCTAATATTGATCCTTTCATCGTGTTGAAAGACAGAGGCGATGGCAAAATGCTGTTTCAGATTCTACTGACTCACTAATTGATGATTCTGTAAATCTGAATTGATCATTTTGCCTATAACATCCTCATCAACACTTCCTGCGATTTGAAAAGGTCACTTCTTTGGAGATGTTTCAGACATTTAATGGGAATTCACCTAGATTACATACTAGCCGTGATGCCTGTTTGGGCGTACACGATTTGTATAATATGCCAGTGGATCCGAGCACAATTTTGTGAAAAAATATTTTCAGACATTTCTGTTTTCTTCCAGAAGACAGAAACATTCACAGAAATTGCATATTGCCAAATTATTTCACAGAAAGGTCTACTGAAATACCGGTATCGTCTTTGTTAAAATATTCATCGAGAGAATTATTCTGGTCTATTTAATATTGGAGAGGTATTTTGGGAATCAACAAATTAGTGACATATAACATTATTTGTTGTTACAGGATGGAATTTCCTACAAGATATCAAATTCTACAGAATGTTTTAATTTGTTTGGTTTATGCCTTTGTCGATGATTTCATTCAAATATTATGACACAAGCTAATTCAGGTATACCCACAGGATGGAACTGTATGTTTCTGTTGGCTGTCCTTGTGTTGTTCTTTTTCCATCGATCTGCACAAAGAGTGTCTGGCACTGTCTTCAGCAAGAATTGATATTTTGAAATTAAATGAGGACAATAAGATAATATTTGTCACTTGCATTTAGATCTTACTGGCTGATGTCATCAATTAAGATGAATAATGAGAGCTGTATGATGTAATGCTGTCACTGTTTGGTTAGAGAATGACTTAACATATTAGAAGTGAAATACATGAAGTGGATGATTCATTACACTGACTAGTTAAATGTATCTTTTTGAACATATTGTCATGGCGGAGGTTTAGTGGTCAACGTAATACCAGGCTGTACAAAAAAATACCTATGTCAGTGTGAGTAAAAAATGTTTGGGTCTTGGGGAGACGGGGTAGGGTATGTTATGTATAATGGTGACACAAGTACATGCAAACTTTGAAACTGTAAACTATTATGTACAGTGTGCTGTACCTTCCTTGCAGTCCTCAGTTGTATGAAAGGTTGGTGTATCAAGGTGAGGTTCACATAGACAACAGAAGCATTGTGCTGAAAAAGTCAATGCAGCCATGACATGAAACAAATATGAAAACATAAAACACACCGAATGACAAGCACAGAGTAAAATGGAAAAATTATTTGAATTTTTTATGCGCTAAAATATTATCCAGGTAATTCAAGGTATGTAAGCAATATGGCTTTGGCTTTCTGTTAAAATTGGCAGACTCATTTAAGTTATTCAATAGTGTGAGATTTTGAGCAACAATTATACGATAGAACACGAACATTCTAAATGCTTGCAAGCTATATAGCCAGTGAAAATCAACTGTTTGGATCCATTTCCCTAATTGTACACTTTCATTTCAGCTATATCATCAGGTTTGTTGAAATGTCATAGGTTCTTTCAATACATGTTTTCACGTTACTTAAGCACGTATGTATCTGCAGGCCCTCTAGGAAAAAAAGATGCCGTCAGGGAGTGAGAAGGTATATGTATGGTTGAGAGTCGATCTGCATTCCAAACCAAAGAGCACAATATATTATTTGCAGAATCTTAGTCCCGGGGCAAAAACCCATTGCCTCAATTTTGCATGCTTTTTCCCATTCTGCGTGTCTATGGCAGCCATCCAGATTATGTGATAGAAGGCTGACGGTGTGATATTGCAACAATTTAAAAAATATATTCTGCCTAAACTTGAAACTGTCTGGATCTGCAGTTGTAATGAACTTTTCTACTTTCTTTACTCGTTAAACTCAACATTTACCCAAACTTTTATATAAATATAGATTACTATAGCAAATATCCATAGTGAACACAAGGGAAATGTTTGTTGAAAATGAATGTTGAAATCCCACCTACACCCTCATCTCCTCAAGGATTGTTGATATATTAAATATCAAAATTGTAAAAGGAAACAATTACACACAGTATGTACCATGCGTACAATATGTACCATATCCTCATACATCTCATACTTTTTATTTTGATTATTGCAGACAGACTTGCAACATTTTCTAGAAAGATCATTTTTGAGCTCACAACATGATGAAAGGTAACACCATAGCAATTATTATGCAGCTTGTAAATAATTTGAATGTATGACATCTGAATGATACCATCTGTATGAACCTATACCCACCAACTTTAAAAACAATCTGACAAACAGTATCATAAATTTTGACCAAAACTGAGAAAATTGGCAAAAAAACCCAGTCATCTATATGTATACTAATTTCATCATCTTTTGAAAAAATTCTGAAAGAGTTCATCCCGATGAACCTTGTACTATTCCTACAAACAATGGACGTCAGATGACTGACTACTGGCAACAGTATGATCAGCTCATGTCATTTTAGTAGAGCTAAGAAAGCAAAAAATCTCAATCCAGACATTTTGATCTGTCTGCTTTCACGATGAGACTGATTAATCTCCATCAAAATGTGCATTATCGATCGTTATGATTCAGACAGAGTAACCTTGAGAGAGTTGTCAATTCTTAACAGCTGAACTTGGTTGAAAAAAGTATCAACCATAGAATGTGGGCCCCAATAACTAGATCAATTTTGTTTGCCTGCACTAAGGTGTAGTATTTTCTCCCACCAAACTACTTAAAAGACTATGAAACTGATTCAGGATTTACAGCTGTAAACAAAGAATTAATACATGTGGATTATGACAAATAGTGCTTGGCTTATAATTGTACATTATTGACTAGCTTAATTGCAGCCATAACAGGTACATTACCCACAATCCTGTCCTTTGAGGATTTATTCATGTATCAATTTGTGGTCTACAGTCATTAGGGTGTAACTATATAATTTGAAGTTCCTGAAAGTACAGTTAATGGGTGCATATTTATGCACCAGTGGCTCTCAATGTTTTGCTCTGAATCAGAATTTATAGCCAACCTTTCTGCTCTACTTTGAAAATCTTACATACACCTTTGGACTGGCAGAACTCCTCAGGGAATACATTCATGTGTGTTTGAAAAGTCAAATTGGAGTGTGCATTGAATGGATTGTGAGGGCATGTTGCTGGGATAATTGTTTTTTTGTTGAGTGTATATACAGACATTTCATGAGATCCAACATTCTGGATATATTCCTGCATAATTTAAAGGTAAACAGTCATCTGTAATCTAAATATGCCCATATATGGTCAAAGGAGCGTTCCTTGGTATTCAAAATGCCCATGTGAGGGAGCTTTTTTAAAAAGCGGCCACCCGCTTAAAATCTGTGATTGAATAGATTTTCTCTTTCCATGGTAACTTTGGTAAAATTGGAACAGGTGACAGTATACCTTTAAGTAGCAAGATATATTACCGGTATGATTGTATAGAGGATTTGTAAATGTATTTCTACCCTTGAAGCTCAATTTGAAAGCACTTTGTCATATAAACCTTTCCATATTTCAAATATCAGATCAAAAATATTGTTTGCTGAAATGAACTTATCAACCTAATCAAGAAATACTCAACATTATTCAGGCATATATTTAGTCAAAATTTTCCTGTCTCTCACCAACAGAACCCAAAATGATACATGAGCGACATGATCTACAAATATGTGTTTTCCAGGATATTATTGTGTAGTTTGAAATGCCTTTCATGAGACTAGTTTTGATGATGTTAAGCCCTACAGCAAATATCACATATCTATGAATCAAATTTTCAATTAAAACACGTTGATAATATGATGAAATATTCAACATAAAATAATATAGAAATTTTACATGTAGAACTGCCTTGTCAGAGCATTGCGCTTGCACTTACACAGGCATTGTCACTTTTCATCGTCTTCATCACTTCCACTGCCATAGCTGATCAATGTGCATGGTACATGTCCCTCTCATTAACAACAGAACAAAGTCCCGCACGCTCAGTTTTGGTTTGATGATGGCCACTCAAGTTTTTATTCTGCTTTTTAGGTCCTAAAACTACAGAGAAAACTTAAATCCCAGAAACACAAATGTTGATACAATATACTAGCAATAACCCCCCTCCACAGATGAGAATACACTCGATTTGGGTACAATTTGTTCTGTATAGCATTTGCTTGAGTGGCTCATGCAGTATGTCGTGCATTGTAACCAAATTTTGTGTATAAGCTCAGGGATGGAGAATGGACAGTTGCAACTTCAACAATTTACCTTTTGAATATGCTGTTACATTTAAGCATTATGTATAATGCTGAGAAGTGATTTGCACAAATTGAGTCAAGATGAACAGTAAAATAAACCATCCATGCAAGGTAAGCAAGGATGTATAAAAACACTGATGCCACATTTTGGACAGAAATCATCATCAGACACAACCTTCGAGGGTGAAAATTGACACATTCTATCCTTGTTTTATTCTCACCTTAACACTTTCTGAAGTGTATAGGTGTGACCAAGGACATTAAAAATAGTGAGTATAAATCAAAATTATGGTATTATAAGAGATTCAGAGCTATGTACTGTCACAAATGACTTTAATTCACCAGTACCACTACATGTATATAAACTGCATTCTGCTTCCTTTAGCTTTCAAGGTATTTTAACAAGACTCAGTTGAGATACATCAAGACATTTAACACATGGAGATTCATCTCAATTGAGCAGAAACATTTACTATCAGTATTGACAGTGTTTTCTTGAAAGATAGTGAATTGATGAATGATACAATGCATTATAGTTATTTCACAAGGGTTATCCTTGGTACTTTGGGAAAAGCAAATAGGTTACCAGGGTTCCTAGAACATTTATCAGGGTTCCATGGACTTAGAAATTCCATTAACCATCCCATTGTAAATCCTATACACACATGGAATGCTTGCACTGTGTTTTGCTGCCATCATGTCCTTTACATACAGGGGTTAAAATTTTTCTGGAATCAAGTTTTCCATGCAGGTCAAAAATTTTCCTTGTTTCATTTTTTTTCTATATAATTTTCCAAACATACTGTAATATAACTTGAATTTTTTTTCTCATAACCATGGAATTAGAATAAATAAAAAATGTGTACCGGTATATGGTATATCTTTCATATAAAAAGAAAATTTTGAAAACTTTGGGATGACTGCTGAAAGATATTTCCAAATGTACATGTATAATTATTGCAAGATTTTCCCCATATCATCAAATATATCTTGTTCAAGTTGTTGTCTGTAAGAAAGACGTATTTCATTATCATGCTTACCTAAGACTGGCAATAATTTTATAATTTTTACATATGCTACCTTTAATAGCATGAGAAGTTGGTGGCCATGTTTACCGCAGGTTTTAGATACTTCAAGCAAAGTCTTTGAGCTGCAATCCTTTTGCCATTAAACGTCTTCTTTGGCAACACTTTAAATCACTATTTTCTAGAAACAAATAACGTTTAAGTTTACTTGGCTACTGCAGCCATAAAGAAGTTATCAACGGTAAATTGCTTTCTTTGATTACTTTAAGAGTCTTAGACTGTCAATTATTTACCTCCTGATACTGTCACAATGCGGCAGACTATTTTGCATCTAAATGGAAATCAGGCAGTCACTTGTAACATTTAAAAGACTAGTCTGAAGGTCTGGCTGAAGGTTTTCAACTCACAAATGCTGCTACATGCTTTCTTGGTTATTTTCTTTCTTAATTTAAATTTCGTGATTGATAAATTTGCTTCATAGTGAATCTGATGTTATGTCAAGCTTTCAAATGTTGAATTGAAGTATCATACTTTTACAATTTCTTATTTATTCATTTATTTATTTGTTTGTTTGTTTGTTTGAGTATTTATTCAGCTTTGTAGACTGAAAGTAAGGATAAATATCAAGGGTAATCAGTACCTCTGAAAGTGTGTCCATCTGAAAAAGTATTTTTTAAACTGTGATGAAATAAAAACACAATATGTAAATGTATAAAATGAGACAATTTTCAATCAAGGGAAATATTTCACAACTACTTTAATGTTTCTTTGTTGTTGAAAATCTTCATGAATATGAATTCATTGTAAGTCTAGAGTCAATGGGAAATAAAAAGTTCATTTACTATGAGTTAGAAAGCAGGTCTGAAACATATACTTTGGCAGAAATTACATCATGTAAGTCGCAAAACTGTCAATAAAGTGAGCATGAAATTCCTTCTAATAATTTCTAGGCAACATAACACTATAGGTTTTGCAATCTTTAGGTAATTATGGAAACGCAGACATTGATCACCTATTTGAATATAACAAACAAGCCGATCAAAACGTACAAAACAACCTATACAGCTCTCATTATCAATTCACTTTCTCATTTTCTGGCAAGAAATGATTTTCTCTGTGATTTCGATTTTTTTATCACTGCAGAGTGAAAGTGCAACAAAGCAATTTAGCTGTCAGGGATATTGATGGAATTTTCTGATACAAAACATGACCTTTATTGCCAGACTCCGCAATAGAGTGATCAGATTTCCGTGAAATGGAAAATGTGATGATAGGTTTTCACATGGTCCAGGGACTGTGTTTTATATCAGTGTTGGATTGAGGTCTTCTGCTTGAGCAAAAATTTAAATGATTTATCAGGAACTACTTCAACATCATGCTATAGTGATACGGTGTGTTACCTGAAAGGATGAAAATATCACCATTTATGTTCCCATGAATTATTCTGAAGTTATTCTTGATTTGATATCATTACAACTTTGGGGATTGTTCTCTGTGAGCCAAAATAGCAGTCTCCATGACAACTTGATGACAGCACACACATACCACCAGGGAACAAGCCGTAATTACATTATCTCAATACAGACTTTTCAAGTTATGTATATTATTCATTGTATTATGTTAGCTATTATTGCATTACTTCTACCCACTTGTGTATAGAAATGCAGCAACAGAGGCAATATAGAGTATTGCTATTTACACTTCCTATATCCATACATTTAATGATCTCTAGCAAACACGTCAACCATACAAGTGATCTCAGATGGAAAGATCTCAAAGCAGCTTAATGTTAAAAACAATTACCACTTAATATTCGTATTCACAATCATTACATAGAGCAAGATTGTTTTCTTTTGAATTATTTCTCATTATGAGTTGATCATGAAAAAGACAAATTTCTATACTAGAAACAGACTATAAATTTTACAAGACACTCCTGCACAAGGCAGGCTGAGTATGTACTGTTAACGGTTTTAATCTCCCTCAATTTTCATGATGATTTGCCACATCTTTGACTTTTAATAGATGGGTGAGCAAAGTAGAAAGCTATTGCTAAATGAATTTTCTTTGATTTTGAAGAAGTGGCTCTGGAAATTAGAAGCTATAGACTAGTTAAGAACAACCAAAAACATTGGAATTAATCCTCTCTCTGTCTTTGTTTCTCTCTCTTTTCCAGGCTTGCAAACAGGTGTATTTTCTCTCCCCCACCCTTTCTGGTGGCACTTAACAGCTCACATACAGGTGTTTGACAATTATAATTCAAGTTTGCCAGAGGAGGATTATCTAAGTAAGGCTCTGATTGAGCTATTTGGAGATCTACCAACCATTATGTACATGCAGACATTCTGCAGGAAGATTGCAGAATGCCCTTCCATGGAGTGGAGGGACTATGGTATATGTATGTGTATATACTGTCTACTATTACTATTACTGGTTAATGTGTAGTAAAAAATATTATTTAATTTGCTCAACAGGATAATTTTCTTGTGCCCTCCTTGAATGTGAACATTTTCAGAATTAGCTCTTAATTCAACAGTAGAATTTTCAAACAATTTTTCTCTATGTTGTAGTGGAAAATTTGGGTCACAGAGTTTTTTTACAAGTTGGAGAACATATTTTCGTACAGTTGAAATACAAAAAAAATCCCAATTCATTTGTTAGCTCTATCAGAAATATGAAATTTAAAAAGTGGCAATTTTCTCAAAAAATTCAATGAAAGAAACCTTACTTTGCCTTTGGCTTTTTCCAGTGTGCAAAAGAGCAAAGAATGATTAGATTTTGAGAAGTTTTTTGAAAATCTATCCTCAAAGGGCATATAGTCTGCCTCAGGTAGAGATAAAAAATCAACAACCTGCTCTGTGGCTGTCACTACAAGATGAGATACCAGCATCGTCTGTTATTCATGTATGTCTATGAGACTCTTAACAAGCATGTGAGTGATGTCTTTGAAAAATGACAAATGTGAATTTTCATATCAGTGCGATACATCAAAATCATTCATGCACTACCACTAGAGGGCAGCGTGCATAACATGCATTGACGTCATTTGCATTGATGCTGGGATGATTCATATGTGAAAAAGGCAAGAAGTTCAAAATCAATCAGTACTGGTAGTTTAACCGCCATTTCAGAAGAATAAACAATAGTCAGGTGGCGATGGCACTAACAATACAGAAGAAGAACAGACCTACCTACATTTCACAAGCGAATGAAAAATAACATCGATTGCATTCAATGACGCATAGAAGTTGGGAGAAGTATTACATATCTTGATTGGACATCTAAAATGAATTTACACTTGTTTATGCCTTATAGGTTTTACTTTTATTGTTGAAGATATCCCAAGGGCTGAAAATGAAACTCAAAGACATCAATCATCTCTCACTGTGCATATTACAGCTTGTCCAGTTCCCAGTGAATGACTCATGCATAAATTCTTCAGGAGTGAAAACCAGAAAACAAAGGTATAGACTTCAATCTCTTCTGCCTCGGAACTATGCTCTCATTTGAAAATCAGTTTTTTTTTCTCATTCGATGTGCCACTGAAATTTTCATTGATTTAAAGCCCTGTATTACATTCTGATGAAAATCATACAGCTTCTTGTTTTTTGTCTGATTCACAAAATTAATTTTGGTACTAGTTGTCTGACATACTGTGAAACCCGATGGCTATTAGCCATAAAGTGGCTAGGCCGCTGGAATGGAAAACACACTGAATAACAAGAAGCCATAGCAGTTGGTGAAAATGATTACCGTAGGCCTTTTTTTATGTGTTCTCACACTATCTACTTCTACTTAAATCACTCGCGTTCATTTGTATAAACAAAAAGTGCTGAAAAACTACTTCTACTAGACTTCGTAAAGTATTTATCAACCCTCATTGGGGCATTTAAACATAGCTTTGATCTGATGTGTGAGAACCTTTTGTTCAGTGGATATTAAGTTTGGGAGAATGAACAAACGGCATCTGATCTTGACTCCCCTTAGGATATATGCATACTTTGTACAGTACAAGCACGTCAAAAGACGTCCCATTAATGTCTTTCAAATTATCTATTACGATTCTAGGACATGTTGAGAGAGCTATATTCTCCGAGGGCATTTCCTGTTTTACGGTCTATTCAAGATGCATTTCCTAATCAAAGTGATGCATGTCACATGACCAAATGTACTTAAACTCAGGTTATTTCTCTAAAATATACTACAGCTATTGCTGTGTAACCACAGGAGGTATAGTTTGCTGGAGTTTTTTAAATATTTTTTTAACAATTATTTCTTTGATTTCTTGTTAGACAGGTAGGTTTTGAAACAACATTAAGGCCAAATCATACATCTGATAGCTTGAACATATCAGTGATCTGTATATATTTCAATTCACTACTGACTCAATGGTTCTACTCCGGAATAAAAAGGACGCGATGCGTTCTAAAGACTCAGTACGCCCAAATAATCACGTGATGCCGGTACAAACAAACCCACATGTGTACTAACGCGTATGGAAATACACGTACGTCTGTGTGCATTTGCGCACATGGCTTTGTTTGTACCGTGGTCGATTCGAATTCCGGGCTGGCCTATTTCAGAAAGAGATCTTTACCATTTGCATAAAAATCAGCAAAAGGGCTTCTCATTCACCTGCTGTACACATGAAAGTTGCAATTGCTGCAGAGTGAGATAGAGAGTGACTTTGTTATGAATCACTGAAACTAAACAGCAACCAAATCTTGCATGACATGTCCCTTCAGCATTATTGTGTGATGTGATGATGTTTGATTCTAGTCTTCGAGTATTGATTTCAAAAATTGAGGGACATACATGTGAAAGTGTACATGTTTGGTGATTGAAAATGAACTGTTTGTGATGTGACAAGTCTAGACAAGTCCTACAAACAGATTAAAAGCATTATCATTTTGATTATGACAGCCTACCTGATAAAGAAAAACGGGTAGAAACTTATTTCAAAGTCTATCTACTTCCCTGTGGATCATAAAATATCAGACAAAATGTTTTACAATGTTTGGATAGCTAATAGAACAAACTGGCATTCAATAAGTTATGTATACATATAATTTTTTTAAACAAAACCTTTTTCTACAGCTGACACTATATCTTAAAAAGTAGCTTTTGTTTGATAGACACCTTGCATGTTTGCCATAAGTTTTTGTTTGGGTTTGTTGTTTGTTTGTAAATTATTTTTTATTTCTTAAATGTATTCATTCTGTGAGCCCTCATTATGTATTTTTTCACCACAATTTTCACATGTCGGGGTTCAGGCTCGACTAGCTACCAGCTATATCCTGTTTCCCCTTTGCCCAGATCATTTTTGACTTATTAAAACTTGTTGCTGTCTTTGATATTGTATGTAACTTTTTTGGGTAATAAATATTGTATTGTAAATATTGTATTGTATATAAACAGTCTGTGAAGATATCTTACAACATGAAAACAAGTCGTTGGCTTTCATCTAAAATGTATCTTTGTGTTTAACCGACAAACTCTAGTGGATTGTTAATGAAAACATTTCCATGCTAACCTTTTCATTCCTTATTTCCCTGTGGTATAGCCTGTCTCAGGGCTGATAGTATTTTTGAAAGATATTTTGAATATAAAACCTGGCACAGGGGATAAAATTTTGTGTTCCAATGAAAATCTGACAGTTACCTATTACATACAGGAGTGATAAATGCAAATCACATTTTTATGTTTCTGTAATTTTAGGAGCTCAGTCTGAAACAATATCAGAGAAGCATCATAAAATCAGTTCTAGACTTTTTTCTTCTTCTAAGATGGATATATTTGTAAAGAGATGTCTTACATTTTGTAAGATCTGGGTCTTGCATTTTATAAGAGCTGGGTGCAAACACTGTTTTGTGTCAAGGATTTCTTTGTATCTCAAGAATATGCAGATTGTAATTTACTTTATACTAATCAGCAGAGACACCTAATTAAGTTGTCCTACAATTCAGAAATAAGATTGATGTGTGGCAGCATGGATTATGATGCAATATGCTCACTTTCTATCATGAGAACAAAATTGTGTGATTCAATTTTAAAAAAAATTCTTAGTCAAATTGTTCAATTCATTTGTAAGTTCATTCTCAGTATGAATAGCTTGGTTGTTAAAAAGTGCTCAAAAAGAAAATCTTCATGTAGAGCAGGGCAATAACTCTTTACTGAATGAAAATGTTCTCCTATGATGAGATACCGAGACGTGATTAAATTCAATTTTCTGTTTATCACGCTTCACAGAACTGATATCATGTCTTTGAAATTCAAGGGGCCCAGACGCATCAAACCATACAATGTGACATTTTCTATACCTCATCTTGCGTCAGTGGCCCATGATGTACGTGATCCTGGCCAGTATTTTGTTATCAAATCTAAAAGAATAACTATCATATGCTAATTTAGCAGAAAGTAATAATCAACTGATGCTGAAAATTTCATCAAAGTAGAAAGAATATGCAGTTACATTCAGTGCAGCTGTGATCTTCATCTTCAGTACAGGCATATGCATGACATGTATGTGTAATGTCAGTGGCATGATTGCAAGTATGTAGGGGTCACTCAAGGTTTACAGTTTGACGCATTAGGTAATCTCACTGAAAATTAGTGGAATATAAAACTTTAAAGGTAATCTCACTGAAAATTGGTGGAATATAAAACTTTTTCACAGTAAGGTCTTGCCATAAAGTAAGGATACTTAAGTCTCTTGTAATGACATTTTGGGAACTGGGTAAGTAGATTTGGATAAATGTGCAGTTTGAACTATCTATCACCTGAGAGCAATGCTTGCCTCTACTGTGTAAGTACTTTTCATTCCTTGAAAATTTTCAAATGACATTTCCGTTTCTCGTGTTTGTGTTTATTTGACCTACTTGACCTAATGGAACCATGCAATACAATTATGCAAACAGAACTTTATGTGGTAAAATGTTTACTGATATGAAACATAAAAATAAATAAATATTTAACTCATGTGTATTGTTGATAAAAGAGGATACATTCACAAAAAGGCATGATGATACTTCTTTCGAAAAAGGTAAGAAATCAGTACCTAGATTATTTGCAAGCAGCAAACTTGCAGCTTTGAAAAAAACGAAAAGGAGGTGACATATGAGTGTACAACTATACTTGCTCTTGAGATTGATGAAATTTCACTGAAAGAACAATGCAAATTGTGTGAAATCACAATCAGTAAATATATATCACTCTAGAAAGAGTGATAAATAAGCTGGTTCATAGGAGTATCCAGAAAGATACATAATGTAGCCTTTCAATTAAAAAAAAGTCTTAAAGAGTCTAAATAAATAAAAATAGACTTATGAATTATGTCTATGAATCAGATTTCACAGTCTGGGCCAACAAATCCTCAAGTCCAACAGATATATTCATTTACATCATCTCTGGAAAAGGATAAAAACTGAAAATATGGTAGAATACACTAAATTTAAGATCACTGTGATAAAGTGATCACTATCCTGCCATTATCAGAAACATGGAGGCTTAATTCATTTGATGATATGGCAAATGATATTGACATTATTAACATGGACAATAGCATAGATTTGAAAACATGACATTTTTCACATCATTAACAGTTGTCTAATCCAGTGTACGGGTCAGGCACTTTTTTTTTATTTCCAGCGTCTTTCAGGGTCACTTGTGATTATAATCTCCTTAAAAGAAGTCACAAAAAGGGGAAATCCGGTAAAGTGTAGAAAAAAAGCATTCAGTACATTAAGTCTGGATTAAATAGCCTATCAATGAAACATTTCCCCTGACACCGTCAATGAGTACTGAGAGCAGTAATGAGTAATCTACCTATTCCCTCTCTGCAGTCAGATATAAGAGCCTGCTAGAGTCACTTAGATTGGCTGCAGTTGAATGTGAGAAAGTACCAGTCAGTTACACCGGTTGACATGCTTCAACAGGACATTTTCCTGACATTAGTATTGATTTCAATCAGAGAATTGTGTTCTGTAAAGGCAACATTATAAGAAATGTGTTATCTCTGCTTTGGTGCATGTCCTTTGACAATTAGCACAGACTTGCTAAATGAAGGTGTCAGACATACTTGTTATGTCAGGCAACTGTTGCAACTCAAGGTTTGAACTCTGTGCACAATCAAGACCCAACCAGCACAGTTCAACAAAATAATTCATGGCAAGCAGGAAGTCAAACAATGTGAATGGGCATACCTGTCAGACTTTTCAAACAGGCTGATTACTTTGTAGCATGTTTCTTGGAGAAAGACATTCAATAGGCAACACAGTTGTTATCTGTCTATGCTAACATGGCATTCAAACTAGAGCAGAGAGTGACATATGAAAATCATTTCTTTTGAGATTAGACACTTCATTCACTTTTTATGATGTGAAGATGAATGTCTGCAAATTATCAATCTTACACAAACAAGTATAATTTCAATAAGTAGTCCAACTCTATTTCCAAGGAGAAGTCAAATAATAACCAGATAATGAATCTTTTTTCTTTGGAAGTGTCAGGCCCTTGAGGTGACACCTTTGTCAGACCTACAGATTTCACACAATCGTCACAATGACATTTATGAAACCTGATTGATAGCCAAGGAGGTCTTTCAGCTGGTTGCCACGACTGTAACGGATTATGAATATTTCAAGTACTTGAAAGAACCATAGTCCAGTTGATGGAGTGATACTCGATAAAGAAAATATAAAAATACATGGATGGTAGGACATACATTTTCCAATATTATAATTTTTGTAAGCGTAGGGCTACTGTTAGACATTTCATGTTTGGCTTATTATATCATTGCTGTTGATGAATGTTGAAGTAAAACAAACAGGACCTCATCATTGAAATATTTGTTAGATATATACCAGTACATTACTGTATATCCCTTACCAAAATATTAAAAACTGATTGAAATTCCATGGCAAAAGTCTTGTGGACTTTGCATCTAAAAATGATGAACGCCTCACCAATCATGAAAGTGTAGTCTAACTGTGCCAGTATTCTGAAACTGGCACATTGGCACAGAGGAGCATAAAATTTTATTTCTTTATTCAGTCAAGCAAGTTTTCAGGGCATAAACTCTTTTCCCAGGGCGACGTTTACAGACACAAGGATAAATTTAATCTGGTTAGGTATATTTGCTGAATCACAGGACTATTTCAAAGCTCCCTGATGATAAATCTCAATGAATTGCTACCAAGTTACAGCAAGACTGTATCTTTCATGCTGGGTACATTAAAATGAAAGTGAAGTTCTTGCATCATGTATGAGGTTTAATTGTTCGCTCTCCAGTTAGGATTCACCCGTTTCACCATTTCATGCGTGACTCCCTACATACAGATCCAAATTTCCAATTACAAATGCATGTTCTTTGGATATTTATGACTGACTTTAACCCAGAGTTCATCTGAATTATCTCCTGTATAAAGATCAGGCCTTTCCATTAATTTAGTGCTTTATCACCTCTAACCCTATCTGCAATTCAATCCCTGCATACAAGCACAACATTTTTTTGAAAAATGTTTGTGATTAAACTACATCAAAATGTTCACAGACTTTATCAGCAGGGGATATGTGATGTTTTTCTCAAACAGAGATCAACTGGATACTTAGTCATCACTTTAGAATTGAACTAACTGTGGCAAGAACAAACTTTCACTTACTAAAATTTGCTGTTAGTTCCTATTTACTTAAAGAGGCACTCCCACTTGGTAACATTTTTAAAACACATTTTTTTTTAATGCCAACGGTCGATATTTGACGTGGCGACTCCGCGCGTTTCGTGAGATATCGATAAAAATATGTCATTTCCTGAGCGTATTTTTCGCATCCCGAAGTTTTACGATCGTTTCTGGTTATGACCAGATGTGTTGTTGTGCTGATTGACAATATTCTAAGCAGTCCAAAACGTTCGAATGACGCAATTAATTTACCTCCTACTGTGATGACTTTATATACATCATTATCAATGCCTTTACCTCTGGTAATTCTTTTTTAAAACTTCTCCTTAGTTTTTGTCGTTTTCATTATTCTCAATCAGTTGTATTAAATTTTTAAACAATACCACATAGATATCAGTTTTTACGTGTAAAATATTAGTTGCCTCTGATGACTACATTTTGTCGTCTGCCACACAATTACGCGTGGTTCGATACATAGCGGCCACCGCGTGTGGTATGCGCGCATACCACGCGGCGGCCACTATGCATACTATGTATCAACCGCACCTATCTGTGCTAGTCACCTATGCGAATTCTGGTGGAATCAGCAAACTTTGTTTTTCGGGGTTTTTTTTTGCCGAGTCAGTAGGACTCGGCTTTCTCCCATGGGACATGACCGCTCACCGACGAGAGTGGTACTGCTGTGGCGTACAGCAGCGTCAGCGTAGACTCGTACTCCATAGCTTAGTTGACAATGGCCCCAGTGCCGAACGTTCTATGTTCGGAAGCTGAATTCAGGTGGGCCACCGGTATTCAAACTTTACCTTTTTTGAGGACATGTTTTTATCAATATCTCGCGATCCGCGTGCAGTCGCCATGTCAAATATCGACCGTTGGCATTAAAAAAATGTGTTTTAAAAATGTTACCAAGTGGGAGTGCCTCTTTAAGGCAAGACTACAACAATATTATCACAAACTGTCTGACATATTTTAGTGCTGTCTGTTATTAAAAAAGGCTTCTTGTCTATAGTATTGGTCTTTGCACCAGACCTTGGAATAAGAAGGCTTGAGACATTGCTGCTTAGGAAGCAGCCAACTTTTATCTAGTGTATCTATTGTCTTTATGTTGATAATGAATAAATGGAGGAGTATAAGCACAGTTTTGATGGGTGCAGTACGCAAGTAAGATATGTTATTGAGGTTGAAACTTAATGTTGTTGTTACCAAAGTTAACCACAGTAATTAATTAAGTGATCAAATACCAAAGCTACAGGTACCAGAAATATTATCATGGTTCTGTGACATATTAGTCACAAATTATGACACATCAGCCAGAACACTACCGGTATATCACCAAAAAATTATTTTAACACCAATGCAATCAGCTTGCTGTGGAAGTCCTTACTTAAGTAAGCAAACCTACCTAAGCAGTTCACACAAGGTATGGACTGCAAATTACATCAAGAAATAATTATATTTTAAATGTCTAAAATGTAAAAGATAACGGTCCCTACAACATAAATTTGAAAATCAAATTAATTTGCCAATATCAACCTTACCATAACAACATGTGAACTTTGAAATGTCATTGATTTATTACACACTGGTTCAATCTTGTTCAAAAATATTACTTTTGCTTTGTACGGGATGACATTTAGCTTTCACTATGAGGTTACGGTGAAGCCAAAATGCTTAACTAGTCCATCAACTGGAAAAAAAGCTGCTTGGAACTTCATTACAAAAATTCCTTTACGAGAATCATGACAACGGATGACCTGGCTCAATCTTTTTCCAAGGAAACAACTATATTTCTTTGAGTTTTTCAAACTCTTCACAGTAAATAGTGGCAGTTTAAGAGAGTGCTCAACATTTGTATTTGGTACTCCAAACTTTAAAACTTGTGCTTTTGGCCTTAAAATTAAATGTATATGAATTTCAAATTCTGATGATAAGTTATTAAACATGAGTTTGAAGTTCTAAAAATTATGGAATAATTGCATTAATTATTATGAACCTTTGAAAATACAGTGAAGGTTATGGAGAAGAGAGAACTAGACAGCGTGTTTTCTCATCTGAAATGTCGTCTTTTTATGCAGATGGGTACACAGGTAATATTTCTTTGACACTAACATTCTCATCAAGCATACAAATGGATCGTAAATGTGTGGAATCACTTGACCTTTAACAGATCACATCTTGAATTTATTGATTTTATACATTAAACTTCGGACTCACCATACACAGATCAAATTTACAACTTGAGTAAATAGTACGGGATGGCCTGTATGCATACTTGTCATAGTAAATCACACATGTTATCTACCTATCCAATACTTACAAGTGAATTACATGTGTTTCTTCATATATCAAATTGCCACAATTTTATCCAGTGTGTGTAGTACATAATTATATTGACCTATTACATCTAGCCCCAAGGGCCTACAGCAGATATGTCACACGATTTTCTCAAACAATACAAGCTCATAATTTAAACAGCTCTGATAAAAATTTATAAATGTAAGGACGTTATATCAGCTTCTTCTCAGTGAAACCTGTGAATAACTGCCAATTATCTCTATATATCTAATGACAATTTTCTAGATGTACCTTTAGTAAAATATTATACTTCTTCATTCACACCACTTACAAATTTTGACAATTTTTCATGGAAAAACATTCATTCTTTTGAGAATGCTAATCACGATAAGTCTACCAGGTATGGGGTTACTGATACTTCTTTCTCTGATTATACTTTAAATTATTATACTGCTGGAAGAGTGAACACAAACAGAAAACCGTGTAAGAAACCAGATCAAATTCCTTCTACAGTTGTACTAGATCAGTTGTAATGGTGTTCTCTGTTTAGAAATAATAGTTAATATTATTGACTTCTGTGAAACTTGTCACTAAAAAGTCTTTACTTCAGAGAATTTCCCCAAAAACCTTATGAAAACAACTGAGCGCTAGACAAAGGAATTCTTTGAAACAAGCACTGAGGGCTCTCTTGATGTTCCCCATTCAAGCTGGACTGACAAGTGCATTAATACTATCATAGCACCATACTCAACATGGTGGCCTGGCATGTATTACAAAACAAATCAGTGTACATCATAGTGTATTATCTTTGTGTCATGTTTGAATCCTGGCAATGTGATGTCATTACATATCTGAGAAACAGCAGCAGATGGATGTTTGGAAAGATATTTATAATGGATGGGATTTGATCATAAGTTCCTATTCAATATTTTGTCCTGCAATTACCAGTGTAATAAAACGTAATTAGGGAAGGAAAGATGAAATAAACACCTTAGTACTTCGAAGCCAAGAGTCCCTTTTAAAATACGTACTGTCTTCAGTGTGCCACCCTTCTGTGGACATACAGGGCCTGGGCATAATACACAAACTTCTGCAAGAATGTAAGGGCACTTTCACACAAGCATTATGCATCGGGGATGATTACAATATGTACAGCACAAATTCATTGTTAGAGTATTTACATACGTTAAAATGTTCAACATTAAAATGCAATACGTGGGTATATACATGCTCAAGGAACTTTCACAAAGACAAGACTTCATGTATAATTCCCATTGTGGCCATAATGAATTCTATGCATAAATGTATGCAAGTTAAGATCATAAAGTCTTGGTACATGGTGGAAGATAAGCAGTAATATGCTTGCATGTTTGAATGAATCATTATATCTATAGACTCTCAAGGAAAACATTTTCTTGAGGCTCTATGCATTAACATACCATCTGTGATATTGATAATACTGGATTGTTATATGGCTTATCATGATGATCCCTGTATTCTCCACTCTAGCCAAAATTAGAATACAAACCTTATGAATGGATCTCCAAAGGGCAAACACGGCCAATCAGCATGCATCTCTTGCATGTACTGTCTCATGTCCTGCACACTTTTGTCTGAGGAAACAAACACGATTTCGAATGGTGATTTTTTCTCCATCAGCTCATTGTAAACTTCAGCCAGAAGTGGTGTGAACTGTTTGCATGGTGGGCACCAGCCAGCTGAGAAATACAAAGCAGCCACTTTATTCCTCAAGATTTCCTCTGCATTTATTGTCTGATGTTTTTTGTCTGTCAGCGTTTTCCCACTGAAAATATCCATTATTTGGCTTATGGAGAAGAGTCTCTTGTAATGTTTGATGCGTTCCCACTGGTCTTCAGCTTCTTGAAGTGGTTACTATACTGAGTGAAAGTCTATTGAAAGAAAATAAAAGTTAGAAATCCATAAACACCCCTTATTTTAGGGCACCAATGTTTCAATACCAGCACTTAAGTCAATTGGGGTTTTAGCTTCCATTTGCCATAACTATCCTTCAGTAGTATCAAACACATCCTATTGGCTGGACACAGGATGTCCTTACATGACGGTAGAAGTAAGTCGCTATGTCTGTGTGTCCAAAGCATATATAGCTCTAGCATTTGGCAGATAAGATTTTTTGCTGAATAATATGCAATTGAGCAAAATAAATATGAAGATAGTCAAAAGAGGAAAATCTGAAGAACGACTGGTCCAATGGTTTTGATATTTTGCACATGTATTCCTGCAGGCTGGGGATGACCTAACCAAAATTTGTTCAATTATTACATGTAAAGGATAAAATTTGCACATAAAAATTTTCGATTTTTTTCTCATTCTTTAAAAAAAAATTCAAAGTCTTCTTCTCTGAAGCCATTTGTCAGAAATGTTTGTAATTTGACTTGGAGTTCCTAGGGATGACCTAGTACCTCATACTAACAATACTTTTATCATTTTTGGTAGAAACCTTATGAATGTAATTGAACTGCTTCAATTTTCATACAAAGACCATGCTCAAATTAAATCGGTAAGCCAGGACCTTTTAAAGAGAGTTCCAGTGTAGACTAGCACATTTAGTAGCTTGGCATTTGTCCATATCTTTGCTTTTGTAAGCTTTCATTTTGTATCTTGCCCGGGTGTGCACAGTAGTTATTAGCTTGCAAATCGCGATCACCCCACCATCAACGCAATGGACCTTGGTGAAGTCATTACTTCAATTTACTGTGTTATGATATTAACAGCCAACAAACTTGGTTTCTGTATTCAAAATGTCTGTCTTTTGGATGATAACAATGTCAATAAGAAAATGTTTTTCACAAAAGTCCAAGCCTGAAAAAAAAATGTAACTGCAAGGGCTGCACAATAAAAATACCTCGACTTTTTGTCTTTTTGTAGATGGAATGTTCATGCACCTAATCACGATTAATATTGTACTTACTCACCATAAAGGTGGGTTTATGTACTCGTGAACTCTTTTATCTTCAAGTTAATAACAGATATAATGGAGTTGTTATCTCAGTGAGTCAGTGTATTGTTATTTACATTTGGTGGCAGATGCATTGATGATCCCCTCCACAGAAAAATCAAAGTCCGGCAAAAACTACGGGCTACATAATAACTACAATACAACTGCAAGTTCAGGCAATCAGATATAATATCATATCATGCATATCGTTGTGTCACAGTAGTGGGATTCCCCGCAAACTTAAACAACAAACAAAAAAACGCGTGTTTCTGCTGGTGAGCAGGTTTATCGTTTGCATAGTAACTGACCATCGGTTCAACTCAATGACATGATCAGTAATCCAGTGAACAAATTCATATTATTTCAATATTGTCTAGTGATGTCTTCTAAAACGATACCATCTTTCCAGGTGCATTTCAATGTCGTCAATTTAATGTAACATTATAAAAAATGCACGAACGTTGGACTGCGACTCTTCAAAGAACTATTGTTTTAGCAAGTACGTTAGTTTCCAACTGCATCGTGTACATCTGTCATTTGGCGTTTTTCGTCTGCTGCTCTGCGATTGGTTGCTACGGCTACACTGCATTGACTCGGAAGTAGGTTTGCTGCCATACTAAGTTACTGACGGTCAACTTTGACCAGCCACCGCACATACAGAATATTTGGGAGAAGTACTGTACCTTGCACGCAGTCCTTAACGACAGAACACGAGAAATATCTTTCCCAAGATCGACACTTTGCTGGCCGCAAGCCCACTTTGCTCCCAACAACTGCGTGTCTCTCGGATAACACCTCAGCGCGCCCAGTGACCTCCAGTTGTCGTGTTCATGCGCACTTGTCATTGCGCCAATGACTATTAGCTTGCCTAGGGAGTCATGTTAGCAAATAAGGTTAAGTTAGAGGTCTCTAAGATAGTGCTCTGTTATGCAGTGCACTGCCACTGGGAACCTGTTTGGACAGGAATACCACCATCAGAGCTTTACTTTGACTCACATATATACTGATATACTGATCGGTAGTAAGTTCACATGTATACTTTTTAAGGCTATTGGCGTACCGGTGATAAAAGACGAAAAGCGAGAGAAAAAAATAAAGCAGTGACACTCGGTAAATGATACAAATGGTAAGAAAATGAACAAGAGTCATTGATTTAATAAAATTTTATTTTTGTGTCCTCATTCAACAAAGTGGAATATTCCGTCCCATCTGGACAGCCGCCACTTTTATGGCTAGGCTCAGCTCCCGGTGGAATTCCAGTAGCGTAAACAGCATGTGTAATTCTACCTGATTACTTGGGTGATTATGTGGGAATGTAACAACATCAGCAGCGGTATACCTAAATACATTGGAAGTTTGGTGTGTGTAAACTTATCGCGACAGTACAGTAATAATACAGATATATATATAATCTATCACGCGATAAAATTGTTCTATATTGTGAATAAAAAAATTACCAGGGCTGACTGGTATCACATTTAAATTGGCCAAATGATAACACCTATTTTGTGGTGGACAAACACAGACCCATTTCATCAAAAGAACATTTTAATAAGAAGGCCTTTCAAATCACATTAAACCACATCCACCACCATTTCAATTCCTAGCTCCTATGATATTGAATGTGCTTGAGGTGGTCTTGTGACTGCATGACTGTTGTTCATTCAGTCACGCAAGTACTGTATATATTTACAGTAATAACCCTTTGAGTTCTGTAAATTTTCAAACCAAAATTTTAGTGTAAAATTTTACAAACTTTTATGAATTTCTCTGGAATTGTTTTGATTTTGGACTAGATGGAAATCCCTTTTCGTTGGCTACAGTTTTTGACCAAAAGTTTGGAAAAAATCTGAAAAAATTTGTGTGGGTTACGTACATTTTATACAGGTACTCAAATGGTTAAACATTTTGAAATGTCCTCAAAATTGTCTTTGATGATCCGAATGGCTTACTCATCTTCAGTAACATATCATTTGCATAGACAATGGAAATGCATTACTGTATCATTCAAGTTATGTAGCCTTCATATCTGCAGGCAATACTTTGTTAAATTTGTGCAGCATTTTTGGTACATTGCCCTGAAATTAAACCAACAAGAGCACTGATAACTTTGTACACTAGGCTTTCATTTTTATTCTCCCTCCTGCTTTTGCCTAGTTTTTCATCAGATACAACAGTCTTTTCTTTCTCAAGATGTAATCAAATCAGGCATGATCACATGGAAAGGTTGAATTGACGCAGGGCACATGCAAACCTACAGGCAGTACAGGGTTTTGGCATGGTTCAGTGTTCACAAGGAAGAAATCTTTCATTGGAGGAGAATGTGAATGTTAAATCATGAAAATATAAACTCCTTAAACCTGTATAAGTTACCAAGAGAATGACTCATCTTATGTTTTGTGAGAGCGAGAGAGAGATATATATATATATATATATATATATATATATATATATATATATATATATATATATATATAAACAGAGAGAGAGAGAGAGAGAGAGAGAGAGAGAGAGAGAGAGAGGAAGTGTGGGGGACTGAGTTTGTGTTGATGCCACAGACCGGAAAACAGTTCACTTGTCCACAAAGTTTCAATATACAACATGTTTTTTTATGATTTTTCAAAGTTGGTACATCATCACACGACAGGTCCCTGAAGGAGAGGAAGCCATGAAAAATAATGACACAATTATTCTAGTATTCAGTGGCTTCGTTTCATTGGTGGAGCAGACAGGTTTACAGGTGCAGCCAACAATTCTTTCAAAAAGTACCCCGACATAAGTGATGTTTTAACTTTTTTATTTTCATTTCCTTTACATAACACAGTCTCATTGAATATTTGTTACAGGCAACGAGGTATACAGACTTGTTTTCTTTTCCTCACTACTTCATGATCTCCTATGATAGCCTTTCACTTCCCCAACCCTTCTTTGATAGAACATCTATACAGTTCTGAAATTATTATTGAGATTACACAAGGACTAAAAACCTAATGATGTATTGTTGAGGTACATGTTGTAAAAATATTAAACAAAAAGATTCATTTTTTCCAATCTTACAATAGGTGACAATTATTTCTAACTTTCTTCTAAATTAAACTGAAATTCTGTTTGAAAAGGATTGTTTAACGTGTACATGTTGTGCTCTACATTAAATGCAACAAAAACAATTCTTAAACAAGGTAGAGATGTGTACATTTCACTCAGACATAAACTGAGAAAAACATCCCTAGATTACTGTTTGCTCTGTGCAAGCACGCGATTCATCAGGCTGATCCTACCACAAACAGGTTTTTGGTTCAGCCATCATAGAGCAAGAACAAACATGTCCATCAGATGTTCTTTTCAGAGTATTTCCCAGTGAGGGATCCACACTATCCTACTCATGTTTCCATCTCCATTTGGCGGGAAATTCACCAGAACTTGTCAAAGTCTTTCTCCACGGTCTGAAACACAAAAACACGATACAAGTGGGGCTATTTTCAATCCTCTGGTATGCATGCATGGTCCAAGAGTGCACAATTAGCTCTTACAGCCTGTCAGAACAACGCATGTTATTGGTGTTTGTGTTACAAAAGCTGATATCTGTCTGCAGAAGAGGCAATACAGCTAGTAGTACAAAGATCTTGTAGATCTGTACAATTTCAGAGTGGTGATCCATACAAAAGAACAAAATCAAGACTTCAATACAGCTTCTACGCAGCTTTGCATCAGTGACAGACTTATAAAATCTTGTGTTGCACTCCAACCATGAGAACAGAGTTTTGAACTTATTGTGAAGGAAAGTACGACAGTTTAGATAACTACATATTCACTTGATAATTGAAGTTCTACCAATGTGGTTATTCATAAAGCAGTATGCCAGTTTAGCAATGGTGAGACGATGCTTGCCTGTGATAGTGCCAACAAATACTTACAAAAGGTTCTGTATTTGGAGCGTATCTTTTCACTGGCTGACCATTCTTGTCAACTAGAAACTGGATTAAGTGAAAAAAAAAAGCAAAGTTTACATTTTGATGTTGGGAAATCATGTGATAATGTTACTATATGATGTAATAAACACAAATCCTGCAACATGGTATTTCTGCTCAACTAATAAATTGTCCTAAATCATTTAACCAAGAGATACAGAGTGACTGAATTTGATGTTAGCATAGAGGGTAGAAAAGCTTTGTTGCTAGTAAAGATAAAGTGGACAGACAACATTGAAGGACTGCCAATACTATTTAGAGCTAGAATTAGTGTTAGCACAAACAAACCTAAAAATCATGATTTACTTTTCAAATCATCAGTTACTTGTTACATCCAGCTTTGAATGCCAAACATGCTGCTCTTGTTCAACAAAGGAACATTAACTCACTGACCAAGTACAGACACAATAGTTGACTGCTGTCTCTGTTTAATCAATAAATGTCGTGTTTTGGCAGAGAACCAGGACAGTTCTCATCTTTTCGTAAGCCCAGATCAATTGAGAGATAAAACCACTGTATTTATGACATAATAAAAGTAAATTCTTTTTGTTTGGAATACTGCGAGTACACAATGTGATCTGACCTGCTGTACCTATTGCTGTCAACAAAGAAAATACCACTGTAACCAGTACATTTAGGATGACTTGCTGTACTCACAAGAGTAAACAGTACATTGAATACTTGACTCCATTTTATTCTGTCAACTAACTACATGATCTCACTGTATAATACATGTGAAATATTCTGCTCAAATCAGCCTAATCACGCACTACTGATAGGTGTATCATGACAATTTAAATACTAAGGAAATGTTTTTCGGTACAGATAAAAATTAGCAACATTTAATATTGCCTAAAAATTAACAGTATCTTGGGTCATTACTATTTCAAGAAGGCCAAATAATGTTATCCATGATGGCCTAAGGATTAAATGGACTGGGTAGGAAATTTCTAAAGAAGCAGCTTTCCTGAAATGACCAACATTTTTTGAATTGCAAGATAGTAAAATTTGAACAAATCTAACAAAGCCATTGTTTATTGCTTGATATGCAAAATAGTGATCAGCTAGCTCATGCTGAAGCCAGTTTAATGGAAAATCTCCTAAAATGGTAAACTTTGCCAACTTATTATTAATAATAGCACATATCATATATGTAATTCATTCTTTGGTGTCAACTAGCCAAATACTAGTATCACAGAAACTTTACTGACAAAGGACCACCTTCATAGGATGGGGAAAATAATCAACAGCAAATGAAAGAAACTGATTTGATGAACACAACTTTGTTGGCAGCAAAGTAAATAAAGGTTACAGTATTCACATCATGCTCTGCAGTGATTACAGGCAAGAAACAGGTTTTTTTCATCAGCGGGAAAACAAACGCTTTGAGACAGACCATACTGTCAACGTACAGTTTACAACATTTCAGAAATTTACAGTTTTGTTTTCATTTTGAAGCATTGAAGAATTAAAATATCCCCACACCACATGTATGATTTACTATTTTTATTGCTGGGCATAAAATTTATGGCCTGACTGTAGACAGCTACTTCAGTCCTAACAATAGAAATTCATTCACATATGCTAGTACACAGATGGGAGACAGAAGGATAACAAGCCAACTAGATAAATAATAGGTATTGGAAAGACATATGAAGACCAAATAGAGAGTAACAGAAAACTGCAGGTTTGTAAAATACAGGGATTAAAAAATACAGGGCAGGCAGACATATTGTATCCTATGTCCTGACTGTCATTTTACATGTTAAAGTTTCTGAATACGATCACTACAATGCAGTATACGCACCCTATATTTTAAGAATGATATCTAAATGTCTAAAATAAATCTGAAGGAGGCCTGGTCCTAATCCATATCCAAAGGAAAAGGATGCAGAAACACATTATACACCATTTATTATAGAAAAAGATTTAAATGCGGATGAAATCCTGAAGGCAACAGTCAGACAAGCAGGAAGACGTTTTTATCTAATTAAACCTTACCTTTGAGAAATTCCATTTGATTTGGCTGGATAATTGGATGGGAGAGAAAAGGAACGTCAGTATAGATGCTGACATGAAACAATCCACTACAATGCTACCTGCATAGTGGATTGTTTTTGACTTTGTGAAGTCAGTCCGCTATGCATGTACACATGTGGAGTGGATTGGGGTGTTATCATACAGAGTCAACTCACCTTGGTAAAATTCCACTTGATAAAACTGAAAAGATTTAGATAAAAGTGTTAGTAGATACAGGCCATGTATGATTATGTTAGTTAAATAAAAACATTACAAAACAAATCAAATATATACAAATGAAGTGAAAATCAAAAAGAATTCAATACAAAAGACACTATAAATCAGACTAGAAAAGTTAAATAAGGCAGTGGAGAAAATCATCGGTAAGTAGTGCTCCATTTCCTAAGACAATGACATTTGTAAAATATGATACAGTTGATTTTGATTTGCATATGATGTTGGATCGTTCCACTTTCGAAGGGGATGGAAGAGTCAATACATGCTGAAATACTCATAGACACGGAACACTTACTTTCCGAGAGTCCCCTTTTGTTTTGTCTTGAGATACTTGTACAATGGGATGGCATCATCTCCATTCACATTGATCTTGGCAAACATATCAAACTCTGCCCCGTATTTGCTCTTGGCAAACTCCTTGATTTCTTCATTGGTTCCCGGTTCCTATCCACACAAATGACAAATCATGATACAATTATGGTAAACATCAGTGGGTAGACGTGGACCAGTGATCTCTGCATGATAATAGCAAATTATGTCAAGATCAGGGTAATGGTATAACCAGGTATACAAAATGCAAGACACATTATCAGGGCGGGTACAACTTTGCTTGGTCAGAACTGGCAAATTTCCATTAACCAAGATGTCTGGTTGCTATTTTTCAAGAATTCCTTTGTTTATGGTTCGAGACATAAGCCATCAAGAGCATGTGAATGGCAGTTTGGGATTGACAGTATAATACTGTTAAAAATAATTTAAATACAGCCTTTCATTGATTGTCGGTAGAATTGAACATAGAAGGGGTTGGTAGGTCGGTTGATCATGGTGTCCATCGTAGTACAGAGTTTAAAAGTGCCGGTTGTGTATCAGCATTATCTCTGGACGCTCTTATAGCACTTCATTCACCACACAGCTCTGATTTTCAACCACTGGTGACACACTTTTGACAGTTTTCCAAGTGAGGATGGCTCACTGAGCCAGCCGGGCTGGCTTCATAAGCTCACTAAGCCAACTTGCACTTGGCTTATTTAACTGTTGAGGGCGCTTGTATTGCCTGAGATGGTCTAGCTGCATGTCCAGGAGCTATGAGAGAACCTACATTATCTCAACCTGACTGGTGAACTAAATAGAATTTTAAGAGGAATATAAATGACTTGTACCGTGTAAATCATCAATGTAAACAAAGACCAACAGAAGAGTTGAGGCCGATGGACTTTGGTTTCACAAACAATAATTGTGATAGACAACCAAAGCAGGAAAGGCGCCAACAAGTAGTCCTAACACTCTGTACTGCAATCTCACATTCCAGGAAATCTATTTTCCTTCATGTGCAGATGTGTCACTGAAATATTCTATAAATATACACGTAAGTTTAGCATTATGCAACATCCTTTCAGAAACTGACCTGCTTTCCAAACTGGTTGCATGGGAATGCCAGGATGCGAAGACCTTTGGACTCAGCGTACTTAGCGTGCAATTGTTGTAGCTGAGTGTAGTTCTTCGCCGTGAAACCTCAGTTAGAGGCTACATTGACGATGAGGGTGACATGACCTCTGCAAAGACCACAAAGATAACACACAGTTGGATGACAGCCATACATGTATTATTTGTCAGTATACATGACATATGGTATTTGTATCTGGTGACATAAATGTTGACCACACAGTCACTGCATCAAGGACATACCACTGTCAAAGAGAATATACCTTAGTATGGTAACATAAAATAAATCAACACAAACATTGATATTATGGCAATAGGTATATTTAAAGCGTTACTGGGGACAAGTTTATACCGAGTAATTTGTAGCAAAAGCAATTTTTATTCCACTTTGTTAGCTGAGAATGTTTGATCCTTACTGCTCCATATGACACAACATAAGTTGCCCAGACATATTTGTCAGCCCAAAATTAGATATGCACATAATTAATGAGGTGTACTTGTTCTGAAAGTGATTAGCTGGAGTGGGTACCTTATGTCTATGAATACTTTACTAGCAATTATTGCAGTTGCCGAGATACAGGAAAGTAGGTCAATGGTCATCAAAAAGTTTTGGAATAAATTTAGCAATGACAATATACAACAGACACCAAACTTATAGTACTTGTACGCTGAGATTTAACTGAAATTTTTTAAAAATGCAAAATGGCAGCCAAGGTCATGTTGCTTAAAATTTGATTTCAAAATTTTAGTGGTATGACCAAGCAGAAGCATTCTACACAAGAAATTTGAAGTGGTTTTTCCCTGTATTTTTGAGAATAGGCTATTTTGTGGATTTTCTTAAAATTCAACATGGTCTCCAAGGTCATGTAATCAATAGAAGTCCAAGTGTACCATGCACAAGTACTCCCTGCCCCTGAACAATGTGTGTTAAGTTTCAAAATGATTCGAGCAATAGTTGCTGAGATCAGGAGCGACAAAAAATTTATGGAAGAAGAATTAGAGAAGGAGAAGAAATAGAATTCGAACGAAACTATTTGGGACGTTGCCAAGTAGGCTTGAGCCCCTACATGGCATTTTCTGTCCTTAAAGATTTTAAAATACAACACCACGCTGTCAAACAGATTCACATTCACTCATTGTTCAGGCAATTATGAACTTCACTAGTTTTACAATGATAAATGCTTTAAGGAGCTAGATTTGTTGAGCATGCTTTGATAAAGTTCTGATTAAGTTTTTGCAAATTAATAAACAGCTTCACATATTTACAACAATAGGCTGAAAAAACAATAAATATCAACAAGTTCATAAATGTGTCAATGTACAGTTGTCCTGAATGACACTTTTTAAAATATTTTGTGAGTATTCCTTGACACTTGTCACCAAGCGTAGTGACAATTTCACACCTGTATTTGTCCAGAGAAACGTCATTCCCATCAATGTCTTTGACAGTGAACTCATAGATAGAGCTTGCCTTCTTCCACCAGTCCTTGTCTTTAGATTCTGCCTGAAAATATCAGAAAGTGACGGGAAATGGTATCAGCATATGTGATACTATCAACAAAAGATCATAAGGAATTCCATCACCTGTATTAGCAAATCGCTTATTTTCACTCGGATTACCACAAGAGCCCCACTGATACTGTATAGAGGCACACTCCCTCAAGGGTCTTTGATAGAGTTACAATGTTCCCTGGGAAAATATGGCTGACATGCCTCTTTTACCATATATGGTGTTATGCAAATTTGTGGACTGAGTAACTTGAAGAGAGGTAAAAGTGAAGTTATGTCAACAAATCATGTTTTTACTATGTAGTCAATGCATAAGTGTGCTCACATCCTTGGTCACAATTCCTTGACTTTACGCATCATATTATAACCATCACGTCAGATCATCCCTCTGACAGGATTGAAAGCCGATGCACATAATAAACTCTCATTTAAGCTTAGGCAACACAGTTGAAAGTCATATCAGATCTTCCCAATGGCAGAATGCAAAAGTGTGTTACTACTTTCTGACTATGTTTGTTTTCACTTTGATATTAATATAATCAACATCTGGCCACCCATACATCATTTCCAAATGACCAGCTGTTCAATAGATCCTCACAATTCTGAATGCCCAGTCAGCAAAATATCTCCTGAATAATCTGTATTTTTTCAGAAATCCCTTTGCTTTGCCTGATTTTTTAGCTACTATAGACTATAGTCTATAGAAGCTATTGGGATGGGTATCCGTCCGGCGTCCGTCGTCAGTCTGTATGTATGTATGTATGTATGTATGTCCGTTTGTGAGGCGTCCGTCCACTCAAATATCTTGAGAACCGCAGTACTTACTGATTTGATATTTGTTGTGTAGATGAAAAATACGATTTTGAGAAACTATTTTTTTTAATTTTTTGATATTGTTGAAAATAGGCAAATTAATGCCAAAAAAGGTGTTTTTGGTAAAAAATCTTCTTCTTCATAACCACTGGTCAGACAGCTTTGTTATTTGGTATACAGGTCCCTAGGGGTAACCCAACTTAGACTTGTTCAAATTGTGATGAAATATGCAAATCTGTATTTTTAAGGAATTTTTTTGTCATTTTTGGTCAAAATTTGACTTACATTGTATGTAATTCTTGTACTGTATAAACCCTATCAATTCACCCAGAAAAAATAATTAATATGATTTTAAATAATTGAATTAATTAGGAAATCATCAAAGCCAAAATAATTTTAGTGTAGAATTATCAGAAAGTTCAACTTTTTTTGACAGTTCATAGTGAAATGCTTACCATCTTGGAGGATTAAAACATGTAAAGGCAACTTTCCTGAATCCCAACTTTGACATATTCTGAACCGTCATTTATTGTGCCCTGTATGTTATCTAAAAGAAAGTGCTCAAAATAGTCAATAGAGATAGAGAAAGTTCTAATTTCCATTTATGGTTGACTTGGTAAGGATAAAATAAAATTACTTTTGAGGAAAAAAATAGAGTGGTCAATTAAAAGAGTGGTCAAAGTGATAGGGTTTTTATAGTAAAGCTGGGCTGTATAAAGATTCCTCATGTGCTATTTATAGCAATTGTGCAATCTGTGTAAACAGTGCAATGAAAGTGTAACATGATTCCTTATAATGCTTTTGATGACCTTGAACTTCTTAAGTTTCAAACCTTTGTCTCTTCAGTGTGCTTTCTCTGAGTATGTACAGTCTCAACTTATTAAACAGAACTCACAATGTTAATCAAAGATATCCACCTTCTTCATCAATACATGTGTCACAAAAGGTTATTCTCTACATAACTCAACAGAGCTCTGTCAACTGTTGAGTTGCTTGTTCTTTCAAAACCGCTGGTCAGACAGCTTTAATATTTAGTTTACTTGTCCGTAGGATGACCTTAGTGAGATAATTTCATACAGTAAGGAAATACTTAATTTTGTATCCATGTCTATAGTAGCTTCAGGGACTTTGGCCCTATGTTTTTACGGAAGATACCATCAGTGAATCATTTTGTAACTTTTGATTAGTTGTCTGAACTTTCAAGGAAAGAGATGTAAATTGTCACTTCACTGGATAACCATTAGTCGAGCATCTCGATGACTTTTGACCTTCATCCATACTATGAAAAAATGCCAGTCTTGTTCATTTATACATGGCATTAGTGGAATTTTGTAAATTTGGAAAATGTTACCTAAAGTTGCACTTAATTTCATAGCATTCAACCTAAAGCACTGTCATTCTATTGCTATTTTCTGATGGTAAGTAAAAAATACAGATAGACATAAATAGTTAGACATGACCATAAAGGATCAGCACCAACCTACTTTACTGCAATAAAAAGAGTGTAGAATTTCTCTTTGGAAATTTTGGCAAATATTTGGTTATTAACTGATTGAAATTAGGTCTTCTAGATACAATTTTGAACATAAGTGGTACTTAACCAGAGTAAAATTAGAAGTATCAAACCCAAACAACTGCATTTTTGTCTTTCATAAATTTGAATACTGAAATTCTTTACACAACACCTTCACTAATATTGCACAGTGGCACTGGCATTTATTAAGACCTGTATAAAATTGCTTTCCTGTGAAGACTTCCTGGACTAATAAATGAAATGTATGTCAATAAAATATTCAGAACATTTTTCAATGTGAGTCAACTTTTGATAGTAGCTGTGCATCTGTTCAACATACAGTATGTAGCTTCAAAAGAGATGAACACTACAGGATGTAATGCCTCTAGAAATATACCTATCTTTCTGGTATCTGTTTTTCAAGATTATGCATGGCAAGGTCAGTTATGCAAAGATAGACAAAACACAAGTCATCGTTGATGACACAGTCCCCACTTGTTAATAGGTACTTTGATTACAGGCCCTCAGAGAGGATAGAGTCCTCTTCATTAGGTCTGTGATAAAAATACTTTCGAATAAATTCGCTTGATACATGTCTGAGTTGTAGTTCAGGACATGAAAAAATGGTAATAAAATGGCCACATGGTGGCCATATTGGATCGTATCACAAAACAAGTCAATGTGCATATGTATGACATAGGTCAATGTCCTTGTACCAACTTTGTATAAAATTTGTTGAAACATGCCTGAGTAATGGCTCTGTACATGAAAAATTGTAATAAAATGGCCGCACAGCAGCCATATTGAATCGTATCACAAAACAAATTAACGTGCATATGTATGACATTGGTCAATCTCCTTTTACCAACTTTGAACAAAATCGCTTGTTACATGTCTGAGTTTGGTTCTGGACATGAAAAAACGTAATAAAATGGCCACACGGCGGCCATATTGGATCGTATTACAAAACAAATCAATGTGCATGTTTATGACATAGGTCAATGTCCTTGTACCAACTTTGAATAAAATCGGTTGAGATATGCCTGAGTTATGGCTCTGTATATTAAAAAATCGTAACAAAATGGCCGCACAGCGGCCATATTGGATTGTATCACAAAATAAATTGATGTGCATGGCTATGACATTGATCAATGTCCTTGTACCAACTTTGAATAAAATCTGTTGAAACATGCCTGAGTAATGGCTCTGTACATGAAAAAATCATAATAAAATGGCCGCCTGGCGGCCATATTGGATCGTATCACAAAACAAATTTACGTGTATATGTATGACATAGGTCAATGTCCTTGTACCAACTTTGAATAAAATCAGTTGAGATATGTCTGAGTTATGGCTCTGTACATGAAAAAATCGTAACAAAATGGCCGCACGGCAGCCATATTGGATCGTATCACAAAAAAAATTAAAGTGCATATCTATGACATTGGTCAATGTCCTTGTATCAACTTTGAATAAAATCAGTTGAAACATGCCTGAGTTATTGCTCTGTACATGAAAAAATCGTAATAAAATGGCCGCCTGGCAGCCATATTGGATCGTATCAGGAAACAAATCGACGTGCATCTGTATGACATATGATGTAATCCTTGTACCAAGTTTGAATGAAATCGCTGCAGGCGTCTCTGAGATATCTGCGTGAACGGACGGACGCACGGACGCACGGACGGACGCACGCACGCACGGACATGACCAAACCTATAAGTCCCCTCGGACGATGTCCGTGGGGACTAATAATTAACATATGCCATTCTTCTTCTGTCTGATATCATATATTATACCATACCAGTATATCAATGGCCCAAATACAGCAATCTGATTGGTCAAGATGTGAAAAGAACCATGGTATATTGGGGATACCAAGGTTGGCATACGCGTGAGCTCTCAGCTTGAGCAAAAAACTCTTTATGACGTTCTATGGCAGAATTTCAATATACTGTTATGATATAATAGCAATAAATCACACCCAGTGACGGTATACCACTCGATTTTGACCAGTTCACTTCATATAGGCACTCGCTATCACTCGTGCATATGTCGTGAACTGGTCAAAATCCTATGGTATACCATCGCTGGGAGTGCTTTATTGCTCAAATATTATCTCACAAAATGATATGAAATATTTATTATGGTCTATGTACTAGCTTGTTCAGATATGCTACTTAAATTACACTCGGTATTTGTTTATTGTATAGGGATACAGCCATGTAGCAACACACACTGATGTAGTTATCCATTAAATAACTGTTCAGGCGATACTAATGTTAAAACAGCACTCAGGATAACCCTGAAATGTGCATAAATAAAGATTAAGTTTTTCCCAATCTACTCTCTTAGTAGTATATTTAAGCCATAAAAATGGCAAAATTGTACTGTACACATATTCAAATAACCCAAGATTCTATTGTCATGCATACTGAAAATTATGCCAGTCATGTGTGTTGACCTCTGACTTCTGGCTGAGTGACCCATCATCCAGGTTGGCTTTGCTGTAAAGTCAGACTGCAAATCATTGTCTAGAAAACTTAAAACACTAAATTCTAGAGGTCACTCAACTGTCAAGAATTTTTTTCAGAAATTACTGGATTAGTTAAAGTACAATTTACAGTCATTCTGCAGTTACAGGTGAATTTACAGGTAGTTACACTGCTGTCGCTGCAAAGCCATACCCACTGGATGATGATGAACAAACATGAATACTACAACCTTCAGATCCTAAATAGCACATTTTCATCCTTGTATAAGATGACGGGTGGTTTAAGGAGACATAACCTTGAGGTGTTGTTTGAGCTGCATAATCTAATTCACATTTGGGATCTCTGCTCGTCTAATTTCAATGTCACACAAAATTGTGTGTCTGGCTAAAAACACCAGAATGGCTAAATGGGTTCACACAGTGCTGTCTGGCTTGTCAATTACCATGTTGCATGAGATCAGCATAATTAGATACATTAAAATTTGAAATTTAAATGACATTATATTAGCATGGAAAATTAATGTTGTGGATATAATGCCATAAGGTGCAGGAGAGGCATAAGTCCTAAGAGTAGGAGTAGTCCGGAGCCATGTAGAAATACCGTTGCCATTGCTTCCTCTACGAAGCTATACAACCACAGCTAAAAGTTATGTATACCTTGCCAGAACATTGCGTTGAACTGTGGACAACACAAGTGTACGGCATAAATTACAAAGGGGTAGAGAAACCGTGAATCCACTGAGCTATGAGCCATCTGACATCACTCTATCGCCGTATGGGCGCGTGGGTGGTATATTCAAACCTGTGAATAGTGTGATAAAGCTGTAAACAACCGAGAAATACAACACAAACCACCATACCACAGACACTGCACGCCAGAGCTTTCGTTTGCAGCGTTCTGAGTTTGACTTGTTGGAGAATTTTCATTGAAATCATACTTACCATGGCGATAAACCTTGTGGGGATCAAAAGTGCGGCCACCTGTTTAATTTGAGACGCAGGTAATCTGGCCAACGACCTATGAACTGCGAAAATCATATACGCCTACTTCGCTGAAATATTCGTATACAACTTTACTCAAAATGATCACATGGTTTAAAATGTTTGTGCGCCCTCAACCACTTAACAGTTAGTCACTAGTTAAGGTAGCGCTCATATACAGAGGACAGGGGTGAAAAAACGCGACACTGTGTCAGAGAGCATCCGAAAACTATTGTTACTGCAAAAGGGGACTTGAAAATATAAAAATTGTCAAATATGTACCTTCTTTATGGATACTTTACTGACACAATTAAGAATAATATCATTTCCGTGATATGACTGATCAACTGCAGTGTATTCATTGCAATTAAAACTATCAAATTATAAATTTTATCAGTGCATAAAGTACTCCCTAAGCAAAATACAATCGATGTAAACCAAACACAAGTACTAAACCCATCTTTTAGTAGCGAGAGTTTTTTTGTTTTTATTTTTTTTTATTTCGAGTTCTTCCCTTTTACAACAGATGACTTGAGAAAAAAGGAAAAGAAAGAAAATACAGAAAATACATACACATACATCGTACTTCTATTTCTGATAGAGGAGTCATACTTCAAAATTCGACCATTTGTCTAAACACTTTCTGTATCTCTCATTTCTTTTTGCAATATAAAGTTCAGTCTGCTTTGAAGTTCTAATATTTAACTTCACTAATCTTAAAGAAGGGATCATCTTCTTTATTTTACAATCAAAAATTGTTTTCTTTACTATCAATAACAGATGATTCAGAAGATCCGAGAAAGAGGTGTCACCCAGCAAAATTTGTTTTAGCGGATAGTTTCTGTGGGGCTTCAGTCGAAGCACCCCTAGTAGCGAGAGTTACATTATCTTCAATCATTGGATGAAGGATTCCAGAGACAGTCACCCGACTCAATGAAAAAGTGGCGTTATAAAACACCATGGTGTAACTCTAAATTATAAAAAAATACACTCCATAAAATAAAATTGATAGATAATTCAGGGTCGTAGCCTGTGGTGCATAGGAGGGTGGGGAGGGCAGGTGTCAGCACCTCGAACTTTCCACACCATCAATATGTAAATTTATGTTCATTACCCAAGTCTTAGTGAAGCTATGTTCTCCCTTTTTGTAATTTTGTCAGGCTATGGCCCTGTAAGTCTAAGCATTTTAGCCAAAAGACATATCCCAGATTAATTATGAAAATTATTGATAATTTAATAATAATTTTTTCTTGAACAATAATTAAAATTATGAACACAAACTCCATAAAATGAAAGTTGCTAAAAGACATTGAAATGCATTGAGCGAAATCATCTAAAATTTGAAATTAAAGTAGCCAGAAATCCCTGTCTTCATGCTATTAAGAAGAAATGGTACATTTATAGACTTTCATGACAGAAGATGGTATAAAACAGCTTAATTTGTTTCTTTCAAAAAAAGCTCCTCACATACTTCAAAACACCAAAATGAAAAGTTATGAAGGACTGTACTTTTTTCTGAAAATTTATCCCTACGCTGTGTGCTACCTTAATATAGCTATTAGAATCCGTAGTTGATACGCAGAGCGAAACAACAGTAAAAATAGATAAGTATTTCCATTTTTCCCTTGTCATTGGAATTTAACCATTGGTCTAAGTATGGCACCCATTTGGCCAAATTCTCATAGTTTTGACCTTGCAAAAATAATATTTGATTGTTTTGTCTAAGTTTTGACGATAACTTTGACAAAATTAAATTTTTAGGGTAAATAAAGGCACTGTAAAAGTAAAAGTTTGACACTTGACCTAGTTTTGCATCGGTCAGTTTCTTTTAAGTACTTTGCATAGCGCCGTACATAAAACGATAGCATATAGGCCACTTTGTCGTCTGCAGGGGAATCGCAAAAAGAGGACTACAAGGTTATTGTAATTATGAAGGGAGGTACCGGGACTTGAAACTATTTTGAGGGTGTTAGGGCCTCTGAAGAAAAGATGGATTGTTAATCCCCCCTTTTTAAATTAATGAGCGCTGCCTAATACTGTATAACTGCTGTTGCGCTCCGACCGTTTTACTGGTTTGAGAAAAAAGAGATTATCTGTAAGAGAGGTCGCTTTCTTCAAATAACGAAGAAGAACAAATTTCTCCCAAATATTCTGATTTATTTCTCCAAAAGATAGTTGCTCGTTGCTCAACCCTGTTGACCCTTGACCCACTGTCTAAACTTCGAGTTCGCTCGGTAAATTTCGGCCATCTTGTGGACGATCCAAGATGGGGCAGATGTGGACGGCGTACGTGACACATTCGGATACAGCTCCGGATTTGGAAAAGTTACCAACATTTGACCCATTGTACGGTTTTCCAGATGGAAGAAAAGAGAGAGGTGCAGTAGTTAATGAAATATATCATCTTGTAATTCGCGACTTTCAATGAACGGGCTAAACCGTGCGCATTTACCGTACGCGTTTACCACACCGGCCCCGTTCTGCAGACATTCAGCACACACACGTACATCATAGTAGGATTACTTCTGGGATTCGAACCGGCAAAGATGATCACAGGCAAATTCAACGCCATTACCTTCGCTTACTATACTGTATCTGGTATTGCAAATATATTACTAGATGCACGCTAGTTGCCACTCTGCAATGCATGTACAGATCTCTCGAATCCCACTATCTCTTGCTCTGTGGATGCTCCAGCAGGTCACGAACCCTCGAAATCCCTAACCCTAATCATCCGATAATGTGGTGTGCTACTGTTAAAACACAAGTAACACTCAAAATAACAACGTTTAGTGCATTTGCTGGTAACAGAATATTTTACATCACATATACCAAGGTAGCTGCAAAATTGTAGCGCTAAGGTGAGGCGGTCGGTGATTTTTGGTTTTTGCGACTTCGCTCACCAGTGTACGATGCCGATGGCACTGTAGAGGTCAAAAAAAGCACATCCCACTGGACGAGGCGTGTTGATGTGCAATGCTACATATTTACTGCATTTGGTCGTACTGATTTATCACTACTGAAGACTAAAGACTATACTGCACTAACCTTGTCGTTTATGGGGTTTGGAATATGTTCAAACACGACGATCGCGTTCTGAAAACATTTCTGGGAGTAGCCATTACCAACTTCCGGTAATGGCGGCCCCCAGAAACATGGATGCCCCATGCTCAATGTATATGGAACGCCATCGACGTTTTGAACAAATGCCAAACCCCGTAAATGATAAGGTTAGTGTAGTATAGTGTTTAGTCTTGAGTACAGATAAATCGGTACAACAAAATGCAATAAATATGTAGCATTGCACATCAACACGCCTTGTCCAGTGGGATGCGCTTGTTTTGACCTCTACAGGGCCATCGGCATTGTAGCGCTACTGGTGAGTGAAGTCGCAAAAACCAAAAATCACCGACCGCCTCACTGTAGCGCTACAATTTTGCAGCTAATACCAAGGAGGAACTTGCAGATTTACCGATTGAGGTGTCTCTTCAGAAAACCAGATAATTTGCTGCATGTTGTCACTGTGCAAATGTTTTGCCATTTGAAATAGTGTTGATCGCGATTTCGGGTTTGTTACTAAATATAGTTGCACTTTCGCGACTTTCGGACAAATATGCTGAAATTCGGACAAATTTTGTTGTTGTATGCGTGGCTGTTGTTGCAGCTTGTAGTCTCAGTCATCAATTCATAAGAATAAGTGTGACGCTAAATAGCCATTCAAACACTCACAGGTTTAATTTTCATCGTTCATGCGGAAAATGCAGAAAAATATTTATTTATGCATATTAATTAGAGAGAACAATGACGTCATTTGCAATCAGCGCTATTGAATAGTGTATGTACAAGTCTATGTGTTCGCTTGGTCACGCTTGCACAGAGGATTTGTAATGCCAGAAACACCATTGACGCATCACAGACGTCCATGGAAACACATAGACCCATATGCAAAGCTACCAATGATCCTTCTAAAGTGGTACACTCATCCAGAGAGAAAGTATCCTGATACAACATGGATCTCAGGCATGCCCCAATTTGTTTTCTGGCAGTTCTCTAAAGTTATTGTTTATGGCTTGATTAACCCCCTCCCCTCCCCCCAATAAAAGTAGAAAGTCATAACTGCAGACAAACTCCAAATTTTTTCTGCTGATTGACAATTAAGGGTACTCTGGGATCTCTTTATGCTGTATTTGATCTGTTGCCTCATGTTCTCCTGGATGAGTAAATTCACTTGGTTTGATCATGACTCTGCCAGTGTTGAGTCATTTGAGATAGATACACATGATCATCCTGTCAAGTTTGGACTGTGTAAAGTTTTGTCTATTACATTTGTGTCAGTGGCACCATTAGAATGGTGAATCCACACGTCAAACAAATATTCAGTGGTTCTAGCCCTCATGACCAGCTGATTTCCTTAGTCTTTTCACTTGATACTACAAGATAAAATAAAACATCCCATTATTCGTTTGCAAAAACAACCATTAAAGTGCAGCAATATACAGTGAGCTTGATTTAGTTCAGCTTGATCAAAAAACATTGTGATCCTTGTTTCAAGTCCTGAGCCTAAGGTAGAGTCCTGGTTTCATTTCTGATGCGAAAGATAAACGTGAAGATAAGCTTATTTATTGCTGCAAATTTACTGCATAATCAATACAATAACTAAAATATCAATGTTTTGACAAGTATTGAGTAAGGTGCAGTTTTGTTTCCTGTTGCGGTATTGAAAACTACGGTATGTTTAATTTTGGTAGAGTTGGGTTCTAACTTGGTTCTTGGCTGAGTTTGTTTGAGCTAGGGTCATGTCAGACTAGGCTGTTTAAGACTTTCCATAACATTGTGTACTGTAAACTCAATATGCAGCACTGCACTAATAAAGAAAATTTATAGTGATGCACAGAAACATAATTTGTTTGGTGCATATTGCTTGCACTGAGTTTGGATATTTATCAACAATCAAATATTTTATTCAGATGGTCAAATCATGGAAGGGCCCCATCTGCACCCAAAGTCGTCTGCATTTCCTTTACAGCACACCATATTTGACTGGCAACCCCATGTCTGTATTGCTGGGTCAATCATGTTATCATCTGATTTTCCTAATAATTTGAAATGTCTTTGTAGTGACTTGTAAGTCCATTGGGCTTGGAGGTGTTAACTTCGTGCTGAATTGTAATCTATTTGAAATATGGATATCTCATGTCACCGTAATCAACTTAACTAACTAACTAACATAATGTACAAGTTCATAAAGAAAACAGCAAAAACCATCCATTTGTTGATATTACGCATTCCTAATTGCAATCATTGCTTAGGAGATTTTATTTCAAAACATTTGGTATGACTTTCTAGCTCATTCATTACATTGTGGTGTAAAAACATTTGGAATCCACATTTGAAACGGTAACATTACCAGTTTTATACTCTGTGGTCATGAAACACTTGGAGTTGAAAATACTTTTTCTGAGCTTTCTCAATCTGTTATAAAAAACATCTATGACAAAATTTCCTTTGCCAACGCTTAATGAGGAAATGATCTGAAGATATGCAAGTTGTTGTCTTCAGATTTAGTCTTAAACAATACTTAATACATTTGCCTAAATGATCATTACATGTATTATATCAGCTTCAAAGACTACAGATAGCCTAAGTTCCTCTCAAAGTATGTTGAGTTTTGCGGTGCCAAAGATTGCAGGAGTGTGTGTGAGACAGCATGTAACTTCCAATAGCTAAGAAATTGTGTAGTTAGATACTCTGAAGTACAATAAAATCTGGCACATCACTCCTTTCCCAGCCTTTGATCAACAAAGACACTTCCAGTGAATTCTCACCAGTTTTTACTCATTTGTTTGAATTCTTACTCTGCGTTTTTTTTTTTGTTGTGTTCAGTAATGGTTGCCACACAGGAGGAGATGAACAAGGCCAGGGTCCCCTTGGAGAAACGAGACTACTGTGCACACTTGTACATGGCCTTGATGAAATGCAGACGGGACACCTACCCATGGTTTAACAATTGCAAACATGAAAAACATGAATACGAGCAGTGTGAATATGATGAGTAAGTAGTAGAAATCACCATGAGAAAACCAGTCACCCATCTCCTGGCATTGGGTCACAGGTGAAAGGTTTTCAAGTATTGAAAACCATTCACCCATCTCCTGGCATTGGGTCACCGGTGAAAGGTTTTCAAGTATTTGATTAGATTGCACTGTGTGAAATGAGACTGGAAAATACAGTAGAATGGTTTGAGGATTGCAGAAATGTTTTGTTGCATAGACATGAAATTAAATATACCCCAGTAAATTTTTTCAGATTTTTGCCAAAATTTTGATGAAAAGCTTTCGCCAATGAAATATGATGTCCATTTGGTCCAAGACTCTCAAAAAATTAGGGGAAAAGTTCATGAAAATTTGTGAAATGTTGTACTGAAATTTTGGAGGGAAAAAATTACAGCACTCAGAGGGTTAACTGACACCACATCTTTTTTCTGCCTCTCACAGCTATGTCATGAGAATGAAAGAATATGAAAGAGAGAGGAGGCTACTGGAGAGGGCGAAGAGAAAGCGACTCAAGGAAGAAAGGGAAAAGTTGAAAGAATAAAAAATATCTTCTGTGTGTGGTGTTTTGTATTATAGAGCTCAGCATGTTTGATGTATAGTGAGAATATGTCACAGCAGATGGTTTGCAAGCAAACTGATATGACAAATATGGGAGTTTTCAAAAATAAGATGAAAAAACATCTGAAATATTTTTTGATGGCACAAGTGCTGTTCAACTTCATGTTCAAACAACTTTGATGTGTAAATTGATAATAGTTTTTGAAAATAAAAACAGTTTAGTTGAAAAAAGATTGAGGTAGTGGTATATGGAAGCTCTGTAAGAGAAGTGACAAAATGGTATACTGCAGTTTTAGTGAGTGAATTTCAAGAGAATTCTGCACACCGAATGTAATACCTCATGTCACTACAGTCTGAGATTGTGACTGACATTATATCAGTACCTCTACTACCAACCTCACTTTATGCCATGCCATTGCTCGTTTTGTTTGTTGGAACCTTCAGCTTGAACTCTGAAAATTAACATCAGGTTGACACCCTCTGTAGGACATCCATGTAAAATGTTTGTCTAATATAGATGAAATTGTAATTTGAGAACTCTGATTTTACATGGTGTAAGGCATAATGCCTGAGGGCATAAAATCGTCCAGTTTGTAAATAATAACATAACAAACTATCTTTGTTATCTAACTTGATTACCAGCTCTTTTATGTCTGTGTAATGACCAATCCATGTGCTGATTTTTTTACGCATGAAAATAAAAGATGATTGGAGTAAATGTGATATGATCATTTCATGTTTGTTGCTCAGTCTCTGAGAATATGCATCTTCCAGCACAGGTACTGTGATTTGAATACTGACATTACCGATTCAAATTGCTAGGCAGTGTATGCATAGGATGAAACAATCTGATTAAAATCAGATGTAGAGAACAGCGACGTCTATACATACGCGGCATTCTCTTGCGGTAGTGAAAGGCGACAGCAAGAGAACGCTGCGTAAGTATAGACGTCGGTGTTCTCTACATCTGATTTTAATCAGATTGAGGGTGAAATAATTTTAAAGTTGATGTGAGATGATACCATGCTAGTGAAGTGGGTGACATCATTAGCAGTTGAACACAGCTAATTCAGAGAATTGCCAATGGTAGTGGTGTCAAAGCTTTCAAAGTCACTGCATTATAAACTTCTATAGTAGCCTTGGTGTAAAACTTTGCAATGAAATAGCCAGGTACAAAAATGTCAAAGACACTAGATCAGTGAAAATTGCTCTTTATTGCAATGACCAAGTTCTGAACTTCACTAGACTCCGTTTCAATCTTTTCTACTCTGTGCCATTCTGCTTGTAATACATGTTGAATATGAAGACTAGTCTTACCTTGCTTGCTCTCTCAAACTGGCGCCTTCACTTGGCTCTTCTCAGCTGCAGTGTGGGCCATCACGTTCACTCCATGATTTAAACAACAGCCTACCACTAATGCAGCAGTCTGCCTAAGTTTATACCTTCAATTTGCTCTGTTTTGATAATTATATGCCCACACACTTGGAGTAAGTCTGTCGCCCTCTTGGAAACTAGGCGCACCTTGCCTTGATGTAAAGGATGCCCTCTAGTGGTGGGATTGAAAGACTTAACACAAACCTTAAACTTTCCAATGCAAATTTTCAGAAACTGACAGCAGAGATCCAACTACTTTTCCCCACTTCATACTCTTCTCTTGGAATATTTGCTTTGAGTCTTTTTCAGGAATACAGAACGATTAAATAAACTCTGTGATTGAGACGGGCAATTTCTTGGTTGAAGGGAAGTGCAGTATTTCCTCAAGTCCTCTACCATGGATGGAAGTCCAGCTTTATTTTCATTTTCAAGAATGTTTTGCTTGATGCAATGTGTAATGATTCAAAGATACATGTCTTTTATTGAGAAGGAATGGTGTGGTCCTAAAACAAGAAATATCAGTTGACCAGATCATATATACAGCCATATAGAGTATGTTTGATCACAATCATCTCATTTTAGTTACGGTACACTGTCGGCTTGTAAATTTTTTTCAAGTTTTATGATAAGACAATTCCAATTGATCAGTTCTTATTTGGCCAGTAGCTGTAACTTTTGATGATTTTTGCAATATCATTTGGAAGTTCTTGTTCTACTCCCCATGCCATCTAAGCTTGTCAGCACAGCGTCCATGCTTGTAGGATGCACTCTTGTTTAAATTTGACTTCTAGTCCACTGACCAGAATTCACTTGTCAACAATAAATAACAATACAGACTGGGTCGACAAGCTGAATACTGCATACTGTGTATCTCAACATGCTTTGGGGAGTGCAACAAGAAATTGTATTTGATTAAAAATATAACTAGTGAAGAAATCATTTGAAGTCACATCTACTGGTCCTTTCATGGTTGTTACACTGTGTTTCAATAAACGTGTGGTTTCAGAGAAAGGTATCGACCAGCATTTCCAACAGACAAAATCCATACCACTGGATCACAAGCTCTTCACCATCATAAATCAAAATGATGACAGCAGACTATAAAAGTTCATTCTTTGTGTAGTACATTTCTTTATTTCAGTGTCATTGGCAAATGTACTAATAATTTACTTTAAATAATTCTGGTACATCCTACAAAGCATTACGTGATATCTCACAGCATCTTCAAAGAACACAGGCACCAACTATCTATTCAAATATATAAAGTGCTACAATTATCTACATGCTACAATAGCTATCACCTGATCATGTAAAAAAGGCCACGTGTAAGGTGTCAAAATCATGTTGACAGACTTAATGCACTTTGCAGGTTTAAATTTCAAAATTTTCAGTAATGTTGAGAATTTTTGTCAAAAACAAAAGCAAAAACAAGTATGGTTTTCAGGTTCTAATTTGGGTGGTTTAATTTGACACATGAGACAAACGTGTTTGTAAAGATTACGACATCAATTTCATGTGATTCTAATAATTGTGTAAAATGTGTTCCTCGGGCTTTAACAAAATTGCTCAATTCTGTAAATCAAAAGTGGTCTCTATCTGGCCTTGATAAAGGCAAATCTATCATCAACAAAGAATTATTAACCAAAAATCCCAAAAGAATCTGGTCATGGCTTCCTCTCACAAAATGGGGCGACAATGCACATTTTTTAATTCTAGTAAGTCAAATGTGCCGGAAGGGGAAGAGATAATTTTGTATAAAAGCACAGCATCTGCAACTTTTAGTTTGTTTGATCTCTGCTTGACAGAAAGAGAAAAGAAAAGGGTTGATGCAAACACTTTAAAATTATGCATGTGCTGACCTGAAACAACTGTTCTGTGGCCTTACAATTAAAGACATACACTCATAGTGATACTGATTAGACACTGTTTGTGCAATCGATATGTTTCTGTATTCAATCATATCCCTTCTTTAAACCCTGCCAAAGTAAAGTATCAATTCTAAACTGCTAAGCTAATTCACAAGAAAGTGCACCACAATGAAATAAAATCTCAATATGCTAGAGCTTAATTAAAAATGTCCTTGAACTTTTATTAGTAAAGACTAAAACAGATAATCTAGAAATCAAAATTGCATTGCTTTTTTGCAGATGAACTTTGAACTTTGGAAGGACCGTTGCTCACCTGACCCGCTGTCCCCCTAGGACTGTGCCACACCATTGTTTGCCTGGAACACTATGACGTAGCCTTTAAGCTTTGTGTATTGTAACAAAATGCAAACTGATGGCAGGCTTTGCGGGGTTGAGTATGATAACTGAGCTGGTTATATTAGGTGATTTTTGGCCGTTTCACTCATCACAACATAGTGACAAGTTAAAAAACTACAAGTGATCATTTGTGTGGAAGTCAATGTCTCAAGTAATACAAACACTAGAACGTACAACCTCTATCTTCAAAATTGGTTTGCCCTTTATCAAGCAATATTGACAGGATATAATGTAGGTGATGGAATGGATACCGGTATTTGATGTTGGAAAATATACAGGGACACAGCATAAAGCTTGTTCATGGCTATGAGTTAGTTTGACAGACCTTTTGATAAATTTTGTTTTCAGCAACAGTGGATGTCAGATAAGCAGTGACTCAAACGTGCTCGTTGCTTTCCCCTAAAAAGGGGAGGGAGTGTGAAGGGGGATGCTACAGGTACTTTTGAGTGACCTCAATCATATGCATAAATCTTCAACTTGTACAGAAGAGTAAATGTACGACCGTTGGTTTTCATCAACCCTTTCACTGCTCTATACCAGTTCAGCCCTATTGTTTGTAACAGGGTAGTTGGACCTATCACTTTGATGTGGGGATGTAAGGGGCAGAAGATAAGATGAAGCAACTTTGTTGATTTATAATCTTGTTTAGTACGTGTCCAGAAAATGACAGAGAGGCGTTTGTATTGATTGAAGCACAATATACCAGTACTGCTATCATATGCATTCCATCGCTGAACATAAATTTATTATATAAATACTCGAGCACAATACTTGGTTAAGTTGAATTGTAAGCCTGGCTGGGGGTCAAAATGAACTTAAGCATTGAAATAAATTCAAAAGTAAAACCAGTGTAATCAATGCACATGTTAAACACACAGAGTCATGACATGCTGAAGACTAATGGTTTCAACTTGATTATAAACATGAAACAAAAATACAATGTCGTTGGAAAATTAAAGGCACACCAAGAGCGCCCTCATTCAAACCACTAACAATTTCTTTCATTTTACAAATTAGCTCTGCAGCATTCATAGTCCATAAATTATATTTTTATTACTGGTAATAGTTTTGCCACAGCTTGCTACTAATTGCAACATAGTTGTAAACTGTTTATAACATGATTATATACCAATTAACCTGATAATTTATTAATCATATACTTGTACATTTGAATATTCAAAGTGACTGTTTCAATGGTTTCATGAGGTATTTAAAACAATTGATCATACTAAAATGATGAAATATGATGCAAAATTTTCTGATAGACGAAAAAAAACAACTCTTGGAATCATTAGTTACCCATTTTGGTGACGATTCTGCAAAAGCTTGTGTACTTATGTCATGATATTTTGGTAAAGATGTCATTATTCTACTGTAGAGTTTTCAGAAAATATGGAAAAGGATAAGTGTGCATTCTTTTACAATATGATAAATTTCCTTTATCTAAATAAGAAATGCCTTCCTTTATCATAGGACATAAAAAAAATACTAAAATCAAATTAAGAGTGGCATTTACAAAAATATGATAACAAAGCCTGGGCTTAGAGAATCTTCGATAAAATCAACTTCTGAGAAAATTGTAAGAACTTGCAAGCATAAAACAAAATAAAAAAGAAAAAAAAATCTTTTCCTGAGCAGTTGCATTTCTGTGAGAAATCTTTACATCCCTTCTGTTTTCAAAAATTACAAACGTCAAAATAGTTAAAAAAAAGCATGGCCATACCACAATAATGGGAATCAAAGGGATGGGACTCAAGGTTATCATGAAGTCACACATCAATAAAAAACATAATTTATCTCCACAAATCATACCTTCATAGAACTCAAAGAGAACATATATTTTTCAATGAATTTTTTTTTCTACAAAAAAGATTAGTAAGTTATTTAGTAGTAGTAGTAAACAAAGTTGCTGGATTCTACCGGACAAAGTTTTGACAGCAGTCTTCTAAAGGCAGGTGTATTTCTACCAAGGTGTGATGAACATGCCCAATTAGTATAAACATTTGTATGCTAGTGAATAGATTTCTGAATTTTACAGTGTTAATTATATTAAAATGTTATTTGATAAAGTATATTAAATTACAATTTCACTTCTTTGTTTTCTCCTTTAGCACACATAGAAATCAACTGTATTTAATTGGCAGAAAAGTGATCTGACAAGGTTATTAACAAGGTTATTGAGGTTTCATTAAGACAGAATCCCTGTATGTAAATATAATCTCAAGACGTGCACACTACATAAAGTTGGCTGATTTTGATCTATACTGATGCAAGTGAACCACACATGGAAATTCCACTTTCAAGGTAGAATAGTGTGCACTTTTGGTGAGGTTAAGGCAGATACACCGTGAGATCCCAGAGATAATTTAGTGAAAAGTAGAACACAAATCCAAGATGGCCGCTGGTAATCTTTAAAGATGGATGCCAGGAGAGACGTCCAATATGGCCGCCTGTCTAGTTTACTTTCTTTGGTTCAATGCCATTCATCACAGCATCAGATCCATTGCTGTGGACTTCAAGTTTCTTTTTACTGGCCGGCTTTTTTGCGTACGTCTTGCGGTAAAAGTTCAAGAACATGATGATGAACATAAATGCATACAGAAAGATGAGAAATGCAAATCCCTTGGGATATGGACAATCAGTGAAGAGAAGCTGACTTGTATGGATCATAACAAGAGCAAACTGGGTCTGGAGAGAGGAGAAAAATGAAATTAAGTCAGTTATCATAAGAATTTAGATATCACACAATAAAAATCCAAATCAGTAATTATTCTTAAGGTAGTATATATGTGCCTCGAAAAACTTAATTTTGCTCATACTTTCCTCAGTGAAACTTTCAACAATTCTCTTACTATAATGAATGAAAATCAGGGGTTACTGTGCAAAATTTGGTACATGAGAAACAAACTGCTGAACATATACCAATATTTGAAATTGCTGAATTAACTCTATGGGGAAAAATAAAATTTCAAGTTTTTAAAAACTAAAATGTTAATAAAACTTCTTACACCAAGAGCTTTAAAATGAGCCTCCACAAGTGGTATAACAGAAAAATAAAGCAAAAAACTGAGGGCCTGAATATCTGTCACCGAGGTGCATTCATTCTACCATGAGATAAAAACCTTTCCTCTTTCATACTGCACTCTTTTCTAGGATTCATAAGTGTGAGGGTGATTTAGAATTCAAAATAAGTTAATTTATTTGACTTACAATTTGCATTGATGTCATGTACTTCTTCCACCAGAGATATTTCTGCATGCTAGGACCCATGCCAGCCATGCCGTAGTAAATATACATCATAAAGTGTATAAACGAGTTACAGGTTGAGTGAAATGTACCTAAACCACCTGGAAAAAAAGTCATTGGGAGAAAGTCATTAAAGATTGAATTTGAACCAAGGTTTGTGCTTAATGGATGTTACAGGTACAGCATTTTGATACTGAATTTGCTTGCTCATGACCTCATGTCATCTAGAACTGCTTCAAATTTTTTAACATGATTCTTTATTCATCTCAGTACACTTCCTAGAACAGACTTTGACTCATTTTCTGAGGCAGTTAATACAGCCTGATGTTAGATCAAGCTAGTAGCAATCGTGTGATGGGCCACGGCCACATAGCATTTGTAGACGGCCTGGCAAAAAATCAAAACAGTTTGTGCGTCGTGAGATTCACGACACAACATTCCAACCACTTCCACTGTCAGATATCTGTTGATTGAATTGTGTGTTGATTTCAAAGACAAAAAAATAAATTTTCTACTTTGATGAACATGATGATAGTTCAAATGACCACCTTCACAGTATGTTGAGTCAGCATAGTTTGGCCCACCCACACATGTTATGCATCAAATTAGGTAACCTTGTACAGTGCAAGACTCATCCACTTAATCTGATTAGCTTTATCTGTCAAATTCACATTAAACTATGTTGGATTATGGTAATATTTCTGTAATATATGCTAATATATTCATGTAGTGACATATTAATCTTTACGGCCCTGATACGGGTTTTGCGGACCGAGGTTGTACGGCAGAAGGGCCCGAGCGTGCGAGGGCCCGTACGCCGTACGACCGAGGTCCGCAAAACCTGTATCAGGGCCGTAAAGGTTTTATCATATACCTTATTGAACAGTGGGATATGTTCCAGTATGTATCAATAAAATTTTATTAAAGTTATAGGCGTAAATAAAAAAAAAACATGAGCCACGCAACTTTGCGGATTAATATGTACGATGATATCATTTGTTCTGTTGTGGAACGCCCCGCGAGCTTGTTCTATGCGAACGTCAATGTCACTTCAGAATGAGCACTGATGAGCAGTTGTTCCTGCTCGTTAAAAATACACTTTCTAAGCAAAACAGTGAGAGGAAACTATCAAGCACTTGTTTTAAACCAATTTTGATCGGAATAAGATTCGAACTGTCTACAGTTTACTTCAAAACTACGAGCGAAGCGCCGAGAAACGGGTTCGAATCTCGCGCTGATGTGCTTTCGAATGGAATGTACGTGGATAGCAACGTGCGTAATAACGACAACGAAATAGTTCGAAAATGCACGCACACTACCTTATTTGGGCAAAGTGTGCCTGGGCGTGATACGGCAAATTATTGCACACCTGTAAGAGCGCCTTTTCCTATAGGTTTACATGGGTACGTGAATCTAGGTATATGATAATATTGTAGTGTGCATGTGCAGAATAGAGTAGACTCTTCATGCTTGAGACTAGTTAACAATGGCCTTCGTGTACTTCTATACAATATGTAATACATATACTACAATTTCATCTGGCAGAACACTACAGTTCTTGAAAACATAAATGTGATGAATGATCTAGTTTGCAATTTGATTTCATTCACACACTCGTGAAAGAGCACTAGCTAGGCCATGTTTAGAGTAACACTATATGCCAGTCTAAGAAGCAATATCTCAGAGTGTTTGGTCCAAGTTCAGCTCAGCTGACAACCAGTCTCTCCCTGGGAAGATAAGGATTTTTGAAGTCTTGAAGGCCGAGGGCAATCAGGCATTGAATCTTCTGTCTGTTACTTACCTGCAACAAACTTGACTCCATACCACCAACTGACTGGCATGATTGCGTGGTGAAAGACATGTAGAAATGACACTTGGTTATTCTTCTTGCGTAGAATGAAAAAAATCTGAAACAAAGTTCAAGTTCTAAACTTAGACATTGAATGAGCATAGTGATACCATGAAGTTTGTAATGACTTCAAGGCTGTTACACACTCTGACCTCTTTCAGGACGTTTTTTCATGGCAATTATTATTGTAATGCAGTAGAAAGATAATACTATCACTTTTGAATTCATGGCATTTGCAAGTACATGCCTAATTTCTCTGAGCAAAAATAAAAGGTGAGAAAGATACCGATGCAAAACCATATCAATTAATTCTTTCGATCTTTCATGTTAGATACATTTTATACTCCTGGAATTCGAGACTTGTCATCTGGTTGAAAGTACACACTCTCTAACAACCATGGATTACTGTAAAACACTTTGAATACGGTGCATGCTTTTTAGTGTTTTCGGATTTTCATATTTTCGCAAGCAAGAGGGTTTTTTAGATTCTATGAGCCTACAAAAAATTTGACAGTCATGCAAGCAGCCATTGTCATAGGGAAGCCTGTGGTTTACGATGATGGGATTTCCTTTGCAATCAGCAGGTATTCAATTTAAAGACATTCACACCACAGCTGAACTTTGAGGCATCCTAAATTAGCGATTTGATAGACTTAGCTAACTAGGCTAAAAGGAGATGCTCAGTAAAAAGACATTCGTAATGACATATGCAATGATAATTTTGCAGAATATAATGATGGAACTACCACACTATATAGCGGAAAAATACTCACTGTGTCCATAAGTTCAATAAACTTTGAGAAATAGAACAGCCAACAGACACGAACCATCTGCAAGAAGAGAAGAGAAATGTTGAAAATTTTATATTCATGTCAATTTTACATCACAGAAACTTGACTGTTCAACAGACACTGTTGAATAAGTCAAGAATAGCAGTACGCAGACTTAGACCTTAGAGGGCGCTTGTCCACTTATACTGCCAATTAAATAATAATTAACTCTAATTTCACAGTTAATTTTACAGCGTCTGTTTCACAGATCATTCATTTGAACATTTGTCATTTGCTATACTTATTTACAGTTATGTACACATGCTGCTTCATGTTGATAGTAGACATGTCTACAATCAGAGTTTTATTCGTGAATAAATTTGATAAAACATTTTGAAAACTGTAACTTGCAGACAAAGAACCCCAGCAATACGGTGAAATACTGGTTTTGATGGCTGTGTACATGTAGAAATTTCAAAGAAAATTGTTCAGCTCTCTCTAAAGAATGCATACATTAATTTTCCATTTAGCTAAAAGGAGTTCATCCCACATGAGTATTATCATAGCTTGTTATCTTTAATTTACATATCAGTACAACTGGCTTTCAAAGTACACAAAAAGTGCAATGATCAACGTACATTTTTAGGAATATATTTCCAAATCCAAATTTTCACCACAGAAGTCTTGATAACAGGTCAGTCACCACACAAAACATACTAACTTTGACTTATTTTGTCTACTATTTGTTTAGAAGACATATCTTTCCTGAAATTTGATGAAGGTCATCATACAAGTGTCAGTTCAACAATGCTACAGTTTGGTAATTTTCCCATGCCACTATCATTATATGACGACTGAGAATGCTTCATAAAAATGAACCTTCGTATCAAACAGTTTCTCATTGACAATCATACTATACCTATTTTCTGACTTTGTGAATACATTTACAGTGTTTCCTTTCAGTTTTAAAATACCCCAAAAATTTGGCAAGAATAGATCAGAATTTGATAGCCCAACCATGACCTGCAGAGAGATTCACTGGAATTGCCCGGAAACTACAAAAAAGAAACGTTTTTACATGTAATCTTGCAATTAACCTCACATGTCACATGTCATCAATTTGTTCAAATGTTTAATTTTTAACATATTACTATTGTAGGTGCTGTTTAATTTGGCTGATGGAAAATTTCCACTGAAGATGCTAGCATGGCCGACCATATAATCAACAAGTGTGGAAAAAATGTATTCAATACATTTATTCTGGTTAGAGTGATATAATTGTAATTTCGTCAAGTTTGAACAGAGATGTCCACTGCATACAGACAAGACATGTCTGAATATGAGCAAATTTGGTGTTCAAAATTTGGCTTACCAATGGACAAATAATGAATATCCTTGTCAAAAGGTCAGCAGAAACACTGTCTTGGGAAATGTATCGAGGTAGAATCGTTCACAGACAAACGATGATTCAACTCACCCGCAGTGCTTGAGGAGACCAAGAATAGTCTACTAACTGACATCCAAGGGTGTAACCAGCCAGCCATCCCGTTGCCATGAACTTCAAACATGAAATAAATAAGATGTAGCCATGAACTTCAAACATGAAATAAATAAGATGATGCTATGGACTTCAAACATGAAACCAATAAGATTACTGTGAGTGATGAACAAGTACATTTTACCCTTTGAGTAACCCTTTTTTTCCAACCAAAATTTTAGTGCAACATTTTTTGCAAATTTAGGATTTTTCTGTAATTTTTTTGATAATTTTGGACCAAATTGACCTTAAATTTTATTGCCTACAGGTTCTTGTCAAATGATTTTAAAAAATGAGAAAAAAAATTGACCGGGGTAAATTTTCTAAAGGTGACAAAAATTGACCTTGGTGCTCAAAGGATTAATAGGGCATAGCTAATTTTACTGCCAAGGGGGAAAATGAGATTTCATTAATATGAGTGGACTGATGATAAAACATTTTACACAAATACATTTTACACAAATCATCATTTTCTGACTTGTTTGTTACATTGTGAGAAATACCAAAAACAGACACAACGGTAATTATTATACCGGTAGAGATATAATAATATAAGCTGTACAGCTGCACCAACTGACTCTTGGACATAAAGCTCCTCACTTCATTGTTATACAGATATATTTAGTAAACGAAATGAGACTGATACAAAACTACATTTTTCTTTCAAAAGTGTAAATGATACCAGATGGTTCAGCAAGAAATGTTGGATCATAAATTTATTTTCAGATCTTGCACATAAAGAACTAAATGTTGGTGGGTTAATGTAACCCGCCAACTCATGCTTTTGAATTTGATCTATATATATTTTGATCTATTTATGCATACCTAATTAATTTTCTATAGCTTTATCAAATACAGCATTTCTACTCATCTACAGAAATGGTGCCATTTTGTGACGTACCTGTAAAGTTAAAGGTCATTCAAAAGGAGAAACTTGATGTTCTGTTGTACATATTTGTGCTTCATTTCTAGGTTTTTTAATAATTGCTGTTTTTTCTAAGATTTGAAAATTCATGAAACCATGATTATGCAAAATGAATTGAATCACATTTTTATGTTAAACAGACTGTAGTGATGGGTCACAGTACAACAAAGCCAAACTTCAGACTGGATCTGTACACACCAAATTATTAATTAACTTATAGCAGATGAGCAGATACCTGTACTTTTACAGAGTACTGGGTGTGCCAGTGCTGATGATGATATTTCAACAAGTTTAACTTATTTTTGACAGATTAGCTGAAATGGTTTATTTGGCCAAATATTGGGCAAAAAGCTTTAATTTGGATCAATAAATTTGATAATCCATGGTAGGAAAGGATTGTAACAGTCTGTGATTCAATGTGCTACGTATTAAGTCTAGGTCAAATTCAAATTTTTGCGATATGGGTCAAAGTGCAAGGGTCATGGTACTTTCTTTCATTCACACTGCTGTTAGCTTGTCGTTGATTTGATCAAAGGGTAGCTTTGTGGACAGAAACGTGTTTCATAGCAAGTCATTTGCAGTAAGGGCGATTCAATTCCTAATCTGTAAAGAGCAGTGATTGGAAATGCTGTCATTTATGAAAACTTATCAAATTTGCGCTGCTTTTTTTTAATAGTGTATAAATGAGATGATATACTGGTATCTGATTTGCAAGGACTGCAGATTGTAGTGAATTGATAACTAAAGTGCTGCACAAACATCTGCTTCTACATTTTTTTTGAAAAATTGAGAAGATAGAGTAACTACTAGCCTTCAAAACACTGGAATCATACCTGGTACAATGTCTATCAGAAGTCATAATATTAAGAACAGTTTTCACTTCCAATGCCAGCCAAATCTTGAATGATTATGCATTCAATGATGTAACAGTTCAAGGATAGTTATCTACAGAACATATACCTGCCAAAACCTAATCCTATCCTTAACCCTTTAAGGGCTGTATTTTTCCCACCAAAATTTTAGTGCAACATTTTATCAATTTTTATGAACTTTTCTGTAATTTTTCTGATAATTTTGGACCAAATGGACACAACATATCATTAGCAATAGTTTTTTATCAAAACTTTAGCAAAAATCTGATAAAAATTGACTGAGGTATATTTTATAAGGGCGACAAAAATTGACTTTGGTGCTCAAAGGGTTAACCCTAGCCCCAACTAATGTCTGGACAATAAATTTCAAGGGGGTGAACGCCCTGTCACCAATATTACACACCCAGTATGTATATTACATGATTTAAATTGATCCGCACATCTCCCACGGAGAGATTGTGCAACCAGTTTTAGATTTTGCTATCTTGAACTGCCTGAACATGACTTCATCAACTGTTGCATTGAAAATGATGAAATGAGCATCAAACCCATAATGCACCTGGGCATCAATTTTACTCTATCAATATCACTGTGTCTCTGTGACTAGTGCAGGTAGTACCACACAACAATACAACAATGTGTCTGTACATGTCGGGTACTGACTGAGCTGATGTTCGTAATTTTAGCACAAAGTTGAAACATCTGTCTAAAGCATATCACTGCAGGTCTACATTTGATACAGCAAGATACTAAATATGCATCTTATATCATAATTTTTCAGACAACATGTAAATAATATGAAAATTATTCATCTGTTTGGAAACTATTGTAAGTTATTTGGAATACGGTAATTTGCATAGTTGGTGATAGGAAATTATAAAGCTCCCTGGCTCTTGCAAATTATGTCACATATTATTTTTAAAATACATGTCTAGAACATCAATTTGTTTTTTGACTCAAGAATTACATTTTGACATTATAAATAGTTCTTTCGTTGTTATGTGCAAAAGGCCACACAGTGTCAGTGTTATACTATGGTACATACCACTGACTATAATATCAACTGTCACCCAGGTCGTGACTTATCTGTGAAAGTATGTGTCAAGAAATAATCTCTTTGAAATATATTTCAAAGAGATTATTTCTTGACCAGACGTATGACTGATCACATTTCTGATTTTCACAGTTGTGTCATTAATATGCATAAGTAACTATTTGCCTGATATTGTTGACAAGACCTTTTAAAATTTGAGCATGTTAAATTGACCAACCTGTTACTCTGTTACAATCTTTGCTGTACCATGGAAATCATTAAAACTACATATCAGAGAATCTACCACAAATTGTAATGCTGTGTATCCATGTAAAACTGGAAAATTTGACTGAGCTTTTGTTAAAGGCTGCAAATGTCTATTGGTTCTAGTATGCCGCAGACAAGGAAATGTATACCATGACAAGAGTGACGTCATGTTTTGATTTGATAAAAATAATTACTCCAACATCAAACAGAAAACTCAAATCAAAATTGCATTGACAGATCAGGAAAAATCTTTGTAACAGGTTGTGTATGTACATCATCAGTACTATTTGATCTAAGAATACAGCAACGTGAAACATGTTTACTCTAGGATTTTATGCAACATGCTCCATGAGTTGAGAGGAGCTTGACAGGGTCTTGACCTTGCATGTCATTGTGTTGCAAAGGTGACTTGTTGAGGGTGTTTCAACTTCAAACTTTCAAAGGCAATCTTGGAACACTTCAAAACATGACCTTTTGTTGTGATTTTTTTGGGTAACGTTTTTCCTTTAGTCCTACCGGTACATTGTGAAAAATTTCTGTTAAAAATATCATACTGGTCTGAATACAAGATCACCTTCCAATGAAGAAGTAAGGTAACTATGAAGTCATGACAGTTCTTTCCTGACTGATTGATCATAAATGACAATAAATAATGTAAATTTGTCTTTTTTGAACAAAACTTTTTGACCACAAACAGAAGAGATTTTATTGTACAGGACAACTACTTGTTGATTTCTCGTACTTGTTCGAGGTCAAAGTTCAACATGTTTGTATCATATATAGCCAAATAAGGTCAATATAGCATGGACGGTAGTTTAGGCTGTTGTTCACTTGCTCAGATAGTTTAATCTTCTGTAGAGAAACTCTTTGGAAATCTGACAAATTTTTCCTGTCACCACGCTCATTTAAAGTACGCACACAACATGTACAATATGATGCAATCAAGCTTTATGGAAAAGGTTATTGTCAAAAAATCTGAATATTTCCTTGTCTTTTGGCTAAGAAAAAAATTCGTGATGGAAATGAAACACAAGAAAGAGGTAAAAAATTTCAATCTGAAGATTTTGATGAGGCTGGATTGTGAAAACATCAGCAACTGCATGAAGACTTGCTTCCCTAGCTTTGTACGTCTTGCTATTTAATATTTGAACTAAAGTTATTTGTATAATAGGTATAATTCCATAAACCTATTTGAGAAAAGTAGAGTTTTGAATCATTACGAATTTGTTGCAAACTTGTTTCCATGCTCTAAAAGAAGAAGGTCATGAAAGACTTCTTCTGACATTCAGATATCATATTTAATCATGGTAATTATTCATCTGCACTCACCTCATAAAAAATGAAGCCAGAAAGCGCCACCATGAAGAAATTATAGACCAGGAGGATGTTTTTCAGGTCAAATGGATCTCTATCCTTCATCCATTTTGGACCTTGCCATACAATAAACAAATAAACAGCAACGATAATCCAGCCAGGCCAGGGACTTGACATCATAAAATAGCCATCTACACGAGGATCTGAAATTCAAACAAAGAAATTTTACAATAAGTGTTCTACAAACAAGCAAACTGCGATAACATTTAACTTTTGAGAATGGGATTGAGACAACCCTTTACAATGGACAATGGAGGTGGGGGGTTGAGAATTATGAGAATATTTTTTTTGCTATTTTACAAATGGTATTAGCAACAAAGAGATATAAGCCTATCTTGCACCTGAAAATTTCTTTTTCAAGGCAAACATTCATAAATTGACATTGTTTGCCACCGTCAGCTTGAATTAAAGACCATTACAAAGCAACACAACTGGACCAAAATAAAACAGTCTCCTCTGAGGACAAACACTGCTTGATGCTACCATATTGGGTACAATATTATGGGATATTTTGGAATCATGAGTACTTGGACATTTTTTTAACCTTTGATTTCACCATAGACCCTAAGGGTCTATGATTTCACCAATTCTGGATCAGGGCCATTTGTAAAAGGTTCCGTATTCACCATCCCTGGTGCTGGGGCCTTGAAACTTCAATAAATAAATTTGAAAATTTTCTTGACAGCCTTTTTTTAACAGTGAGGAGATTTATCAGCTTTGATTGCAAGACTGTTTCTGGGAAAAAAATATTGTAACTTTTGTAATAAAATGTGAATATGGCACTATTTGGATAGACTGGATAATAACACCGTTAATGCCTATTTTGTTGTTACCTTATGTAAGATTTCTAACTCACTGAGACTGCTCGATGTTGATCCAATACTTCGTGTCAGAGCTAATTTTTCACTTCATGAACAGAACGTAGTACTAGTGTATGTCATTTTTTTTCAGGAAAAAAACCTCAAAATTGATCACTGATCGTTTTACCTATTAAAAACACCAATGAAAATCCATCTCTACATAATTCAAACAACAGCTATGATTTTTCTCTATTATCTTGAGGTTTAATGAAACAAAACCCTCCTTTGAATTGTCATATGATATACTATTATCTGGGAGAATTTTCTCATTAAACGCCCAAATTGAATCAAATGTACGGCAAGATTTGGGTGAATTTCCGACAAATTGTCTTTTAATGCGCAAGAAAATTGGACTTTGTTTCAGATCCTGAAAAGAGACAACCATATTACCATGGTAACCACTCCAAATCAGAGCTGACTAACTGGCATCAATTACTGTGTGATTGTTATCTTCAATATGTCTAATGTCTGAAAAAGAGTCCCCCCCTCCCTTGAGGGTTTTACCCACAATGCAATATGTTTTCTTGGAATGGATAATGGGGCACGGTGATGTTGAAGACTGAAATGTCATAGAATTGTACACATAAAATGAGACATGAATGCAGACAATGAAATGTCCAGCAGACAGGTCACTGAACTGTTGTGATTTACAGAATGACAAGGAACACTTGATTTACACATTAAAAATTATTCTTGTTTTATATCAGCCAGGATCAAGCAACTATTTTGCAATCCATTGTATCTAAACCCGAGCTGAATTGTTACCAAGATATGATTTACATACTAGGTAGGTGTTGAAAGTGATTCGTAGGGTGTACGTCATTAACTAACAATTATATATTTGTACGTGTACAAAGACAGTTATCAGACAAGATCTTGACACTCTATCATCTTAAATGGTAGCCATAGCCGTTAAAATTGGTTGGTGTGGATTCATCATTTCATAGCAAAGAGAAATGTTGATTGAACATGGCATCTGATTGGCTTATATCTCACTCATAATGCATACAGTATATAACAAGTCAGTTGATTGGTGGGCACATGTCGTCTGCTATCTCATGTGATGACAATAAAATTCTATAGTTCTTGCAGATTAAGTTTACATTAAAATTCAAAGCAAGGGACAAAAGCAAAGATATAACTAGCAAACTTGGGCATAAAAGTCAACCAAACGCAATAAAAATTTGGAATGCCTATTGTAGTAATAAGATATCTAACCTGTAAAGAGGATACCTGTTCTAATATTATGTAATCACTTTAAAATTGTCACCTGTCTTTCCTAGCTCACAATAAATTCTCAGTATCTTGGCTTTCTTGACCCTGAGTAAACTGTCTGTCTGTCTGCGATGACATCACTGAGGTGAATACCTAATCAGGCAGCCATATATTCACCTTGCTATCTCAAGATATTTTCAGGAATGGCTGAAAAAAATTGCATTTAATATTTTGATTATAATTTCTGTACTTTATGCATCAAACCTTACCATACTAGTACTCAGCAAGTACATCAGCTACTGAACATTGGCGACTGTTCTGCATTAACCCCTTCACTGCTGTATTTTTCCCACCAAAATTTCAGTGCAACATTTTACCAATTTTTATGAATTTTTTTTGATAATTTTGGAGCAAATGGACATCACATTGAATAAGTAACAGTTTTTTATCAAAATTTTGGCAAAGCTCTGAAAAAATTTGACTTTGTTAAGGCAACAAAAATTGACTTTGGCGCTCAAAGGGTTAACAACACTCAATCTTACATACCCTGAAAAATTTACAGCACAAGATCCATTCAATGACAGTTAAGTTAAACTAATATCTCTGAAAGAAAGCAAACTATCTGGAGTCTGTACCTGTCTGATGTAAAAATGTGAACAAATTGACCAGAAACTGAAAAATGTTATGTGCGTATCATTATAAATTGAGTGTATCATAGATTGGTCTTGTACAATACAACAATGCATTCAAAGATCGTCCCTCGACATTGCAATGACCTTTGAAAGGTATGCAATTGGATGCGTGACAGCTGACATGAAAAGCCGGCTTTGATTTTTGTGAACTCTGAACACCCTAATTTTTCTGATAGCATACCCGTAATAAATTAACCATTGATTTTTTAGAGAATACATAACATCCCTAAACAGCGTGATCACTTCTATGCATACCTTTGCATATGCTCAATAAATTTTAGTCATGCATCCGATAAATTTATTATAATTTTATAATTTCTTTACTGATATTTATGGTGTTGTTCTGCAATGCTCATAACATAAAAAACTACTGCGTCACTGGTTTGGCACTTATTTGTCTTGTTTGCACTTTCCTTCAAGTGTAATTAAGGGACGCACGGCTGTTGACCTGGCTCCATCTCTGCCAATCTCTGGTGGTCCTCGATAAAAAAGCCGTCTTATATTATATTAGACTGGGTTAGATAAGGAGAAAAATGCACATGGACGTGTATCTTGTTCCTGTTTTCATGTTCAAACACTATTAAAGTTACAACAAGAGGATGTCCTGCATTTTCATCAACTGTATATGACAGAGCAGGCTGCTCTGTCATATACAGTTGATGAAAATGCAGTACATCCACTTGCTTTGATTTTGCTCAGAGGTCGAAGGTTATCCCCATGGTGACTCTTGGTGAAAAGGGCTCATAGCTTAACACAACTATCAAACACAAACCTGACAACATGCGCTTTTCAGTTATTTGGGACTATGATAGATATTTTAGTTGTCTATCAAAGTCTTTGCTAGAGTGAGGTACCATAGATATCACTGCAAAGCAAATTCTGTAATGTCCACTTTCAGTCATCTTGTTGGTTGAATTTAAAGCCAATTTATTAACCTGCCATGGCATATATTGCCTCAAAAGTGGCATATCAAATTAGGCGGAAAATACATAAAAGGTTAACAAAAACTCATGCTTGTTACTGGTTAATCTTTAAATATTTCATACCTGCTTGCTTGATGACTTCGTCCCACCATTTATTAACTCCAAATAAATCCATTACGTCTGAGTATTAACTTGGCAGCAACTGAAATGTAAGAATCACAGCAACAGTTGTATTAATTTGCGATTTCGTGTTGAAATCAGAATATATTTTTATTTGTTTGAAACATAATTATATAAAAATATTTTGTCATGGCTGTTTACATCTAGGTTTTTATCTATTTCTTTGTAAATTTGTTCATTCCAGCAGCCATCCCGGAATACTCTTGGGAAGAGTGTAGGAATAAGAACTTCCTTTCACTTACTGATTTGAAACCTGTCTAAACCAAACCCTGTCTAAAATGTGTATGTTTTCTGTCACATACAGACAACTCCATGTTAAAAACCCCTAGCTTCTAACAGAACACGTCTAAAAGCTGAACACTTTTCTCAGTCCAATGAGGATCCTGTTTCAACAGGTTTTACTGTATATCTGTTCAACCTGGCTATAAATGCACAGGATTGACCATAAAACCTTACATTACTAACTACAATTAATCAAAATTATTATTTCAAACACACTGCAAGTAGAACAAAATTGTCACTCAGCAGTAGTTTTAGGGACGAGATTTACAATGAGTTTTATATATAATAAAATATTTACTGATTTGTGAATTCATTTTTCATGTCTTCTGGCACGGGATGAGAGTTTGTCACTGCAACTGTTCACACTGATCTTTGACATTTTGTGGCAATAGTTTGTAGAACCATACACCCTAGAATGACACCTTTCTCAAGCAAGAATGCTTCCCCCTCCGCATGCAAAATGTACAGTTCATGTTTTGATACTCAGCAGACCATGGAAGGAGACAGTTTGACACAAATACATCCACAAATTGAGCAAAGCCTTGTGCTGATGTGCCTCTGGTGTTGTTTATAAATACAAGTCTATACGCCTTTTAATAAAAACAGATTTCAGCGCGATGTTTTTATTCCTCTGTCATAATTGATACAAAATCAGTTAATGAAAATCCACTAAAACAGTGTATTTGATCAGAAAGATTAAACATTAATATTGTAAACTGATCTTTTGATATTCTGTAAATTTAAGTCATTTTTTCAACTGAAATGCCAAGCTGTGGAGCCTAGCAAGAACACATGTAACTGATGAGGTACAGGCATAAACAGCTGGTGACCAGTTTTAGAAATCATTTAATAGCAATAATTTGGCCAATTTCGTCACTGTGCTACCCACACATCAATGGCACTGTAAAATGCCAGAATATCATGTCACCAGTGCATGAAGCACACATTTGAACACGAGCATCATGGGAAACAGTTAAAATCCATCAAAGTTTCTTAAAAGTCAATCATTCTTCCCATTGGTGAGCACACTGAGCTCATCAACTAAGAATAGCTGGCCACGGAATTATTTTAACCACCTGAGTATTTGTTTTTCAACTTTAATGAAAAGGGAGACAGTTATGATACAGTTGAATGATGTCAGTTACATTAACATACATCAGCGATGTTGCAGTGTCAACTGCTGGTGAACATCATGCTATCAATGGATCGAAATTAAATATGAACATTTCCACTTAAATTATAACATGGAACACACAGATGATGGGGCAATATCTTGTATCACGTTGAACATATTTTTGGCAGAATGAATGGAAACTATGTATTGTTATCAAAGACCACTGAAGGGAAACTGGGAAAAGTTACCCCACAAGTAATGATAATTCAAGCTTTCATATTAAAAGTTGTGTATTTGATGCCCAATAGTCTGCATAAGCAAAGAGTGAAACGTGTTATCTCAGTCCCTCAACAAAATACCATGATGTAATACCGTATTATAATCTTGGTGTGTGAAGCTATGATGGAAAATATTCAACAATCAAAATGACCTGGTCAGAATGACTTCAGTTTACAAAGACATACAGATACATATATACATGCACACCAACACAGGATTTGAATATATGAAACTAAATTTGAAAAATATAAACTTTGGTATCAGAAGCAGAAAATAATATGACTGCTAACAAGATACTTGACTGACTACTTGCAAACCTGGGCTTGTAAAAAACCTGAAAAAAGTTCACATCTTTAAATAAAGTCTATAATTTACAATCTTATAAATATCTTGACCAAGGTTGGACTGTAAAAGGGCAATGTCATGTATTTGTGGACCAGCTCCATTTCTACTGTTACCTCTGTGCTCTTTTTAAAGGAAATTTGCATATATGCAAATAGCAGTAGATGAGAGTACAGTGAGGAAATTGAAACTAATTGAGTGAGGTATACACATTACGAACCTGAACTGTGTTAAGTTTATAATTCTAACTCAGTATTGACCCTTTGAGTGCTGTAAATTTTCCCGCCAAAATTTTTGTGCACAAATTTACCCATTTTTTATAAATATCATCTAATTTTCTTGACAATTTCGGACCAAATCGACCTTGCTTTTCATTGGCTACAGTTTTTAATCAAAACTTGGAAAAAATTCTGAAAAATATTGCGTGGGCTACATTTTATAAAGCAGACAAAATTGACTTTGGCACTCAAACGGTTAATGTCTGGTATTTTCATGTACATAGTTTCATGTATACACTCTCTGCAGCATATGTGACAGAAGTGTATGAGAGTTATCACATTGCATAAGCTTTATTTGATACCTAGTCTGAAAATATTGAAAGGGTGTGGCTACAGTGTAGTTTCACTGGAAAATTTTATGGTATAGGGATTCAACTGTCCCTGATTTCATCTCCTATATCTACCCAAAATTTAGTCAAATCACTTCTCAGTGAAACGTTATTGGGGTTAACCTAATTGACATAAAGGAATGACAGAGAGGTTATGCAAACTTACACTGTATGTCAAACTGCAAGAATTTACAGTTGATTCTTGAGCTATCACAGATAATGGTGTATCTTTCTTCTCTGTAAACTTGGCAAGAAATGAGCTTGGGCCCCATCAAGAAGGAAAATAATTCAAAAGTTTAAATCTTATTAATTTTCTCCATTAAGAAGCACTACGATTGCAGTTAAATCAATCCAAGGTAAAGTGACTGAAAGAGTTGTTTATCAACTTTTACAAATCTTCAACTTAATGCAAATACATGCCATTGCAATTACAGGGCTTGAAATTAACTTTTTACCTTGGTAGTCCACTTGGGCTACCATTTTCTTAAGTTGGTAGTCCAGTGACAATGGCTGGTAGCCAATTTATATTTTACTTTGGTGTTATTGTTTTTCATAAACCAGACAAGCAAAAGCAATTTTTTAAGATTCTGCCCATGAAGTGAATTTTCTAGTCATTTGGCGTGAATACTTGCACACCTAATACCAAAAGGAAACAGGTATAAAGGATCCCCCCCCCCAAAAAAATGTTCCTGGTCAGCAAAAGTGACGCGGCGACGCGGTTTTCTTTTTTTTTCTCTTTTTTCCTTTTTTTTTAATTCTTAACTATGCTGGTTTGACACTATTGGTAGTCCGTGTGGGCTACCATTTCATGGATTTTGGTAGCCCAGGGCAAAAGTTGGTAGTCTGTGGACGCGGGACTACCGCTAATTTCGAGCCCTGAATTATAATATACAATTGACTTTTGACTTTTCAATGGAACATCCACTATGGCAGATTATCATTTTGAAGAGAGATTTATGTAAGTCAGGAAATGTAATTTTAATGACAGAATATCTTTTTCAAGCGTGTAATGTGCTTCAAGTGCAAACAGCAATAAATGTATTATAATTCTATGAATATTCGCTAATGACTTACTTATGCAAGACACTATATGTGAAATAAAATAAGACTCACAGAGGTTTACTGAATCAAGGATGTATCTACTTTCATTTTCTTTCCACTGGACATTCATCGACAAAAACACATGGCTTTATAAATTATACAATATTACTTGTTTTTAATGCCATGTGATATTTCATTTGTGTCATTCACATTACTATGTTGACATGTTGATTGACATAGAGCACGCGAAGTTCAAAAATCAGGGCAAGAATTTATTTTTAACCATACTGCAGAATAATGGGTCCATGCATAAAGCTGCAGTACAATTCAGCATCACCTTTGAGGGTCGTTCGAATTTGTTCACAATGAACAACACCCTCAGAATAGCACTATTTTGTACTTTTGGAATTATGTGACCAATCTATTAAAGCGTAGTTTCTTCAGACTTTCTGAAGAAAACGTTGATGATTAGTAATTATTATCACACAATTATTACCCCAGACCAGAGCCATATTTTTTCGACTCTTTGCATTTATTGTGGTATTGTGATGCTATAGATTTAATGACAATGCTGAGAAATTGGTCGGAATCGGTCAATGTCCGAAGTCCAGGTCACAGTCTCCTGATACCTGTTCACTCGGGGTTATGATTGACCGGCGGCGTGCGAGTCAGGATGACCTGTCATGCATACAGTCTGCATGCACGTCTCTGCAAATATGTATATGTACAATGCAATTATAGTTATCGCATAGCAACACCTATTTTCGAAATCACGCCAGACGACGGGGTTTTGGGGTGGAGAAAGTGTGCTGATTTGAGTAACAGGCGTCTACAACTTCTTGTTTTGAAACTGACATTTTTGAAAGCGGCACACCCACGTAGAAAAATCTCCGATCGCATGCGGTGTTTGCAAAAACATTGGAGTTGTCGCCTTTGCACGGAACATGTGCTGATGTGATGGTAATCACGAAACACAACATTACAAAACTTTATCCAACAAAGTAATATTATCAGCTTTGGCAAGACTCATTACTTACAAATATACAGGTAATGTTCCGATCAGTAAAAATAAGTTGATCGCTGAAACCTGTCGGTGGCTCTCACCATTCACAAACTGTCGTTCCAACACCGCACCGGTAACCGGCGACTCTGTGACATGAATATCGGTCAAAGGTTGGATGGGGTGGCGCGATCGAGATCATCATGTTCACCCCCTGCGAAGGGTTCAAAGGTCACAAGCATATGAAAGGCGTGGCACTGTTGTGCTGCACTCTAGAGGCAGTTGTTGTGAAAACTTTTGGCAAAGACACTGATAAGAGTAAATACACACCACAAGAGTGCGACAAGAATCGAGTGCCTTACTCCCTCTACAAATCAGTTGTATTGATAGGTCAGACTTCATGCTATCGTATGCAAAGGCAAAATCAGGTAAGGTGAAATCAGCAGAAATATTTTTTTCTATAAAAGATGCTTTTAAAATCGCAAACTAGATTGTGTAGAAAAAAATAACGTTGCACTCAGATGTTCTTGTAAGTTGACCTTGCACTCAGGTAGTGATCGCTTCGCTGTGCTACATCCCACATTGTCTGCTGGTCTGCGATAAAAGTATTTTTATGGTTAGGCCTAATGATATTGTTCGGCAGATTGTAAAAGCCAGTACTTTCTGAACCAAGCGCATGATAGAATTTACAAAATGCAGCAGCCATGCATGTTAAATCAAACACACCACCTTTACGTAATAAGCCGTAATATGTATGCTTCCTTTTTTAACCTGAAGAGTTACGTAACGATATAGTGAAAAATGGCTTCTGCGACTAAATTTAACATGTTTTCGTTCAAAGTGCTCTTGACAGTCGAAATCAATTTTTGTGCCTTCTCACCAGATGCTGTGACATTTCCGACCACGGCTGATCTACAACTTTTTATGCATAATTTTATGCTATTACTTATACCTGGAGTTAATTTATCACGCGTCCATGCGACTCCACGTTAACACGGAATCCCGTCAGTCGGCGTTATGTAATAACACGTCATGCTAATTATCAGAATAGTAGACACGGATTGTCACGTGACTCACGATGTTAATAACACCTCCAAACATGCAAGCGCAGCGCATCTTAAAAATTGCTCTTATAAGTTGTAATTATTTGTGGAAAATCGAGTGTTTGAGCTTTTTCGTGTTTAATCAGGCGAGTACGATCATTCTAGCTTCTTCTGACCATATCATTTGCTCAGGATGGACGACTCGGAAATGTACCAAAAGGCACAATTATGTGTAGCATGCAATTACCAATACACGTATTGACTATTGTTGACTTTTATTGACTATCATTTTTGACAATGGGGGTAGCACACAGAAAGAAACACGATGCATGTGAGATGGGACCGGTCTTTACGTTATCGTGTTACTATTACGGTCTTTTTTGTGCGGTCCTCCCTCAACGAAAAAAGAGATACGATAACATAAAAGACCGACCTATCTCTACATCGGATTTTAATCACAATGAAAGTAACGAAGAAGGCATAAGAGAAAGAAAACGTTTTTTTTTTTTATTCTTTTTGAATCGTACATGGAATAGAACCCAAAAACAAAACACTTGAATGTTCTATTATGATTAAGTCCAGTTATAATGTTCTGTCGCACCAATTTATTTTTTCTTTAGAAAATGTATGTTATATTCACTGAATATTCAGAAATGTGTATTACATGCCAGTGTATATTGAACCTCAGTGTTTAAAAGTTGAGTTAGAACACGTGCTGCGCCTCAGAGAAAGATATTCGGACTCTCAACATTTCCCTAAGTTTTGCTGATCTGATGCTTGCGGGCGCTAATTTAATTTTTAAGGACTAAGTCATAGTCAGTGAACTTTAACCCTTTATCAGCCACATACATTAGCTATGTTCAAAGATGGGAAATACATATTCTTATAACACCTCAGGAGTGATTAACTATTCCCCATATATGTGCAGAGTTATTGTCATGCCCTTTTGTAATATATGTTGTAAAGTCCCCAAATATGTAAATATATGCAAATATGTGAAAATATTCATGCAAATTATTCAATATGGCCACCATTTTTACCTTAATTTTTTGAAAAAGACACATTTTTACATATTTTCTACATGTAATTTCAATCAAAAGTGATCTATGATAAAATCTATGCACATAATGAAATAACTTGGAGAAAATTTGAGAGGAAAATATTAAATAATGTAAAAGTTATAGGTAATTTTTGAACCATACAAAAGCAGGGCAAAAGTAGATGTCAAGCAGTCTTGGCCAACTGTGACATGTTTTTGACGAGTTTGCTTTTTTCTGTGACATAGTGCCCCTTTTGAATAATTTATCATATAAATGTTCACAATAGTTGTATTTTGTTTTACATTCTGTCCTTTTAATATGCACTTTTAATTATTGTACGAAAATTACGGTATATACGCAAATTTGCTTCGCACAATCTGATTAATAGGTTGGGATGCAGTCGCCCTTTCGAGAGTATCTCTTTGCCAAAGAGTATAGGTTTTGTTTGTTTAGGGAAATACTTATATGACATAAAAATTTAAGCACAGTTATGTCAACTCACAAACCTTATACATCCACAAACATTTGTACATACACATGCATACATATATACATACACAGACTATGGTAAACATTTTATAAAAGGAGAAAGTTAAGTTTATTGCACCACTCTGGTAAACATGGAAGTGGAAACATCACACTTCTCTATGCTCATTCAAAAAAAGATAGAATATATTATAATATTTCTTTGTTTTCCTCATGAATAATGTATTTGTTTTCCTTAGAAAAGATTTAAAAATATTAAATGTGTACAATAATTCATTGTCAAAAATTGGCATGACTGTGTCCTTATTTCTAACATGCATGTACATGCAAACACAATTTGACAATGAACTTACACTCATTTTGCTGCAGTTGTAAAACTTGAAATTGGCTGAAAGTCTCATATCCGAGAACTGCTTCGAAATCCCTGAGGTGAAATATCGTTCACCAGTATAGGTGCAAATTGGAACATACGATCGTGTTTCAATGTTGAAATTCAATAAAATGTAAATGAGATGCCAATTGAGAAATAAACTCAATGTAAATAAGACTTTGGAACTTACACATCAATATTCATATCTGGAATTTAAAGACTCCTCTGTGCAATCTTGACATAACTATTTGCATGTTGAACTAGCAAATGTTTAACACATATAAGGATGACCAGCGAACAACTATAAAATATAGATCTTGTTGAAATTATGACCTTTACACATGTATGACAGCTGGATTCAGTGTTATTACATTATCAAATCAACATTAAAACATATTTCACTGCTTACACTATGATTTGTTTTGTCAGTTATGGGCTTGCAGATGACCTATGACCTTACATCAGAAGAGTTGTACAGTAAATTTTGAACTACATCAAAACATATTTCACTGCTTTCAAAACAATAATTTGTATTGTCAGTTGGACTTGCAGATCAACTATGACCTTAAATCAGAAGCGTTGTATAATTAATTTTGAATTCCACATTAAAACATATTTCACTGCTTTCAAACTGTAATTTGTATTGTCAGTTGGACTTGCAGATCAACTATGACCTTACATCAGAAGAGTTGTATAATTAATTTCGAATTCCACATTAAAACATATTTCACTGCTTTCAAACTGTAATTTGTATTGTCAGTTGGACTTGCAGATCAACTATGACCTTACATCTGGAGAGTTATACAATCAATTTTGAATTCCACATCAAAACATATTACAAAGAACTCCAGATCATGTCAATCATCCATATCACATTTGAACATACCAGTATCATTATACATAACTGTGTACTAATATAATTATGAAACTTTACCCCAAATTTAATTATCTTTATAATTTATTTACATATTTAAATGATGCTCCCGAAAACAATTTCTTTCAGCTGTGAGGCAAAGATGTATATTGCACACAGTGCACATAGTTCGACATTTCATTTCTCTGCCCTGTAAAGCATAGCAGTGTCTACAGTTTCTTCTTATATTTCCATTAACTGGCAAATGCATTTCATTATTATTATTATTTACATTATTATTGGTGTTTAGTCTTGGTAATATGGGATTCTCTGAATATTTGTCAAGGCCCGCAAGCTGTCTTATCAGTTCTTCCCTAAATTCGAGTTGGCTATAACCCTGGGGTCTCCTCAATTCATCATATTCTGGAACTCCTCCCGAAACTGTCGAAATAATATAAAAGAATTTACGACAGCTATGTCAATGAAATGAAAGAATAATTTTTTCCACCATTTTGTAGATTTATGCGCAACTGTATACGTGCCTGTCAGCTGATTTGATAAATGAACACCTCTCATGTACTTATTATAGTCTCTTATCGCAACTGGCTGGTTCACTTCAATTCTCTGAAACATTCCCTCCCTTGATTTTGTACGTCTCTGTACTGTGGTATGTTCAGATGCAGTATGGATGGTTGACATGATACACACAGCCCTATTGTCTTTCCATTGCAAAGTAAGCATATTGTTTTCATCCCTGTACCATCGCATTGATCCCCTTTCTGCAGTCCTTTCCCACCTGACATCCTTCATACAAGCTGGAAAACCCCGTCCATTTTTTGTTATTGTCCCACACGCAAGAACACCCCGTTCCTTCAAATCATGCAATAACACTGGGGAAGTATAAAAATTGTCAAAATAAACATGGTAACCATTATTATACAAATCCCTACAAAGACCCATAACTACATCATATCCCAACCCATTCCTTGATGTGTTTGTTCCCCTCTTCCCTAAACAAATATCAAATTCAAAGGTATAACCTGTTGCAGCATCTGCAAGTACCCATAACTTAATTCCAAATCTCTTTGGTTTATCCCTCATAAATTGCCTCATAGGGACCCCACCTTTTGCAGCCACTGTACGTTCATCCACAGACACATTTTGCCCTGGCTGAAAATATTGTTTACAAATTTGTTTCATATGTATGTACAGTTCCTCAACTTTAGAAAGTCTGTTCTCCATATCTTCATGATCTGGGTGACTGGTTTTTAAGAAAGCCATGAGAGCTTTAAATCGTTGGCGAGATGGTATAAAGGATCTTGCCCAGCAGCCGCTGTATAAAGACTGTACACTCCAATAAGAGTCATAGTTTGGTAGCCTTACCAGACCCATAAAAATCAGCAACCCGATGAACTTGTACAACTCATCTGGCGTAAGTTCACTCCAACTGCCATCAGCTTCTCCATAGTTTGGGTTTGTGATGACATTGTGATGGCCATATAAATTTGTATATTCACATATACGGCCAATCACCTCCACGGTGAAGAAAAGCATAAAAAAATCGAGTGCTCGAGTCATTGTGTGCACTCCCCGTCTGGTCAGCCGTCGTAAGTTGACCCCAACAGACTCTGGACGGAATCTAAATGCATTTGGGGCTGGGCCACCATCATCTGGCTGATTGTATCCAAAGTGAACCCTAGAAATTGAAATAAACGAGAAATAAATGAAACATGTTGCCTGCAGCAACTTACAAATAAGTGAATACATAACATTTTCCCTTACATCAACCACAAATCTGAATGGTGAACACGTACGTAATTCAGAACTACGCCGTTACAGTATGTACACAAGTTCGAACACTTCCGAGTTTGCCATCCCACACAAGTTCAGTGCGTACGTATGTTTTAGAATTCATCTGCGACCAACCATGCAAGGTTTTGCCATAACTATCAGGATTCAGCTGCACAAACTAAATGAGACCAATTCATTGTCAGACAAGACAGTTATTCTTTCCAACCTACAAACTAAGAAATACGATCTCAATATAATGGGGTCAACATAACCTTGGTCAACATGTTGCGTGTGCCGCATTTGTTTACATCACGCATGGCTTTCAATGCCGTGGCGGTAGCACAGCGGATAACATAGATCGACTTGAAAATACTGACTGCATTCCAAACATAACTCTTAACATTGAAATAGTAATTTAATTATTACATTGACATCGATTGTAAACAAAGTGACAGACAACATTTCACCTCTAAAAACGTGTGCGTACTGAAGTTGATAAAACAAAATGGCGTTCGGTTTCTCCGGAGACCCAACCTTGCAAAAGTTCCATACCATTACTAGCGTTGAAAACAACAGAACGTTGACTAAAACTACAAAAAAAAAATATTACTTTGATATACATTACAGGTGTACGTCTTTAGAATTTGACATTTGTTGTTTTTACTCAGTCTCCATCGATAAATTTAGCATATGTCCGTTGTTGTGTTGTCTGGGATTTGAAAATTACGGTTGAATTTGCGCGCGTAAATCTGTTGAACCACAAAATTACTGTAACTCACCTGATTCGACCATTTGGTGTCAAAACATCTTCAGTTTCCGAGTCAGACGACTCACTTGTAGAGGTATAGTCACTCGTACTGCTCATTATCAGATATCATGTCTCAGGAAAGTCAATTCTGTGCCTGCCACAAATTACGGTACGGCAAATACCGGTTAAGAGATGCCTGCACTGAGATGTGTGACCTAAGGGGAGAACCATTTGATTTCTGAGGGGGGTATGGAGGAAGTGGGTATGGGAGCAATTTTTTTTCCTGTCAGAGTGACAGCAATATTTTTTCTACTGTCAGACCTGCATCATTTTTTTTTCAAATGGAGTAGCAGTGCAATTTTTTTTATTAGTCATCAAGTTTGTAATGAGTTGTATATATAAGGGAGCCTTCATTATTTACGGCCTGAAACTCCGAAATTTCGAGTGACCTCCCCCTTCGCCAACCATGATGAATTTGAGTAACCTCCCTCTCTAACTCTGAAATTTTGACTGACCCCACACTTGGAAAAGTTAAATATCAATACATGTAATTGTAAAATTTACAAAATACAGCAACAGTAGGCCTAAAGACCTTTCAAATCCTGATGTACCCTCCTAGACTATCATCAGTTATCTCATGATGGTTCAAAAAAGGTGAACATATCAAAATGAAATTCAAAGTCACAATAAAATAAAGATATAAAAGATCACGCAGTATCTTACCATATAGTTAGCTGTGGAAACGCAGCTATCTGTCGGCGGGGTAGCGGGGCGGATCGCCATGCAGGTCAAAGGTCAACCCCGCCACGGATATCCCCGCCAACAGATAGCTGCGTGTTTCCACAGCTAACCATATAGTATGGATTGATATTATGACAGGGTTTTCACTAGGATATCTGACGGGGCAGCATTTGAAAGCACAGGGGGAGTACTTTCGAGAGGCTTAGGGGAAAGTTGCTGCGAAAACGAGCCCTGCCACTCCTTGACGTGTTCTGCTGACCACTCCAATGACCAAGCTACCCGAGTGGCAGAGGCTACGGATTCGCAGCAAAGGGGAAAGTATCACAGGGGCTTCCCTATCTTGCATGGAAATTTTTAAGATATTGATGTGTGCAACGGTGCAGTCTGGTGCAATCTGAGAGTTTTTTTTTTAAATTTTTTTACTGGGTGAAACTGTTAGAATACCCCAAGGGGGAGAGCACGAGAGGGGGGTTCCCCCTCTCGTATTGGAAATTTGAGAAATTGATGTGTTTAATGGTGCAATCTGGGATGAGTTTCAGTTTATTTTGCACTCGGTAAAACTGCTTGTAAATGACATTGAACACTGATATTTTTTACCTTTTTTGCAAGATCAGTGTTGAGTCACAATATTCAACAACCAAACAATGACAATACAATGTGTGAAAAAACAGTTCTGTTTGCCAGAGACTGAAGACAAATGAATATACAGGAACGGAAAATCTGTGACCTTCTTGTGTCATTTCTCCAGCTGCAAGCTTCTAATGAAAAGCCTGAATAAAGTATGTTTGCGATCCGGTGTGTGGTGTCATATTATCATTAAAAGGCATCGATGTAAGTTCTCAGGGAAGATGCTATCTTTTGTGGTCAGAGAAACAAGGCTCACACATTGTATTTCATTGTTTGTTGTTCCTCAATTTTTCATTGTCAAGGTACATCTTTCTAACATATTATATTGAGAAAATAATATATTGGTTTTAACACTAGTTTATTGACTCCTGTCTTGTGTTTTAAATTTAAACATAAGAATTGCTTGTGGTAAAAACATTTGCGCCGCCTATGGCGGCGCGCCGGCAAAGAATACATGAGAATAAGGTTTCAAAATTTTGCTAATTTCTGGTGCATTGTGACAATTCTTTTTCTCTTCCGTCTGTTATGACAATTTTTTTTTCTCAAACCATGACAGGATCAATTTTTTTTCCTTCTATCTCACCTGGCGACAATTTTTTTTCTCAAAATCCTCCATACCCCCCAGAAATCAAATGGTTCTCCCCTAAGAAAATGGCGGGAAAACTTCGGATTGTTTCGGCTAATCATCATGATCATTGGGAAAACAGTGATATCATTTTACGAATATTGCCAAATAGGGTGATATCCCTTCCATATATGGCAAAAATAGGCCGAAGGCATAGCTTATACAGCTACGATAGAAGGAAGCTACAGCTACGATAGAAGAAAGCTACAGTCCACAGTCCATCCATGCAGTCCATCGATCATATATGATCGATGTGTGAGGGCGCTGCCGTTATTAATGTTCCTCCTTGATTGAACACGGGGATGACGGCCTTTTCGAATTCCAAATATCGAAAACGTTTGGTAATTTGTTTCTGTAGTAAAACAAATTGCACTGTGATCCCTGATTTTTATTCTTTATTTGAATTAGAATACTTGAAAGTTTCCCTAAGGAAAGTTTACGCAAAAGTGTTAGCATTTCAGTTTCGAGCCAAAATTTATTTACTCTCGCAACACATGATCTTGCCCGAATCCTCGGGGGATCGTTCCAGTTTCACATTCCCAAATGTTCCTCGTAAAAAGATTACAGAATCTGAGCTTCTGACAGTTAAAGTGTTTACATGTGTAAATATTATTGATAAACCCCTCGAAAATGAAGACAAAATGAAGACCATAGGTCTAGGATGGGTGGTAAATAAATATTCAGGTAACAACATGCTTGGGCAAATAACGTTTTGAAGCCATGCCAAAAATGTTCATATAAAAAGCGGCCAAAAAACTGTTTTGGGAAAAGTACACATGGATGGTATGAAAAGTCTAAAAACAATCTGAAATACTGGAAGTGAAATAAACCCTGACTGCTACCCTACCCAAGATCTCACTGCCCATCCCTTAAAGTTCATCTTTTGAGGCAAAGCCCGGAGGCGAAGTCACCGAAGGTTTGTGGATCTCCCACGACTGCTATAGGCAAGCCGCCAAATGATCGATATCGGTAAGGATGGTCCTAAAATGAAAAAAAAAGTGTGCAAAGGGAAAATAATGTTACAGCGCCCCTGTTTTATGCAAAATAATCATCCCCACCTCGGTCGACTGGGTTGTACATCCCTGCTATGCTATACAAAATTTAAAAAAACCTGTCAAATCTTCAAATCTTGGGAGCACAAAAATGCACATGTCGACATTTGACCACCCTTGGTCGGATCTATCCTTAACTTGGCCTCGGCTTAAGTGGGTCGGCCAACTTTACGGAAATGCGATAAGAAAACAAATTAAAAATTATTCACTATAACGAAAAAACCCAGTTAATTTAATGAATGTATTCATACTTTATTGATAAAACTATCGTGGTATATTGGAAATCAGCGAAACTTTACATGGCCTCGTTACGACCCCCACCCCAAATAGTGAATGACTCATCCCTTAGAAAAAGAAGTTATGAAACAACTCCTGAGAGTGCATTGACCTTGTCATCACTGGTCTGATACGCTCGTTTCATTGGCTGTCATCTTAACTGAGAAGGCGGGGCTCGAAAGTTAGCCAATCAAACCCATTCAAGCGTGCGATATTTTAGAAATTTCTGCGGGGAGTCAGAAACGTACTGAAACTGCCAGCGTTGTCCGATATATATTCATGATTGAAGCAATTTTGTCGCAGATGAATTGACATTACAGGTATGGAAATTTAAATTATTGTATAAGATGGTCTCCAAATGAATACTTTCATTTTTATGCTCCGACTAAATAACCTGTAGTGTAGGCAGTGACCGTGCCGTAAACCGGGGTCGCTCGGCGGTGAGCACAGTGACGTCACTCACTGTGAACTTATTTACAGTATATAGTATGCGTTTATTTGTTATCGCGTAAACATCCTCATTTTAAAATAATTTACGTGGAAAGTTATTAGTACTTATTTGTGTTGTTTTTGTTGGATTGAACCCCGTCTCGAAAAGAATTATCACCCTCTCTGCACGGCCAAATGTTTCATTCATGATTTTTATGTAAATAGGCACTGAAAAAGTTGAGTCTATTCTGAACGGCGCGGTACGTAGCGTGGGAGTGCGATACACAATAACTTGTAGGTATTAATTGTGTGAACATGTAGTCTTGTCCGCGAAGACTAAAACTGATCTGTCTTGGCATTCAGTTCACCAATCGAGAGTTTTAGTCGCCAAAATGGTTTCGAACGAAGATATGGAGAGTTACAGCAGTATGAAGAAATTCCCTTCGTGCCATTGTTAATATTTTCTGTCACTACAATATCAGGACACTGAAGTTCATAAATCCATAGATAGTAGATGGGAGAAAGATTCAATTCAATTTTTTCAATTCAATTCAATTCAATAGAACTTTATTTATCCCAAACACGGGCAATTGAAATACAACATCAAAAATATATAAAAAATAATTTACAAAATGGTAGGGACTCAGGACTATATATAAAAAAAACAGTTTAGGAATTATTGATTGATCTTGCTTTGCTCAGAACCGCACCGAAGTGTAGCAAACATAACTCTTATAAGTTACAAATTTGTCTTGCAGATATATGTTGATGTCAAAATGGCGGTATTTGCACAGATAGCTGAATTTTACGATTGGATGATGGATGAAGGAGGTGAGAATGAACTTCACAAAACACCTGCCCATACAATTTACAAATTACCATGTCTGATCGATGACCCATAGCTTTAACATTACGAGTTCTGTCTCAGTGCTTGTCTTAAACCATTCGAATGATTCGTTCACCTATAACATGTCTGATTTTGTCCGCAAGAATTCTTCATATACTTCCAAAGATAGCAATGCACGGAACACTGAACAGGAGGCTATCCAGAGGACCCTCCATGCATTTCATTTGATCAAAAATTGTTTCGGATATACATGTACATCTTTGTTTCACTTTTATTTTACAAGTACTAGTGATTGTGCTGCGAAAGGTCAATTTTCTGACATTGCTCAAATCTAAGAGGGAAGGGTAAAAATAACTCATCAAGTGAAAATTTGTAAAACCAATATTTCTGTCGGTGTCAGGTTAGTCAATAAAATCATTTTCAAGTCCTTCTTTCTTTTTCTCCTCTGCAGATCCAAGGGTTGAAACATGGCTTTTGATGAAATCACCCTTGCCATCAGCACTTATTGTGATAGGGTATTTGTTCACCGTATGGCTTTCGCCAAAATACATGGCAAACAGAGAGGCATTCAAACTCAAACCAGTACTGGTCGTGTACAACTTTGCTCTGGTGATTCTATCATTTTACATGTTTTACGAAGTAAGTGCTGTAAATCTGAATGTGTTATTTTGCATCAGTACTCCACCCTATTAAAACATGAATTTCTGAGGATGAAACAGTTGGATGATGTACATGTAACTTCCATTTGTAGACAGCACTTGAAGGTTCTTGAGATTGTCACTTAAAATAAGATTTTGCAACAACACCTTTTCAAAAATTGAGCTCACATAAATTTTAAAAGCTGTAAAATTTTGTAAATTGCCCTTGTTCAATTTACTTGTCTTTCTCTGGCTTGAATCAACAGTTTTCATGGTGATGGTAATGGTCACCAAGTATATTTGAATGGCAATATGAATTTAATTTATGCTTTGTGGAATCTGATGTGATATGAATAATAAATTTGTCAATGTATTGTCAATCATAATGAATTACAATTTTCACAGGCTGATGTTGTGTGTCAATTTGTTTTTTCAGTTTTTGGTGACGTCAACTCTAGCCGGATATTCCTACAGGTGTCAGCCAGTAGATTATTCCAACAGTCCTCTAGCACTCAGGGTAATATGCCACATTTTGATAAAAAACAGTGTCTTTTGCTGATCAAATCACCAAGATATGGAGCTATTGCAGCAACTGCTGTTGGATATTGCTGATGCATCTGAATATACTGTCGTCATCTCATTCTTATTCAAGGAGTGCCAATTGTATAAGAGCCATATAATCCTTAATTATGTATAGACGATTTTGTATTGAAACAAACACAAATTCTGCTGGCACTGACTGGGTGGCATTTGCAACAGTCAAACCCGTAATTTGAACAGATCACGGTACAAACAAAACCACATGCACAAACGCGCATGGAAGTATGTGTGTTTCTGCAAGCATTGGTACAAATGGGTTTGTTTGTACCACCGCCATCTCTTTGGCGTACTTGGTCTGTGGAACAAAGCGCATCCTTCTTTATTCAGGAGTAGAACCATTGGATAACTTCAACTCTAAATTATGATGTTGCACTAGCATTATTATATGTCTTTGCACTTATCAACACTGCTGCATTTCAATTTTACCGGGATTATGGAATGTAATTAATTTACCAACGGCATTACATTTTACTTGTACGGAAGTATTACTTTACTTTTCATACTTTTAACCGTATCTGTTAAAATGTTGTAGGATATAACCGCAGTTGGACTTAAAACTCTATTTTCTCTCATTGTCTTTTAGATGGCAGCTGTATGTTGGTGGTTCTTTTTCTCCAAAATCATTGAACTTTTAGACACACTCTTCTTCATTTTGCGAAAAAAGAACAACCAGGTCACGTTCCTTCATGTATATCACCACAGTACAATGATCGTCAACTGGTGGCTTGGAGTCAAGTACATTGCAGGTGGTCAATGTAAGTTAATATCGAATTTTATATTTTATGATGAGACCAAAACCAAGGATTCAGAGACCTTGCCACTGATTGACTCTGTGTTTGGTTTGTTTAAAATGAACTGAATCATGACTTTGCCATTTTAAAAGCTGTTACTCCATTGCCAGTTCTGAAACTTAAATTTGGAATGTATTCTATTTGTTTGTAACAAGAGGATTTTACTCATTCTTGGGGCATGTTCAGTGTATAGACTTTCAACTCAATGAAATAAATGTGCACATTAAAACATGTCATATCATGAACGCCCTCCAGCCAAAGTAACTCACACATCATTTGACTAGAACTACAAACCAGCGGATTTAAATGAAGATTCATATTGTTTGACAGTGTTCATGCAATATGTTAAGGAATATTATCAACATCCAAGTTGTTGTTCAAGGTTGTAAAAAATTATTCTTAGTTGATTATTACACACGTACAGTAGAATAAGGATGTTGAAAAGATAAAATTGTATAATTCTAATGTTAATTTTCAACTGAAAACATGTTCAGGGTCTTGTTGTTTACCTTTATTTAGTCTTTCATATTTTAATGACCAACTATTCCTTTATGCCATCATCAGCATTTTTCCTGGCCATGGTGAATTCCTTCATCCATACTGTGATGTATACGTACTATGGACTGGCAGCATTTGGGCCACACATGCAGAAATATCTATGGTGGAAAAAATACATGACACAACTCCAACTTGTAAGTATGATAATTTTCAAATTGATAATGTACAATGTGTCCCATCCCAATAGTATGTTGTTGAAACTTCGAAGTACATGCAAGGTGCAAAATCATTGCTTTTACCAACTTTTTAGACTGAATAATTTTATGTGGAACTGCAGTAATAGTTCTGTTATGATCTCATATGATTCAATCGACAGTTGGAAACCTTATAAGGTTGAGCAGCTTTAAGAAATCAAAACAATAGTATTTACAGTATATTATATTGAGAATTGAGTCATAATTCTTCACCTTTGTCAAAAATATTCAAATTTGTCATTTTATTTGTGTCTGACATGTTTCTGTTTTTCAAAATGGTAGATTGTTTCTCTATCCAGTGCTTTTTTCGCTTTTACAGTTAACGTGTTCTGGTTGTTACTAAGTTAGTGAAATCAATACCGTCTTGTTTACAATTTGTTTATAGCCTTATCTCCTTGAGGCAAAATGAGACATTTTGCCATTTTCCCCTCTTTAATCTCAATAGTGAGATAGATGATGTGGTCTGTTTACAATTGTTGTTTACAACCTTGTAACTAGGTGAGGTCACAGGTTACCTGAGTCACAGGCGTGTAATTCCTTTACAGCTGACCTTTCGTTGACAGCCTTTCGTTGACACTTTTAAAAAGTGATCATAAATAAACGTGCAGTGCATGCCAGTGTCAAATGAAAGTATGTCGCAGTCTGTCTATACCCTGTGTGTAATGAGCTATTCTACTAGAGGTGAAGGATTCAAATTCTGTAGGTACTACAAATGCCATACTTTTGAGCAGCAAGTTATGATGAACTGAAGGGGTCATTCTCTGAAAAAAACTTAACATGAAAATTTCTGTCGTTTCCATTGGAAAAAGTCAATATCCTTTTATTTCATAAAACATGTGCAACTTGACCCTACTTTCCGTCACATTATTCTGTATAGCTGAAAACAATCAGTGGAAATTTCACAAAAATGCTATCTCCTCTCTCAAACGTGCATAATTTTCCAAATCATTTAAATTGAGAATTTAGAAGAATGGTGTGCTTAAAGTAGGTTTTCAAAAATTTTACAACTTCCAGTAGTCTATGAATTTGTCTACACATGGGGGACATGTTAGACTTCACTGAAGAATGTCTGAGGATACAAATCGTAATGAAATATGGGAAATCTATAATGTGTGAATGTGAACCCTGTATACAATTTTTAGCTCCCTGTATACAATTTTTAGCTCCCATTTGCCATACAAATATGGCAACTGGTGTGAAAAAGTCTGTATGTGTGGGTAATATGTCTGTCTGTCTGTCTGTCCAATGCAAAAACTTAAACACCGCTGCACATGTTACACTGGTATGGAGATAAGAATGGACAGTGAAATTGATCTAAATGTTGTCACACTTGTGTAATTGGTTTGTAAAGTTGTTCCAAAACTTGCCTCAGAAGTTGCACTGACTTGTTATCACTACGGTGAAAATCGAAGAGCTTTTATGGGCCCATAATAAACACACACAAGGGAGTACACTTTGAAGTGCACTTCACATACACAGACTCATATTACAATCCTTATATGCTGCTTTGCGTTACATTGTATCACAGCCAAGTCAGAGTCTAGTTGTCATTAGACTCTTGTTTCCTTTACATTGTAGAAGTTCTTTGGCAAAAAAATCAGAATTTACAGGAAAAGAGGTGTACATAAGCCAGAAGTAATAAATGAGAAAGTTGTCGAAATGTACGGGGATAGAAAGTCAGGAAATCTTTACCCTACACACACAGACACTAATCAATGTCTCCTTTATTGCTTTATAATCAACAATTACAGCAGAAGCCTACTGTGAAACAACACTATCATCCGTCTTTAGTTTGCCGCAACTCAACTAAAGTTACTTATCCTGTAGTAAATTTTGAAACAACTTTACAAACCAATTACACAAGTGTGATAACATTTAGATCAATTTCACTGTCCATTCTTATCTGCATACGACAGTAAGTTGATTTTCAGATATATTGATCCCATATGTGCTGTAGATATGGCATTGTTTGAATAAACATGTCAGAATTGTAAATATGTAAATGAGGTAGAAAAACTGTGAAAATGGTCAAAATCCAGCACTCAAGAACAACTTATTCGATCATTGTCATACTTGACACACATATAGACCACACTCATTTAGCCTTGTAGATTTTATGCAAGTATAGGCTGTTCTATTTTAAATGAATTTCTTCCTCAATTTTTGCCATTTTTGTCAAAAATCTTGTTCAGTAAAACAAGTAATCCGATTACTTTAAAATTTGGTTTAAATATTCAAAGCCATGACCATACCAGGATTTATTGAACTTATGGCAAAATTTGCATATTTTTGGGGGGCAATTTTTGCCATTTTTGGTCAAACATCTTTTTTTTGAAACTGTTTATCCCAATACTTTCAAGTTAGTTGTGCATGGTCCTAGGGGTTGCCTGAAGATGACTTGGTGAACTGACGGTGAAATTTGCATAATTGTATTTTCTATCTTCACTTTCGCTGTAATACTGTTGTAGATCTAATACTGTAACTCATAATCTGTTTATTACAACCTCCAAATAAATTAAACAACTACAATCTACCCAGAGCCAAGTTGTGGTATCATAACCTTATATCTTAGATTTGTTATTTATATGTGTTAATAAAATTTTATGCATTAAACATATAAGTGTACCAAGATATTGAAAATTTTTTATCCCTTTTTAGCTCACATTTGGTATATATTTATACCATATCAAAGAGAGCTTAAATGGTCAGTCAGCGGCGTCTGTATGCCTAGTTGTATGTATGTCTGTTCACATCGAAAACTCAAAAACCACAGCACCTACCATCCTAGTAATTATGTGTACAGGTGTACTAAGCGGTTGAGATGTGAATTTTTTCAAATAAACATGTTAGTGTCAAAGGTACAAAAATGAGGTAAAAAAAAGGGGAAAATCCTGCAAATTGCTACAAAGAGGTTTCTTTAGGTGGACTGAGTTAGGTGTATTTAAATTGTGGTGATCGTTGCATATTTGTATTGTGAAGGGAATTTGTTAGTTTAGTGTTACCGCTTGAAAAGGGAGTTTATGAGTTTCAAACAATCCAACTTTATTAGAAAAGCTGTTTTTTTTTATTTCCACAGATGCAGTTCTTTGCTGTCATGATCCACACTGGTATCAATCTTGCCACTGACTGCTCTTTCCCCCAAGGATTCAACATAGCTGTGGTGTTGTATGCGCTCTCTATGATTCTCCTCTTTGGAAACTTTTACAGAACATCTTACGGACAATCAAAAAGGAAAAAGAAGCAGTACGGGGAAGTGGACCAAAATGGAATTATGGAGAATGGAAATTTATTACTAAAGGAAGAATAGAAATGAACAAACTGACTTTCAGTCAAATTTTGTTTTTTCTGTCAAGAAATCTATGAAAAGTTGTTGCTCCCAAAGAATTGTGTGTAACTCGATTGGAAAGTGTGTGAAATTTACTCATCAATTTTATATGGTTGGGCATTTTTGATATAAATCTTTCTGAAGAGAAACTGAAATATAGAATGAAATACAAGAATCATTTACATAAAATCCGCGTGCTTGATTAGTTTATATTTCATATACAGAAGTATGATTATGAAAATTGAAGTCCCAGACTGGAATATTGATTTCCTACCTGAAGATGTAGAAAGTTCATGACAAGTTCCTATACAAAGAAAAAATCAGTACTGTTTTTAAGTTCCTGAATTTATACACATGTATTTTTCACTTTGTTTGATGCTGCAGAAAGCCATATATAGAGGGGCACTTGACTTCCCCTCGTTCAAGTTACTGCTGCAAAAAATATCTATAATCCTGTTTTATCAAAATTTTTCATCCAACATAATTGACTTTGTGAGTATTGGGAAATAGGTAGTTGAGTTACATCAGAATTGTGGCATTCATGTGTTATTTTTGATTCTATGTCAACATAGGCTTTAACTGTAATTGTGCTATGACGCTCGCTATTACACATCGACTAAAGCAATAGTGCAATAAGTATGTTGAAAATATGTGCCTTCAATTTGTTAGAAGCTCAATTCAGCCAGTGTTATGGTATTCTGTATTAAAGTTTGACAGAGGACATCAAACTGGCAAAGCCCCTTAACTTTAAGACCTTCATATGCAAATCAAAATTAAGTGAATCCTGTTGTAAGTAGCAATGGTTCTATTACCATGGTAACATGTGTCTCCAGTGTAGCTCAATTTCAAACATAACCCCTCTAGCAGAACTCCATTTTCTATAACAAAGTTTGACCTGTAGAGATCATAAATAGTATTTTTTTGAAATCATATAGAGAGTTTTTAGCTCCCATAGCCATATGTATATATGGCAATGGAAGCTATTCTTATAGGCTAGGAAAATGTATGTATGTCTGTATGTCTGTATGTCTGTATGTCTGTATGTCTGTCCGTCAACATCAAAAACTCCAAAACCGCTGTACATTTCATTTTGATATTTGGTGTGTACATGGATGATGGGCTGTAGATGAGATTTTGTTCAAATGAAGTTGTCATTGCCAAAAATATGCAAATTAAGTGAAAAAATGTAAAAACAGTCAAAATTGAAAAAACTCAATAACCACTGAGCAGATTACATGAAAAATTAGCATGTAAGTACTTTGGGCTGACATGAAATGATTGTGCGCATCTTGGGTCAGTATCTTGGACTTGCTATTTTTCATGAATTTTTTTGTAATTTTCTCCCATTTTTGGTCAAAAAATCTCCTGCTCTGAAACCACAAGTCCGATTGATTTGAAACTTGGTATGGAAGTGCATAGGAGTGACCTTTCCCAAATTTGGGCAAATCGTGGTGAAATTTGCATATTTTAGTTTACACGTCCATAGACTCCCATGTATAAGGCAGATCTCCATAGACTCCCATGTATAAGGCCACAAAAAATAAAAATTTAGTTTCTCATCGTATTCATATTGCAAAAAGGATGCAGTGACACAATTTTTAGTCCCCACGGATGAAGTCAAGTGAGCTTATAGATTGGGTCATGTCCGTCTGTTCGTCCATCCGTGAGTCCATCCGTTCACGCAGATATCTCGGATATTTTGACAAAATGTCATGTGACCTTGATGACCTTTGATCTCAAATATACATATTTGTCCATAACTCAGTAACCACAAGTGCTACCACCCTTCATATATGGTATGATGGGACAGCTTATGACGCCACAAATTGTACCTCATTAATTATGCACATATCTAATTTTGAGCGAGCCAATAGAGCTAGAGGTCTGATTTTTGGTATATAGGGATAACTTAGCAAAACAATTTTTTTGACAAAATGTCACGTGACCTCGGTGACCTTTGACCTCAAATATACATATTTGTCCCTAACTCAGTAACCACAAGTGCTACAGCCTTCATGTATGGTATGATGGGACACCTTATGACGCCACATATTGTACCTCATTAATTATGCGCATATCTAATTTTGAGCGAGCCAATAGAGCTAGAGGTCTGATTTTTGGTATATAGGGATAACTTAGCAAAACAATTTTTTTGACAAAATGTCACGTGACCTCGGTGACCTTTGACCTCAAATATACATATTTGTCCATAACTCAGTAACCACAACTGCTACAGCCTTCATGTATGGTATGATGGGACAGCTTATGACGCCACATATTGTACCTCATTAATTATGCGCATATCCAATTTTGAGCGAGCCAATAGAGCTAGAGGTCTGATTTTTGGTATATAGGGATAACTTAGCAATACAATTTTTTTGACAAAATGTCACGTGACCTCAGTGACCTTTGACCTCAAATATACATATTTGTCCATAACTCAGTAACCACAAGTGCTACAGCCTTCATGTATGGTATGATGGGACACCTTATGACGCCACATATTGTACCTCATTAATTATGTGCATATCTAATTTTGAGCGAGCCAATAGAGCTAGAGGTCTGATTTTTGGTATATAGGGATAACTTAGCAAAACAATTTTTTTGACAAAATGTCACGTGACCTCGGTGACCTTTGACCTCAAATGTACATATTTTTCCATAACTCGGTAACCACAAGTGCTACACCCTTCATGTTTGGTATGATTGGACACCTTATGACGCCACATACTGTACCTCAATAATTATGTGCATATCTCATTCTGAGCGAGCCAATAGAGCTGGATGTCTGATTTTTGGTATATAGGGATAACTATAGGAGAGAATTTTTTGACCAAATGTCATGTGATCTCGATGACCTTTTACCTAAAATATATGTTTATGTCAATAAATAAGTAACCACAAGTGCTATGTCCTTTGTATTTAGTAGGATGGGAGACCTTATGACAACACACGCTTTACCTCATTAATTATGTACACATCTAATTCTGGGCAAGCGAATAGAGCTAGAGATCTGATTTTTTGGCATATAGGGATTAATTAGCAATATAATTTTTTTTTTCAAAATGTCATGTGACCTCGATGACCTTTGACCTTGATTATACATATATATGCATATTCAGTAACCACAAGTTCTATACCCTGCAATTTTGATAGGATATTAGACCTTAAGATGTCACATCTTGTACTTCATTTATAATGCGCATATGTATTTCTTGGCTGGCCAATACTGCTAGAGGTCTGATCTTTTTTCCCGATTTAGAACTATAACTTAGACATGCCTCATGTGTTTCAAATTGGGAACAATGACATAGACCTATGTGCCCATAGATCTCAACATATACACTCCAGTGATACTTCTTAATGACCACATTTTCCTGCCCCATCAAGACTAATACTCCTATTACAAGTGGGGACTATGTCATTGTAAATGACTTGTTGAGTTAATGGTTGTATCACGGTATTCGATATATCTAATTCTGTATTTTTTCCATTTTATATTCTGAATAATTACATTAAACATATTTCACTGTCTCCAGTACATTTCATTTCAGTATTTTCACTTCATGCACTTTATCCCTTTCACACATGTTCAAATATCTGACCAGAGAACAAACACTAAATAGTCCAGGATGGGAGCTACAGTGTCATTGACGCTATTTTTTGTAAATGTTGTCAGTATTTTTCGGAGTGAAGTTGTTTCTAGGTTCACCAATAATTTAACTCACTATTCTCTCATAAATTACAGTGCAAAGGCATGATATTTGTTATTTTTTCTGTAGTATTTCACGTGTGCAATCTGATGTGGTTTTGTGACGTGATTATTTGTGATAAATAGATCAGCAAATGGGCAGAAGCTTTTCAGAGCCTTCTGTCAAATGTCAGGTGCCAATACACAACATAATGACCTGCATGGTTGAAGTGAGGCCTTTGAATTTGTAAGAAATTTTTTATTCAAGCTTGAATTCATGAAATTTTCCATCAATCAATTTTGTATTGTACCTTTGTACATATTGCCGTGCCTTCACTTTGACAATAAATCACTGATATTATGAAACGTTATTTTTGCAACAGGTGAGATTTTTTCTGCATCTCATACATCAACCATGATGCAGTGGTGTGTTTCTCCGTGTCATCCCTTTGATTGTAATAAGACTTTCAGTTAATCTCAGACAGTACTTGCTGAACATGGGTGAATATAATTTCTTTGCATTTAAGTATCCTAAGTTACTGGTCTTTCAGGATGACTGTTTACACTTGTATGTTCTTCACACATATTTTCTTCTAAAGTACACACAGAATATGTTGGTAAGCTAGATATTAAAGTTGCCGACTTTAATCATTGGTCAGAACACAGGGTGCCAGTTTATGACCTCTTTGTAGGCAGACACACACAACCTGGACCGCTCACACAAGTCACGTGCACTGCATTAAATAATGGTGTGACATTTAAACTTGACAGACTCAACACAAGGCATTTAAAATAATTTTGCCGGTAAGTACAAGAAACTGTCGTATAGACGATATACCAAAATAAGAGATCTTTTTTTATGGGTCTATGAAAATCTAGGGTCTGGAAAATACACTAAGTCCTGGCTCCAGGGATATCATGAAGATGTGTTGCTATGGTTATTGAAAACGTTGACCGCTGTTGTAGCTAAAGAAGCTGAAAACTGAAACGCTGAATTCTCTTGACCTTCGATGTTCAGGACGCTTAGCTGATAGAAACCCCACCGCCTCGTTTCCATCTTCATGAGCTATTTTGGGAATGTCACGTGCCCAAGGGATTCTCCCATATTCCATTTTATATTGACACGAATACGGGCACGCGTTCTCCCGAAAGCTCAATCATTTAAATATAATAATTTGAAGTTTTACAGTGTAGAACTACACATTGCCTGTTTATTTTTTGTGTCTGTCAAAATAATATTAAATTCAAAGGTAAAGCGCACTACCGTCAGACCCTGTACCTCACTCACTCTCTTGAGAATAGTTCCACCCAACGTAGCATGTCCAAATATCCGATCACGCATTTTCACGCGAGAGTATAGCGCCATTTTGTGTGCCGGTTGCATGTATAGTCTCGGTTACCCAGACTCCTCTGCGCTACTGGCGAAACGAGAGTCTGGGGAAATGCTATGGCACGGTTTGTAACACAAAATGGCCGCTGACAGAATTACGGACAGACGCTGATTGGCTTATCCGTCAGTATGACCCTGGGTCACTGCAACTCGACTGAAAACATGGACAGCCATCGATGGAGACCGATTGAACGCTGTAATTGGAGCGTCTTTGACCTTGTACGATATATCATACACGTTAAAGGTGGGAATTTCTCGTTCTATTTGGTCTAGTTAATCACCACATAGTTTAATTTCTCAAAATGCTAGCTCGTTTGCCAATGCCATACTTCATCCTCTCGTTGCCACACAAATGAATAGTTGTACCACTGGCACTACCAGTTTTTCTCGAGGGTCTCTGGTGTACAGTTTATGGGTGTAAGGTCTATTTTTTACGTCCATGTACAGACTCAGACAGGCATTGGAATTCAGTAACTGAATCAGTTGCTTAGATTACATATCTCGATTACCTGTACCGTAGCTGCAATGATTGCAGGAGGAGTCGCTCGTCTGGACTTTGTTTGGGGTCGCGTACAAAGTCAATCCAGACGAACAACCCCGCCCCCCTACAATCATTGCAGCTACCAGGTCGCGTACAAAGTCAATCCAGACGAGCAACCTCCGCTACGATCATTGAAACCACCCATACCCATACATATTATCGAGCGGAGAAAACAGTGCCAAGCACATTGTTTTTGACACTGACTGTTCACAGTTATTTTAAAAATAAAGCTTTAGCTGCAAAAAATTGTACGATCATTTTTCATAAGTAGATATATGTGCACAACCCCATGTACCAAAAAAAAATACTTCAATTATTGCTGCTATATTGTTGTTGTTGTTGTTTTGTGTGTGTGTGTGTGTGTGTGTGTAAGCATATACACTGGAGCAAAGGGTAAAGGGTCTATGGTGTAAGTAAGAGAGCCAAAAAAACAAAGTGACAATACTTGAAGCCTCAAGAATCCTGTCTACATTGATGACTTTTTTATCAATCTTGTGCTTTCATAACTAAACATAGAGCCTATTAAAACCTTGTTGGTATTTTTTTATAAATACATTTCCATCAGGATAAACAAGTGGAGTGCTTAAAGCATCTAGTGAATGGCAGTGAAGTCATGGCAGTATTGCCAATCGGCTATTGAAAAACTATCATCTATGCTTTGTTACCGAACATACTCAATGAATATCACAACAATCCTCTGATGAACAACAAGGCTGTTGTGATCTCAACACTGGTGTCCCTTATGGCTGACCAGGTGCAGCGTCTCAACGTAATGAGTGTTAGTACAGTACAGCTGAGTGAACAAGAACAAGGCTCTATTACTGGTTTGTTTATATGCTCATGTATAATTCCATTTTTTGATTTGTAAAATGTATGGCAATGTCAAATAAATCCTATCTATTTTTGAGAATGCTGCAACTATCTATCCACTAATCTATTATCAAGACTTGTGGGACCACATGTTATTTAAAACCTACTACCTTGATGTATTTAATAGAAACTGAACTGCATTACTTTTATGAAATATTATCTCTCAATAAGTGTTTTCATGCATCCCATATGGGTGTCAGCTGGCATATGATAATGTAACTCGAAATTTTCTCAGACATGTACAGTTATATTGTCAAGCACTGCGATGGTGTTGTGTTACATGTAAGGGTGTGCAAAACAGTTATTATCAATAGCAGTATCAACTATTGAAGGACAAAATGCAAAATGCAAAACTACATACGATTTGTCATTTCATTCTATAAATAACATGTGTATTTTCCCAATATGACATATTCAACTGCAGTCTTCATAAATACAGTATTACATATTTTTTATTCACAGACAGAGATAGTGCCATCATGCTACTCAGTCCAGAAATACTATTTAGTGGTAATTGAAGAAATCATCTATGCCAATCAAAGTACAGAGACACCTTTCCATAGTTGTCGATGAAGCACACTGTGTTGTTCAGTGGTATGTGTCAATAATTAATAACGTGTATATAAAAATATGTCTACGTTTGTGTGTGTATACATAGTATAAATTATTCAGTTATACTTCAAAACTTTTATCACATTGAATGTCTGAGTGAGGAATGTAGCTGCCATCAGATTTTTCAGTATTTTGAAGAAATATTGTATAATGGTAAAATCACCAATTTTGCATGAGAATTGAGTGAACTGGCAATGATAATCATCATATTCAGCACAATGAAAACAGAAAACACTTCAATTTGAAAATTGATATGAAATATTACTAATCCTGCTGAGATAGAGATGACCACACAAAGCTTTATGATCTTCCACTCTTAAAAATGTTGACATGTCTATTTTTATTTTACTTGTACAGGGGTAAAATACTATGCTCGCATTGGCGAACTACAGAGTCTTCTTCCAAGAGCTAACATGGTAGCACTCACTGTAACAGCAACTCCAGATCTGAAATAAAGAAAATGTTATGCATGGAAAAATGTGAGCTGGTGAGATGTGATCTTGACCGCCACAATATATTCTACCAAACAATACAGGCTCCAACATCAATTGCTGACACATTCTCTTGGCTTTTTGAATCTCTGAGATGCATGAAGACGCTAACTAAGAAACACATAATTTACTGCAGAAATATCAATTCTTGTGCTTATTTGTACAAGTATTTTATCATTCAATTAAATGATGAATCATGGATTGGGTCACCAACATTTCAGAATGCACTGTTTACCATGTACCACCACTCCACACCAGTGAAACATGATTGGTTGAAAATCATTCAGCAAGACTGAATCTAAGTTGAGAGTAATCATAGCTACTGTTGCATTGAGTATGGGAGTGGATGCCCCTGATGTCTACATGTCCATTCATTGGGGAGCTTCTAGATCCTTTGAAGGCTTTGTACAGGAATCAGACATTTGCTATGGGCAATGTGACTGTAGGGAATGCCCTATATGTTCTGGTTTGATCGCAGAGAGACTTAACAATGAGGAACTGTGTGCAGCTGCTAAGGATGCCGAACAACATGAGCACCTGATTAGTAGTATTACTGACGAACAACAACGGATCATCAAACAAGAATTGACCACATATAGAGATTAAATGTCTCAGGCTTTGATTTCATCAATAGTAATGACTAGGTTGACAGATGCTGTCATTTCTGATATTTTAGACAATATTCCCTACATTCATTGTAAGGACGATACACTCACAGAGTTTGTGTTTGATTCACATATTGCCTCAGTGGTGTGGAAAATCATTAGTGAAAAATTAGAGTGAAACTATTAGGATTTACATACAACTTAACATACTTGCATTCAGAAAAGTGTCATGGTTTTCAATATGTCTAGGCTGAACAAGATCAGGAATGCTGGACTTAGAGGGCTGTAGAGCAAAAGGATTGGTGTTAGGCTAGCTGCATGAGAAAACGAGAGCCACAGATCCTACCCATGTCCCATGTGTAAGTACCTACTCTAAGCAAACAGAATTCCATTTGTGCCTCTGCATGTTTTTTCTCCGGCTATGGTCTCATTTTCTTGGCTTACTTACTGTTCGGACCATATTTAGTACCTACCCTAAAAAGTGTCTTTACTGTAAGTAGATCCAACAGGCGCAGAGAAGAGTAAATCAAAAATTTACTGGTTGATGTCCATTAATCCATTCACACATTGCCATCTTGGCTTACCCAGTGATGATTAATGGACATCAACAGACAGCAACAGAACTTTGATTTACTTTGCAGTACTCCAGTTGGATGTACTAACAGCAAGACTGTTTTGTCAGGGTAGGTAATAAATTTGGTCTGAATGTGAAAAAGCCAAGAAAATAAGACCAGAGCGGGAGAAAAGCATGCAGAGGCGCAAACGGAATTCCGTTCGCTTAGAATATGTACTTTCGCATAGGTAGGATCTGTAGCGCTTGTTTTTTTCCGGTACAACCCACGAGAGCTATGACTGCAGCTATCTTTAGGCCAGGGGAAAAAAAATTCTTGTTCATCAGATTTTTTGCGCCAAGCTTCAGAAGCGGCTAGCAATTTTTTTTCCAAACCAGCAAAATCTACCAGTAATTTCACCGGTAATGATAACCTGGTCAAGATTTTGCAACACTCTTCAATAACAGAGTGAATTGCGTGCAGGAGTGCAGCAGAATAAACATGTATTAAACACAAATGGTGGATACAAGCAATAGTTGTGCAGATCCACTAGGGGCAGGCTTCAAAAGCCCACCTAGTAAACAAATTTCAAAATTTCAAAAACATAAAATTCCAAATCTGCAAAAGTAGAAGTGGCGATTGGGATGAACAATTTTTTTCCCCTGGCCTTACTGTGTAGTTATATTCAAAACAAATTTCAATTTTGCTTGGTCTTCCCATTGTATTGTGATCTCCCCACTGTATAGTGATCTCAGAGTCCAATATTTATCCAAATACGATTACACACTGCCTACAGTGCAAAGTTTTCTTTACTGTTACTAGACCAGAATGAGACAGTCATTCAAAATTAAGCCAGGTCTATATGTCATGCTTTCGAAAGGTCAAACTCTGCATTTGAATGAGTATCATGAGAACTACTCGGTGTTTTGTTACAGGCAGTATTATTTATATATTCATTTTGTGATTGATGATTTTGCTCTCTCCATACCTGAACTTCATTATGTGACATGTACACTTTTGGGCTGGTGGCCTCCAATATTGTAATAAAAGTTATTGATTTACATAAAACTCAGAAGATGTATTGAGAATATTTGAAATCTTTATTACTTTTGACATACCCATGTCAATAAATACGACATACATATTGACAGGGGGGGGGGGCCGCATGTATTTTCCTCCAGAATTTGAAGGGTGGGTCACCCAAAAATAATCCTGGAAAAAATCAAAATCCCCCTCCCCCAGATGTAAAAAATTAACACTCCCTAATTACAAGTCAAGACTTGTAATGTTCCTGTCTTGATGTCTGTATGTTTACATCACAGACCTACATTGTACTTTAGCATGGGGTTTAACAGTGGAACACATGAATCAAAATGAAAGGATCTTGTTCCTCACGTGTGTTCCTTGTTGGTGTCTGTGAGATGCCAATAAAAGTAATCAGAGTAATCAGTCAAGATGGCACACAAAAAATTCCATGTTCAGCAATGAAATCTCTAGAGCGGAATGAAATTGGTGGTAATTTGCAATGCGATGTTCAAACAGATGTTCTGTGATAGCAAAAAAAATTCAAATCTCACAAATGCACACAATTACAACAGCCTGTGAGTGCACTTTTTCAGAATGCCCATTTACTAGTTGAGTATTCTTTTTTCTTTTCATTTATCCACCTGTGTTATTCTTTGGGATCAATATTACAGAAAATGTCAGCATAAAGTTTGGGAAATGATCATGTGCCTGCATTCCACTTAAATACTGATGACTTATGTTTCAACTCCTCATATATGGTTCTTATATCACTATCAACACTAGCTTTTGTATGTGTTCATGACTGAAATGCAACATCGAGTTCTCGAAGCAAATGCTTCTCTGAAGTTCTCAATGTCATCACAGTACAACACAGTCTTTCCAATCCTGGCAACAGCAGCACTGGTGTGATTTAGTCCCAATGATTTCATTCTTTTCTCAGCAAATCTATTGGGAGTTCCATGACATAGTAACCGTCAAAATTATTTCCTTCTCCTCTCGATAAGTTAATGAACCTATTCCAGGTTATTTGATGACTGAGCCATGGTGACAACAGTGCTTCGGTACTTGCTTGGAGAAGAAAAGCCTCAAGTCTATACTTGATCTTGTGACTAGAATAATAGACAAGCATAGCATATCTCCAATGCCTCAAGCATCTCTCTCCATACCATAGGATATATCAGGCTTGGGAATATGGGTCAGAGTTGTTATTACCTGTATTAAATTAAAAAAACAGACATTGGTTTCTATCTATGAATATATAGAATGTAATTAAAAGCACAAATAGTATACTATAAGATTCTATCACATTAAAAGTTAATAAGAATAAAATTGTTGTGATCACAGTTTTCACAATTTTGGTTAAAATTCACAAGCTGAACCTTAAAAGTGAAAGTAGTAAGACTGTGTCAAAATAACATCAGATGTAGAATTTCAGTGGTGTCACATTTGGTGATTCTTTTTTTTTGAAAATTGAGTGGTTAGAGTACAGACACATCAGAATCACAAGTGTATATGATATAGCAAAAATAAAATGTACAAAATTGTATGGTCTTCAATACCGCAGGTATAATAGCCTTGAAAATCAAACTTAACAGAAAATATACATACCTTTTAGTGTCTGTTTGTTTCACTTCATATCTTGTCTTGGGGTGATACAGGAAGGGGTTACTTGAGAGATCTGCAATGGATCCATAAACATATGGCAAGTTATCTCTAAATGAACACATACTCTGATGAAAATTGGATACGTGGATTGGCTTGATTTTCCCTCATCTTGTTTCCTCTGTAGAATATCATTTAACATTCGGTCACACTGCCATAAGCTTAGGGCAGCACTAAGACAGTTGAGGGCCACATGGTAGTTTCTGAGTCTTGTGATATAGATGCACAGAATAGGGCGAATAATCATGACAGTGTTTGAAAAAAACGTGCTTAGGAGCACTATCAACCTCTCGTTATGTAAAATACCTGCGAGCAAGACTTTGAAAAAATATTTTGTGGTGATATTTTCCTGCGCGAGGTGTTTGGAAGTTTTTTCCGGTCAAGTTTCAGAAGTGTGTAGGCAACGTATAACTTGCAAAAGTATGGGTTCGCTCACAGTCCCATAGAGGGACTGTGGTTCACTGTTTATGGCAACACTCATTAGACAGATCATGGAGGTAGAAGGAAAGACAGATGACATGTATGTGGTCGGTAGTGATTAGTATCGATATATATCTCCGCTATATAGGAGACTGGGTACCGTATGTTGTGAGTTCGAACCCGATTGAAACCACCGTATATTGCATACATACCGCATTTGGTGTGCATGGAAACAGTCTTTTTTTTCTAGTCGCCAATCTCTCAATTTTTTGCGATCTTTCCACAATTGCACAAACTCTCCTAGCTGCAGTAGGCCTACAGTAGCTCGAGGTTTTGCCTGGGTATTTGGGTCGGACGGCAAAACCATCTGGTTTTGCCGCCCGACCCAAATACCCAGGCAAAACCTCGAGCTACTGTACTGCAGCTACGGTCTCTTATGAAAAGACAACAAATCACACACACAGATATTGCCGAGAGTCACTTACAGCATGTGTCGTCTCCGCTGCGTCGTCTCCATGTTTTCAGTCGAGTTGCAGTGACCCAGGGTCATACTGACGGATAAGCCAATCAGCGTCTGTCCGTAATTCTGTCAGCGGCCATTTTGTGTTACAAACCGTGCCATAGCATTTCCCCAGACTCTCGTTTCGCCAGTAGCGCAGAGGAGTCTGGGTAACCGAGACTAGTTGCATGTAGCGTGTAGATCTGTCGTGACATAAAAAAAAGTACCGAAGTTTTCTCTCATACGCGTAAAGCTCAGTTGTACTGTGTAGGCTCGAAGCATGGATGATGACGCAGAAACTTATAAATTATGGAGAATTCGCAAGACGGTCATGCAGGTATTGCACTAAGTAGAAATGACTTATTCTTCCAACGCGCAAAGCCCTTCTCTTCCGCGTTCACATGTGTTTTTGTTGACTCTGCATTTTCTCGATGATGGCATGGTTGGTACATTGTGTTGTTCAATTGAGCTGTCGGTTTCTGTCCACGCAGTTTAACACCTGCCTATCCACCATCGCTCTGAACCACAGTCTATACTAGACCTCTCCAAAAAAATTATAGCTTTGCCTCAAGAACTGACTAACATCTAGTCGAAAATGGAATACAAATATATTTCATAGAGAGATAAAATTCATAAATTTGGTGGATGACTAGCCGCAGTACTGTAGCTCGAGGTTTTGCCTGGGTATTTGGGTTCAACGGCAAAACCAGACAGGCACAACCTCGAGCTACAGTACTGCAGCTAGCGGATGACATATAAAAGCAAAAAAGAGCTTACTAGTACAAGAGTTCTGATAAAGTTTTAAGAAATGGAAACCAAACGTACAAAAATCTACTGACACAACAGATTATGCAATCTGTGCTCATTTGGTGAATAATTGAAACTTCTGTCACAACTTATTAATCGTTTTACAATACATATTCAATTCTTTTATGAATACATAATGTATGTGTTATGAGAGAGTTCAAATCTTTTGAGCGCTCTTTTCTTGTCACCTTCCTCCATGAAGACAAGCTATCCCTGAAAGAGATCTGGAGAAATGTTATAAAAACTGAGTCCCACATTGTTAAGATCACTTTGAAACTGAATGTCATTGGAATCATCCATGGAAAATTGAATTCATTTGTAAACTTTAAAGTATGTACCCTGAGAGCTGTGAGCATAATCTGTTGAACTATTTTTATGATTATAATTCCATTGCAGCTGTGCCACGACAGGGGCTATCTTGTAACCCAAGAAGAATTGGATCAGACAGTTGATCAATTTAAAGTACAATTTGGTGACAAACCAAGGTAAGGCAACAAACTTGTAGTACTGGTACTGACCTGTCTCTGAGTTGAACTATCTGAAGTAGCTTGCTACACCTTGCAAACTGTATAATAGTTTCACTGTACCTCTTTTTCAACAAAGAACTCATTTTGGTTGAGATGATATTGATGGGGAATCCAGTTTTAATAATGTCATGGATGTGCATGCATTGATTGAGTGCTGTTGATGAGGGCCAAAGGAACCTCAGATAATACATATAAAATATTCTGTATAAATTTAACATTACCTTTTTCAGAAGCTGGTATGCCAAATCTTACTTTCAATGACAGCTTACAAAAGTTACTGATCAATATCATAGATATATCCTCAGTTACTTGTTAAGATTATTTGTTGATAATAAAATTTGGTGATCACGGTCTCAACTGATTTCACCTTGGCTAATTCTTTCATTCCATCAATAGTGAAGGAAGACCAAGGAGAAATGATCTGACAGTTCTTGTCGCTCACAACGATGATCCCACCGATCAGATGTTTGTGTTTTTCCCGGAGGAACCAAAAATAGGAATCAAGACAATAAAAACGTGAGCATTTATCTTCAATATTCATATCTCGATATAATGATGTTTTGTTTTTCTTTAAGTAGGAAAAGTGTCAACCCTTGTCCTGCCAGGTCTGCCACTTCCCCATCCACCAAGTCAGTAAAGAGCAGTTTTGAGCAAAAACTTGCTCATGTTTTCGCCCTCATGGCATGGAATTTTGAAGTGGGTTTAAGTCAGTAAAAATCATAACTATATTATCTCTGTTTTCAGGGGCCTTCAAATCTTCAAGTCTTTGTTAAAATGCAATGTATGGGACATGTTATGCCTCTCAAGTTTTAACCTGATCGTGGCATGTGAACTTGGCAGGAGTAGTGTCAAAGTCCTATTTTGGCCAGATTGAACATAGTTATTGGTAATTGAAATCGTGTGTACAATCAAAACACCTACAGATTCCAATTGATGGTGATCATATTGTATGCGATGTAATGCTGGTATTTCAAAAGTAGATCACTGATAGTGGAGACTACAGATGGGCACTTAATTTGTCATATTCTTTCAAATCAAAGTTATATCTTGATCTCTTGTCAGATCCAAATTTTGTTTTCAAACAAATTAAAATATGCAAAATCTAATCTGTATCCTCAAGGTAACAAAAGATAAACTATATATTTCTCAGCTTGTTCCACAGATAAGTCTGGCTTCAAATTAATGGATTGTGCAGTAGAGAATATGCACAACTCTCATACAAGTATTTCTTCTACAGTTTCACCAATTTTGCATAGTGTCATTGAATTAACTACTTCCATCATGTATTTTATCTCAGTTACTGCCAGAAATTACAAGAAGAGAACATAACCAGAGCCATCATTGTAGTACAGACTGGTATGACACCGTCGGCAAAACAGGTAATGTAACTTATTTCCATGAAATGAAAAAATGTACTTGTACTCTTCCAATCCTTCAGTTTAATGATTATCAGAGTAAATAACTCAACTTAAACTGTCATTTTCTGTAATATGTCCTCAGTTGAAGTCTGGTTCATCATGAGATCAACAACCTCTGTTTTCAAGAGGGCATGTTGGCTTTGACATTTAGAGTAGATCTTCATTAAGGTTTCATCCAGTGTTTTACATCTCTGTCTTTAATCACCAACCAACCACCATCTCAGAGATCCACGGTATATTATCATAATTATACAGCTTAACCCTTTACCTGCTAGACAGTAATGTATCACTTCCCCATCTGCCAACTCAGTGAAAATTGGTATTGAGCCAAACCCATACCTATTTTCACCTACTTTGCTTGGTATGTTATAGCAGCTTTAGTCTGTAAAAATCATGTAACAGTGTCTTTGTCTTCAGGGAGACTCAAATCTTCAAGTCTATGCACCATATGGGACATGTTTTGCTTCACTAGTTTTAACCAACTTGACCTGATGGTGAAATATGAACTTGGCAGGAAAAGGGATACATAGGTGATAGTCCAGAGAACTACATCATGTCAAATCTTGTGATCCACAAACTTCTTACCTTGGCATTCAATCTAACATAGCCCTAAGTCCATTTCTTTTGTTTGTTGTTACAGTCACTGGTTGACATGGCACCAAAGTACATACTTGAACAGTTCTTGGAAGCAGAGCTGCTCATCAACATCACAGAACACGAGGTAAAAGACTGCCAATCTCAAGTGTTTATTGTTGGATGTACTCACATGCAACAACTGCTGTTACAAGGCAAATTTTTGTTACAGTGAAAGCTATGTAGAGACAATGCAGATTTTCATAAAAGTGGAACCTATAACAGTGAAATCTGTGCAGCTACAGTGCAAAGTTTTGTAAATGTAGAAAATATGTTGTAAGAATGTGAATCTTTTTAACGGTGAAACCTATCTCTGTGGCGGGGAAAAATAATAATTCCGCCTTACCATTCAACCCCGCCATCCAGTCCATTCACTCAACAAAGTGAAAGAATGCATGAAACTCCATGTACGGCATAATATTTTCAGTTTCATTAGTGTTATGAAGTCTTCTCGGAAATGTCTGTATCAGAGCTGATAATTTTGTCCACTAACTCATGTATTTCGTCTACTTGGTTTCTCCCCCTTGCAGCTTGTACCAGAGCATGTTGTAATGACACCTGAAGAAAAAGCTGAACTCTTGGCCAGATAGTATCCTTTATTCTCTAATAGCCAGACTCATATTTCCCAGCAGAAGCTGGTCCAAGGATGTTTTGTTGGGTCATATGAAAGTGTGTTAGGAATGGGTTTAACCCTGATCTTGCCAAGTTCATGTGTCACCATCAGGTCAAGATGGTTAAAACCAGCCAGGTCCCATACGGTGCAATTTTAACAAAGATTTGAACATTTGAAAGTTCCTGAAAATATAGACACTGTAAACATGATTTTTAGCTGACCAAAACATGCTATGACACTGACATACCATGCCAAGTCGGTTGAAATACTAATAGGTTTTGCTAGTTTTTACTTTACCTGGCAGATTAGGTAGAGACAGGCCTTGCAGGATATGGGTAACAGATAGGCAATGGGGAAACTGTGTCAATGATTACATCATGAAAGACAATGCTGACTTCATACCAAACATAATGATGAATGTACTCATTGTCTATTGCTCTATATCCACAATCTTGTTTCAGTGTAATGTGTTGTACACCTTGACATATTATCAGTAGATTGAAAGAACACCAGTTGCCGCGTATCCAACAAGGTGATCCAGTGGCGAGATATTTTGGTCTTAAAAGAGGACAGGTAAAGATATATTTTAATGTGACAGCACTTTTTTCACTGTAATTTAATGAGACACCTCAGCAAAGCTAAAGCAGACTTAATTTTTGTCAGTTTTGTAAGTACATCGGTCACTAGGTAGTGGATAGTAGTGGATATTATGAGGTTATTACGAAAATACTGCAAAGGATGCACGAGGACATTGGTGCAGCGTATCGCCCAACGCGAAGTGGAGGGCGATGCGTGGCGCCAATGTCCGAGTGCATCCTTTGCGGTATTTTCGTAATAACCTTATTATTATACATCTTACATTTGTGACTGGGGCATCAAATTGTCAGAGTATTGACCGTTTTCGTGCAATGTCAACAATTTTTCTTCCGATTTTATCGCGCCAGTGTGGAACGGTATCTCGGACGCGCTTCTGCAAGTTCTGGAGTGTGTACACTGCACACGTACAGAGCGCGCGCGAGACATGTTCTGGCATTGGTCCAATGGGTCCCTTGAAACCGTTCACCACTGAATACGCAGATACAGCCGCAGGGGATGGGGTGCCTGGAAACCATACGTGTTACGAAACAGGCGTTCCGTACTGCTTTTTAGCGCATGCAAAATTCTATTGTTCTCGATGGTAGATGTATAATAATAACAGAATATTTAGCATATCGGAACAAGAAGTATGAATTGATACACATAAAAAGAAATGGGGAAATATTTACAAATGGTTAGCCTTTTAGAAACAGTTCTCATAGACATATTTTGTACAACACTTCATGCTAACTTGCTATCCACTTTTCTGACAGCGCTGTTTTTCATTTTCTTAGAAGAGACTCGAGTAAAAAAGTGTATAAACACACAAAATAAAACAAGAAGTATGAAGAATTTACAGATAATAATACTTCTGATGTCTATTTTCACAACCATAGCCAAAAGTCATATTTTCTTTTTTTATTCGCAGGTTGTAAAAATTATTCGTCCCAGTGAGACAGCAGGCAGATATATTTCATATCGATTGGTCCAGTGATATATTTTTTGCCACGTCTGCTATGCCACCCAGGTGAAATGAGATTGAGTCAGGCAGGATCTATGTCCCCTCACCAACATCTGGTAATGGCGTCAGTCAAATAACAGCATCAGATACTTCTGTATGAAACCAGTCAACATATGAATGAACAAATACAGGGAAAGAAAATTTGCTAAAATCTTCCATGAGGAATGCAAGGAGCATCCTCTTCTTCAAGATGGATGGCAAGGTTCAACCTGTGTGTATATGAACAACTTTGTTTCTTTGATCTTTGTTGACCCTTTCAGACCATATTTTTGTCAATGCACCTGAATGATCCCTCTATATAGGTGTTCAGGCCTGAAAGGGTTGATGTTATAATAGTTTATAGACAGAAGACTTGACGTAGTCTTTTGTGCCTTTTTAGCTAACGGTAGCTTAAACTGGCATCATCACCGATCATAATGTGTCAAATCTGCACTTATCAATGATACTCTGATAAGACAAATGTCGCAAGCAATTCTGCTCTGTAAATGGTGGATTTTCATGTGGTCTTGTTCTAGCACATGCTTGAATGGTAATGCTTCAGTCAGCTAAATTAAAGGCGAAAATGGCACAAGCTTGTTGTCAGTACTCCATGCTGTTTCAGAACACCTTAATATTTAAACAGTTGTACAAATCCTGAACAAAGTAAAATTCAAAAATTACTTTTCTCCATGGACAGATCAATAAGGACAAGCTGGAGTTCTGATGCCCAGTGCTGAGAACAAGTAGACTACTGGTATATCCTCTAGTATTGTGTGGTGAAAGTTTTGACCATTGATATACCATACAAAAATGAGTGATACACATTTAAGATATCCCACATCAAATGTCTACCGGCCAAATTGTTCAGTTTTGATATAGTTTTACCCCTCAAAGACATGTCACATTATTCCAAAGCATATATCAGATATGCTGTATTATGTAGGTTTTCAGAACAGGATATCTTAGGGAAATTAACATTTTGTTGTCAGGAGTGGAATTACACTGTGCAAGAATATTTTCAAGTATTTTTGACAATAAAATTATCAAAACACATATCTTTACTCAGATGGCTTTTATTACACCTTCCGGTTCATATTGTTTGTGCCAGTTTTGATTTCAATGATTTGCAACGTTGCTAGCAAGAGACTTTGAGACTTGTTTGAAATCACATGACTTACACATAGTGAAGCAGAGTGCACGTTACAAGGTCTTGCTTGAAGCACACAAAGTGATCTGATCACAGTTGAATGTTCTGACATCACAGCCAAATTGGCCTTTGTGAGTCTGTGAGTATAACTTGGAACGCTACAACATGCCCATACACAGATACATTGATCCTAACATCTGACAAAGACTGTAATTTGTGTTTGTGTGTGAAGCTGGGAAAAGCAGTGTTTGAAAAGATAACTACAAACACACACTTTTTACTTGCTTGAAAACATGCAGCAAGACGAGAGGAACTTTGAATGAAATTAGGCCAATAAAAGTTGGAAAAGGGGAAATATAGAACATTTACAACACAAATTTATCAACACATGGGAAAACTTTCCAGTCTGCTGATGTACACTGTTAGTCTATGCTCAGTAAATATCTTTATTTTAGTGAAAAATTTCGTAAAGGATCGAAATTCTCTCTGGTTAATGAACAGAAATAACCTTTTCTGTCAAAGTACAAGGCAAATACTAAGTGCTAAATTTTTCCTGAGTTGCTTCTTGTAACTATGGCTTTTAGTGAATTTCTCAAACAAGCTATCACTTAATTTTGCATTTTGGTACTGGTGCCAGATATAAGAAGGATGTCATTGCACTTTGACAAAAAAATATCGGTTTAAAAATTCAGTGAGTTTTGTTTGATTTATTGGTTTATTTATTTATTTTTTGTTTGGTTGATTTTTTGTTTTGTTTATTTTTGTTTATCCTTGTGCCCTGTGGTCTGATCATGGCCACAGAGATGTTTGATTTCTCTCGACACTGTGACGAGGAGGACTTGGATAATTTTGGACGGTCAACTTTATCCATCTTTCAGTATGCTGTATTTGAACATGTCAAAATCCCAAAGACATACAACCATACCAGAATCTGAACTGCAGGAGCTGCTACATGTAGCAGCTGGTTGGAAAACACAGTCACTCCACCTGTGTTGGAAATAACACCACAACAATCAGTGTACAGGGGAGGTTGGTATTGTGTGCATTACGATCTGTGTGTTTCTGACGCGGCGCTATATCCCCCTGCCACTGCCAAAGCAACTCCCAAATACAGAACAAAACATTTACAATTTCATAACATCACACTATTTATAGCATTTCATGATCACATTATTTGCAGCAATGTCGTACCTGCAAATGTTATATGTAATGATGCATTTTGTATCCGTTTCCATTTCCTCAAAATATAATGAATTCATTTCTATTAATTTTTTCAATATACTTGATAAATAAGACCGCATTTTAAACTTTGTTGTCAGGCAAACAACGTCTCCATTTAGCTCGGGAATTTTGTATTTTGACGGGGTCACTGACCGCAGTGCCATATACAGATTCATGAGGGCGCAATGTCGGTAGGAGGGTCTTCACACCATCACCAGCAACGCTGGCTTCACTTTTCAGCAATTCATTTATAATGTTTACGTCATTCCAGGGCTTTTCCAGGTGGCTGTCGTCATATTAAGCGCCATTTTGACATATGTCAACATTACAGCTTCTTATTATATCAGTCTGCGTTCTTTTTTTTCGGTGAGTGAACATTCTTAGTGTTTCAAGACAGGCTGTTCGTATTATAGGTTGCGAGGGTGAACACCAGCGTGTCCGTGAAGGCTTTGTAAAAAACCAAAAACGAATAGCTCTACGCGGAGAATCCATTTGAATTGTGTAAATGCTCCAGTCGAATGCTTTTTATATGACGGCATAATGGCAGACTACAGTTGAATTATTTGACATTCTTTATATTCATGTACCTATCTCTCGAGCTCCAACACCCTTCATCCCCCCTCGACAACCCAACCCCGACACAGACAAACAGAAATATCTCTAACTATTTAGGAAACTATTTAGGATACACGTGCAAAATACATTAAAACGATAACAAAATATTTGAACCGCAATTCTTTTGTTAATATTTATTGCTGTTACGACTGGATGAGCCAGAGTAGGTAGCATTGCGCACTATTTTAGTGGGTTTTCAAAATATTATGTTCAGATTTCGTGTCACACCGAGTGTTATTTAATTATAAATTCCAAACCACACCTCAAGCGGGTTGAAAATTACAACAATAATGCAAAGGCAACACCCAAAACACAAAGGCTTTTGGAAAGAGCGGGAAGAGAGGACGTGAAAAGGTGACCAGAACTTTTCTTTGCGTGCTCAGGCCGTTGTATGCTGGTCAAGTTGCGCTTTCACACGATCAATACAGGTTAACATTCCCTGTTCCTTCCATATAGGTTCATTTAAAAAGAAAACTTTAATGGCAGTCCATGCATAAGTGAGAGCGTCGAATGAGAATTATGTCGAATACGGAGATCCTACAGATGGTGTCGTGGCGACTGTCTGAGCACGCTGACGGCGCTCGATACTACTGTGCTGAGAGTGAAACTTTCGTCCCCGTTCCTGACAAGGACTTCGCCCAAGTTGTTATCGACGGACCCGTCACACTGCAGGTGCCCGTGTCTTACGACGCTGACATCACACGCAACTTGGAAATTCAAGCGGATGTCGCCGGTGGCGTGACTCTGCTACATCTCCTTCGACAGGTGTATACTTTCTACAGCAAACGACCTGTTTCCGCGGAAGAGTTGCACGAGTACCCGGATGAGGGGTTCACTGGAGAATATAAGAAAGATGCGCTGAAAAAGCAAGAGAGCGGGCACCAAGTGTTTTACATCGATTTAATGCGCAATAGGGAGTATTTTGATGGTATCAAGGACAATAAACTTTTACTCAGCTCATAAGCCCGACAATTCACTTCTACTCGCTTCTGTTTGGTTCAAAGTACAAGTCTTTGCACGTGTCACGACACGGGCATGGGATCGCGATTTGACCAGTCCCTCGAGTGCAAGGTGTTGGATATTCCTGCATCGACTGAGCAATTAACGAATGGTAGAAGCGATTGTCACAATTGGTCGTCTTTCCCAAGGCCCTTCACGGCTCGTTCCTCGTGAATCCTTGATTGCCATGGTGATGATCCCATGTGACTGCTCCGAAGTTATATGGCACAGTAAAATGGCGTTTTATGTATAGTTTCACGAAGGCAGTACATGTTGAATTGCTTACAAGTGGACTCCCCCTTTTTTGTCTGCACATTCATGATATCGAATACTGTGAACATTCTACAGTGTCACAGAATTGGCCAGTTTGTGTTTTAGACACTACCGACCTGCTGAACTTTAACAACAACAACAACAACAACATTAACAACTATGAACATGTGAGACTTTATCGAGATATGAACATAAAATTTACATCGCGCGACAAATAATTTGGTAATATTCTCATTTCCGGAATAATGTCGCCTGGATGTTTACAAAAACTACAGAGTAACATAGTCGGAAACACACTTCAGCGTTATATATTACGTAGGAGACCGTTCAGTTTTACTGCAAATTCTTTGTGCGCCTCTGTCAAAATAATAGACGTCAAACCATTCATTGGGATTTTGATTAACCCCTATACGGAATTGTGATATTTTAATATTCTTCTTTGTGTATAAAGTAAATCTAACTTTTGGTTTTCGTTGTTTTTGTTCCTTGAGACAACAATAGTTTCTCGGTCTACTTCCTATAGCATTTTGAAATACATGTACCCGCTATTGTCAGTGTGTCTCGTGCATTTTTGACAAGATGAACATTGAATTAAAGTCTGGACCTGAGTTTGATCATCATGCAACACTAAGGGACTGGTCAGTTTCTTCGGCCTGGGGGGGCCGGTGGATTATTTTTTGCCGACGTCAAAAAGTGGCTGACCCCCCCTATTCCAAATTTTGAAAACAGGGTGACCCCCCCTATTCCAAATTTCTAAAACAGAGTGACCCCCCCCCCCCCGGGCGCGACAAAGGTAAAACAAAAGATGGACATAAATTATATATATATATATATATATATATATATATATATATATATATATATATTATATTTTACATTTTACATATATTTATATTTTAAATAGTCATTCTATGTTTTAGTGAAATTGTTGACATGTCAGTTGTAAGATAGGAATTTCAAAGTGTCAATCTTAAAGTTTAAATACAGTACATTTTGAATGAGCTGTATTTTGTATGAGCTGTGAATGTATTTCACACTTTCTCTGCTTAACCAGATGTCCTGTACTGTTGTACAGAAATGGATGTCAATCATTAATATCAAAGAGGAAAAAGCAGTGAATCAAAAACTTTGATGGGTGTTAACACTTGCCAACCATCCAATTAAATTTACTGAGGAGCCATATAGAGCTTTTTTAGCCAAATCTGATGTGTACAGTGTCTGAGAGGACCTTTTCTTGTGTAACATTGAAACCATAAAAGCACAGCTAATAATGACAAAAACTGCATTTTTAACTGTTATTTTTGTTCATAAAAAGCATCTTTCTACAGAAAACCTGTGAAACAAAGGAAATAATTGCATCAATGAGAAGGAAAGATATCTTGTCATTTTTCTATCTCTAAAATAAGTCACTGTATCAAATATATATTGTGAAATATTTGTGCATGTTGCTTTCTCATACTGAATTCTCACAGAGAGAACAGAAAAGTATCAGGAATTTGTCATCCTTTTCATATGAAATGCAGATTTCATAATGGTACACTTTCACTTAGCAAACATCAAGATATCTCTGAAAGTATGGCGCCCGAAGGGCGCGCCAAAAAATATGAAACATCCTGATATCTCTGATATATATGCCTTGTATATTAAAGTCATGCACCTGAAGGGCATATGCTGAATAATGTCTGATATATTAAAGTAATGAGCCTGAAGAGCACGCTGAAAAATATTGAACATACAGATATCTCTGATGTATGTATGCTTGATATGTTAAAGTTGGGCGTGCTGAAAAATATGACTGATTATTAAAGTACGCGCCCGAAGGGCGCGCCGAAAAATACAACTGAATGATGAATTTTGTGGCTGACACTAGCATTTTAGGCAATGATGAGCCTGTGTCAAAATTCAAAACACACTGACCCCCCCTATTGGGCATTTCAAAAACATGGTGACCCCCCCTACCACCAAAGTCAAAAACAGGGTGACCCCCCCCCATGAATCCACCGGCCCCCCCCAGGCTGAAGAAACTGACCAGTCCCTAACAATGGAAGACACAGACAATGTCTATAAACTTTTATTGACACATACCACTGAAAAAGGCCGACAAAAGTTAAGTTATAGGCCTTTCATCAAACATATGTTTCAAATGAGTATTATTTAGGATGAATCCCAGTCTCTGTATATATTTACTTACAATCTATTAGTCTTCTAATATTATGGATTAAATTCAACTACTTACAAAATAATGGCCACTACCTGTACATATACAATACATAATCTGTTTAGCGTGATATGGACCCATTAATCAGCAAGCTGTGCCGTGTATCCTATATTTCTTACTGTAAGATCCACCCACCTCGGAGTAAAAATAATTTGAGTCGATTGTCAAACGTTTTTGTACAATATTGGCCCTTACATCAGGTGTAGGCTAAGCCATGTGCCATCGATAAACATTTCCCAAAACGTTACTGAGAAAACTGTTGATATTGAAACCTCAAATAAATATGAAATAAATTATTATCCTACTAGATACTCTTACTTTGATATAGATCCAACACGGAGTAGGCCTAAAATCAATTTGTGTCAAGAGTCAAATGCTGTGCGCAACATGCATGGGCCACAATAATACATAATGCATAGGCTAAAACTTCCAAAGTTTTATTAAAAAGCTGTTTATGTTGAAATTTCAACTAAATCTAGTGTAATAAATGTTTATACCACAGTTTTTCGCCCATTGTCATTCGTTTACCTGTAGTCACGGCTACAGTGATTCACTAATGACGTAATCTTCAAGATCCTCCAAGGGGGGTCAGCATAGCTGTGTGCGTCGGTTCGCTACTTTTAGATGTTTATTACGACATTTACACCACACAGGGCTTTGAGAAAAACATGAACTATCAATAAAATTATCAACAACCATTTGCATCTCGATTGACCAGTGAAAAAGGACGAACATCCTTATTACAGTATACTGAAATATTTATTTCGACAATTTGAAAAAAATTAGCACCATTTTTGAACGTGTAAATGTATGCTTCGTCGCCCATGAAATAATTAATATTTTCACATGTCAGTTCCTACTTGTAATTAATGACTGGATGGCAAAACGAAAATTGACGCAATGATTTTATGTCGTTTCCTGGTAAGATAAATTTATTTGTGATTTGTGTTTACGAGTAGCAATTTCACAATAGACAACCAAGAACAAAATGTAAAATGATACTTAATAATACCCCGTCCAATAATATACATTATATATAATGTATGTATATATGTATGTATGTATGTATGTATGTATCTGTCTGTTTATCTGTCCATCTATCTACCTATCTATCTATCTATCTGTCTGGCTGTCTATCTGGCTGGCTGGCTGTCTTTCTGTCTGTCTCCCCTCTTCCTGCCCGTTCTCTATATTTAAGCAATAATGCACCCCCTCCCGGCCCATAATGGACGAAAGCAAACTTTGCACGACATAATGTACGAGGCGAAGCCGAGTACATTATGAAGTGCAAAGTTTGCTTTCGTCCATTATGGGCCGGGAGGGGGTGCATTATTGCTATTATTTTATAGTTTTGGCAATGCCAGTGAATTTGTAGTTGTAGAAAACGAATAAAAAAGGAAATTTAAACTGAGTTTGAAGCCAGTGAGCGTCGTCCAGCATGATCGGCCCTGAATCCACACTGCACAGTGCACTGCACTGAACACGCACGTTCAGCACAAAAAATGACCAGCACTTTCACGGTTCATTTTGAATTGAAAAACGATGTATTTTCGAAGGAAATGAAAAGTAACTGCATCCCTACCGTCTATATCAAACTTGAAACATCACCTTTATATATCATGCCATTCAAAAAGTCGACACGGTGAAATGCCAGAGATGGAGAAAACGGAATGTTCATGAATCGACATCAGTATGATCAGCGAGCTGCATGGTATCAGCTGATCAATACGATCATTATTATGTCGCTAGTAGTACAGCATTCATTGCTAACGATATCAACAGAGTTCAACATTGTTATTCAAATGTTTATATTTCAATAATAATTGTGTCTATAAATTTAATTTTCGGTGGCTTCTTGAGAAGAGCTATTTTATTTCAGCGAACGACATAACTTGACGTAAACGGGTGCTTGAAAGGTACATGTTGACAAACATATACTGGAGGGTTTCGGTACCGTCGCGATATCGAGAACAAGGCAAGGTAAAATCACAGACATGGAGAAAAAACGATGAATGAAAGTTGTCTCCGATTACAGTCAATACATCAGAATTAGGTGGCCGAGATGTTAGATCAACGGAGAGTCCACGGTCGTCATGATTGTTGGTAGTAGCTGACCTTGGACCGAGACTTTGAATGGCTCCGTAGTATGTCAGTAGACACCTCCGGTTTTTACATCCATGATGACAGCAAGCTGCCGTGTTGGCTCGTTTACGGCTGGTTCGAGTAGCCTTTCACGCTTGCATCGTTTACATGGCCACTGACATGCATAATATGCCATGTGTCAAACCCAGTATCGTCTAGGAGTTTGCAAACGTACTGAGTTCTGTTTCACCTATACGGCAACGAAGCGAACCATGTTGTAAACAAACGTAGGATACAACCAGCGTACGCTGAGCGCCAGCCAGACAGACGACAAATGCGTGCGCGAGGACTCAAAAATGTGATAAATCGTACAGTAAGACATTATTATCAATATTGTGCACGATCATCAAGATTTATAGTTTTGTGTATTACATGGTTTATCCGATATTTTCCCTCCTTTAAATGCGCAGTCCTTTTTTCGTTTTCCAAAAAAAAAATTTGCTCGCTGTGGGGCCGCAATGCTGAATAATGGAATACATTATCAGTAATAATGTATGGATATGACGTCACAAAATTCACTGGTATTGACAAAGCTATAATATATTACTTAATAATACCCCGTCCATGGCCGGGCTGCATGCCTATATACATGCAACAATAATATACATTATATAGTATGTATGTATGTATGTATATGTATGTATGTATGTATGTATGTATGTATGTATGTATGTATGTATCACGGGATTCACCAACCAATCTTTGTTTGTCTGGCTGTCTGTCTCTCTATCTGTGTATCTTTCTATCTGTCTGTCTTTCTGTCTGTCTCCCCTCTTCCTGCCCGTTCTCTTTCTCCCTGCATTTGATTTAATTACTTTTTTCCCTGCAACCAATGAACGCCGTATCAAAATAAAGAAAGTATTAAAATTACCTTTCGAAAAATTGAAAAACTGATCAGTATCCCTTATTCATCTATATATTTATTTATTTATTTACTTGAAAAGTGTCTGCTGTACTTGCGCACGCTGTTTCATCAGAGAATTCCTAATGTCCAAATTAATGACCCAGGTTGTCCAAGTATCCCGTTTCAGCTATCTGCTTCCTGAGATAAATTTTCGATAACTTAGAATACACTTCCTAGTTCATTCGGATGTACTTCCCAATCCCTGTTATGAAATTTGTCGATGTCGTTAGAAAGACAATTTTCATTCCCATATCTTAAAATTGTCTAAATTATAATCCCGGCACGTATGAGCATACTCGATATTGCTTGGCCAGACGACGGTACTCAGGCCGTCGCCGAACGGTAAACCGTTATTATACCGGGTACAGAAACACACCAGCCCGCCTTTCACTTATTTTAGGAGGTGTGAACAGTGATAAATGTAATTAGCAAGGTGAACGACTAGCAGAGCTCATGCATGCAAGATGAACAAAGCCGCAACGAGAAATTTGTTGGTTTCGACCGAATGAATATAGAATGATACAGACGAAACCATCAATTCTGTATCGAAATTGGTGGCTTAGTTCTTATAATTTTCGAATTTTTAAGAATGAGAGCTGTTTGAAATGCATGGAGTGATGGATGATTAAAGAGGACAAACGAAGACAAGCCAACACGCATTGTGCGACACAGATATGCATGAAAACGCTGTAGACCGTGATCCATCGGCAAAATTTACATGTCAAGTTCTCCATTTCCCGAGCCATTCAGAAATGCCCGCATTGGATTTGCAGTGTTAATTGTGCATTCCGCTCCCAGCGTTTTTCATCCTTTACATCAGAATCCCTCGGTTGTTATCATCTGTGTCAGCTGCACAGACGCGCCGCTCACCCCGATTTACACCAGTGTCACAAAAAAATGCGCACGCGCCTTTCGTGGAGGCTTGCCAATGCGGGTACGCAGCACAGCCGAACACCATCAGAAACGGCTACGATTTACTCAGTCGGTTTCATCTGGCTCTACTGAAGCAGGGAGAGTCAAACTTGTCTTTGCTGTATTGAAAACCAAAAGTGAAAACAGAATAAGAATAAATCAGTTACTCGAGTTGGCGATAGACTGGCGATAAAGTAAGTTTTTTACCGTCATGGATATGAGGTAGCATGAATATTGTTTCAAAATAGGCCTATATCTGCCTCTGATGAAAGGATATGAAATGATATACTGCGACATGAAACTGTGATGACATGATATGGCATATTATCAAGATAACACAGTATACTTCATGATTAATGGTATACTGTCACCTGTTCCAATTTTGCCACAGTTACCATGGAAAGAGAAAATCTAACCAATCACAGATTTTAAGTGGGTGGCCGCTTTTTAAAAACAGCGCCCTCAAATGGATATTTTGAATACCAAGGAATGCCCTTTGACCATATATGGGCATATTTAGATTAAAGGTGACTGTATACTTCATGATTAATGTGATACGATGTGACATCGCATCGTAGTATCGAACGTAATTCACCATATAATACCAAGCCGACTGTACCGTGCTGTACTTTACTGTAGTGTGCTGCACTGGTACGGCACTGCATCGCATCGCACCACTTGTACTGCACTACATTGCACGTCATTGTACTACACAATACCGAAATGTAAGAAAGTATACTATACTATACTATACTATACTATACTATACTATACTATACTATACTATACTATACTATACTATACTATACTATACTATACTATACTATACTATACTATACTATTCTATACTATACTATACTATACTATACTATACTATACTATACTATACTATACTATACTATACAATACTATACTATACTATACTATGCTATACTATACTATACTATAATATACTATACTATACTATACTATACTATACTATACTATACTATACTATACTATACTATACTATACTATACTATACTATACTACACTATACTATACAATACTATACTAAAGTATACTATACTATACTATACTATGCTATACTATACTATACTATACTATACTATACTATACTATACTATACTATACTATACTATACTATACTATACTATACTATACTATACTATACTATACTATACTATACATTGTATACGATATTACCATCACACATTTGTTTGATACCCATCAGAGATTAAAATGGACATAGGCGCCAGTGACGTGTATAGACGTTCTTACCTATGAAACAATTATAGCGCCCCCAAAGTCTTCATATACTGAATACCACACACATTGTTGTATATCCTTCTCTTTTACTTTGATGATATTTTCCTTGTGTGATTTCTCGGCGTTGCATCTGTTTCACTCATTTTTGCGGCCAAATTTTACTTATCGTAGCAAAAAGCGTGCCTGCTTTATTTACAGAAAGGAATTCTTGGTGGGCTTTATAACACAATTTTCAACTCTTTTAAGTTTTATATTCTCTGGTCCGGTCACGTTATTGGTGTTACATGACTACCATGGCCTTGACTTCTTAGTCGATAAAATTTTTGTCTCACTATAAAAGGAATGGGGCATCATATACACGAGATCTTTCAAGATGGGAGGAAATCACGCCGAGAGACCTCTCTGAATGTTAATCAAGTCTATCCTGCTTGAGGGGCCGACCAATACCTCATGCAGGAACGAACAAATTTGCTCGTTCCTTCATCACATCATATGGCACCCGGGATGGCACCACATGAAACCGGACCCATAATCAAGCAGCACCACATCGCATTCACCGCTTATCAGAAACAAAACTTATCATTCATTTCCAGGATGCAGGAGCCGTCGCTCTCCTTTGATTTTATCGCGTGAACTTCATTCGGTTGTGTCGACACTTCCGTCGCCGCGCGCCGACACGTTAATCATGTTATGTATAGCAACCGTGGATTAATAAAACAATTTACAAAATTAATAACGTTGGTATCCCGACTTCTAAACATGAATGACCCCCCCCCCCTCTTGGTACATAACATCGATTGATGTAACCGCTCTTGGAGGAGTAAAGGTCGTTTACTTATTGGGTGTAACACACTGATGATAACTAATGCTTCATATAATCTCTTGTTGCTTTTTTGATATTGTAGGACTGAGTATCGTTCGAGCCAATCACGGATTTTGTACAAGTTATGTTACGTGTGTACATCCATAATGTGGTTCTCTATTCTTATCGGGTATCGTAATCTGTTGTAAGTTATTTCAAACTAAGACAGAAGTTGTATCATCTAAAGGATCGTTGCCAGATGAAAAGAAAGGCCGACCAATAATGTTTTAACAAAAAGAAAGACAATACGCTCAATTTGTATTTATATGCACTTCACATAATCTTGGAAACCATGGACATTTGATTAACCCTTGCCTTGAAGTCGTGCTCTCAGAGGCACTCCATGAAGTACAAGTTGTCTGATAAAGAGTAAGACGCGCCATGAAAGATCATGTATGCTCCATCAAGTCATCTCTCTCTCTCTCTCTCTCTCTCTCTCTCTCTCTCTCTCTCTCACATAGTTGTATCGAATATGTCTTGACGTGAAAGAACTCATTTTCAGATCTTCATACAAAGTCAGTAGAATAATTTCCGAACAAGTTGTCAATCGAGGCGGTTTACCATGATTTTGTTGTTAGCGTCTTTCGTTTCCTGAAAGCGTTAAGAAAAGGCAAATGACTACTGAAATGTACCGATAGACAGATCGATAAATAAATATATTTATATTAGACAGGCAGTGTAGATTGATCGATGGACAGACTGCAGTAAGGGGGTGGTGGCGGCTGGCTAAGTCCATACATACTGGATCGAGAGAGGAAGAGAAGGGCACAGGGCCAGACACAAAGACACAAAGAAAATGGATTTTTACAAAAAGAAAATCGGTTTTTACAAAAAAATTTTTTTTTTACAAAAAGAAAATAGGTTTTTCAAGAATATTTCAGCGTTTTTTATTGCCATAATATACTGTTACATCAAATAGATGGGGCGTTGGACTACCAATGAATTTACTGGCTAAAATTTAGTTCGTAGACAGGGTCACAGTTGTGGCAGAGCGTGAGTGATAGAGAAGTTCTCTTTTCTGCAATGAAGTTGTATTATCCTATATTTGATAGTTTAAATGAAAGAGAAAAGTTTTTGTACATTTTAACCTCAGATGATATGCTGTCTCTCATGTGATATATTACAAACACTATGTTTCCCCCTGCAGCTGCAGGTAAAGACATAGACAACAATGTTGTATGCAATGTTTTGTTTTGTTCTTGCTATACCGCACTTTCCGAAGCGTGTTGTTATGCAATAAAATGATTGATTGATTGATAAAGGTCAACCATGTTTCAAGTCAACAAAAGCCGATATTAAAACAGTAGTATGACTTTCGACATGTGAAAAAAAAAACAAAATCAAATTTATGTTTCATCAAATCGATCGGCAGTACATGATATATTTTGTCAATTAAACATTTTGAACACGCCCACCATAGTCTTACACAGTTCCTTATTTTAAAAGCGCAGTCCGTCCATTTGTATGGAGGCACCACGTCTCGAAGTTGAAATACAAGCTTTTTCTCACAATTTGTTCAAGGAGACTGTAAGCCATTCTCTTTCAACACATCGCCCTTAAAATGTTGGTATTACAGAAACAACTGACATACAAGATATCAATACTTGAATTTCAAAGTGGTCGCTATGCCTATCTTAAGTCTATGGGGTGACAGAATTTCTGATTTTTACTAAAATCAAGACAGTGAAAACTCAACAGGCATTAAAATGAGTCTACGCAAGTATATGCATACATTGTAAATCTTTGAAAGCCCAAATACAGTACGGGGTCATTCTGCCTTTTAAAAGTTATTTCACGTGGTACCGTAGGCTTCATAGGTGATGCCGAACTCGAGACGTCCTCTTCAAATTCATTTTACTTTTTTGGAAAAAACCCAACTATGTTGACTCTCAGATTTGCCTATGCAAGCGTGCGTGAAGATGTATTTGCGTTTATGTGACAAAAAGTGAATAGGCATCTTCCCACCATCCGGGGTCAACACTGCAAGTCAGGGATGTTACATGACCGTGGCCTCTTTACAGCACAGTTCTTTTCCAAGTTCGTCAAGCTGTGACGTCGATTCAGCCAAAAGGCCGTGTCACTATCAGTTGTGTTTTAGGTTCCAGCTAATCCGTGGAAAGTCGGCCCAAGAAACCGAAATTAACTGAAAGATTTGAACAAGGGAAAGTGAATTTTTTTCAGTGAAAAAAATCCCCGGAAAACATTTCGAACACCCTACTCTGTTACAACCCCGGTTAACTTACATTTACAACTCTTTCCGCTGTTTTCACGTAGATTATAATACACAGTTCAACGTTCATATGAGTGCGGGAAGGCACGTTGTCACTGAGTCAGAGGTAGCCTTTTCGCTCTGAATTGTTCCCGGGTATTTTTTTGACCCACCGAAACAGGAAGGAGCACTTCGAAGTGTTCTCCGCACTCTGTCCCGTTGCTATGCCTTCAGGCTACGAAAGAAGAGAAAAGGTCCAAAACTGACCAAGGGAAACAATAATTGAAACATTTCCGTGTGAGATAGAGGCCTGTATAATAGACCTTTCGAACGTTCATCGAAACAACACTTTCGAAAGCGTATCTTTTAGGCTGACGGCACTCCCTTTCCGTGTGACGTATGAGTCACACGGGAGGAATTTCTAGGAGATCCCTCGCAGGGAGTGCGGGAGTCCAAGAAACCGGAAGCGGTCGTGTTTTTATAAAGACGACTATTTATGTATGCAAATTTTATAAATTGTTCTGAGTGTGCGCAGTGGCTAATTAAAGTTCTGGGCGCATGCGTAAGTGGTTTCCAGCAGTAGTTCAATTTGTTCAATGGCGGCTGCGAAGAGACTTTGTTGTTGCCGAGCTGGTCAAAATGACCAAAAAAATTGGCCAAACCAGCCGAAGAATAACAGGAAAGTGAGCGGAACATGTCAACCCGAGTCGTTACTCGACATCAGTGCCAAAATTGTGGCACTAAATATCCCATTTCAGCGTGTAGAAGAGCGTTTTTCGCGGATTCCGGAGCCGGTTCAGAGGAGGATTGTTTTTTGGTCATTTCCCCGCAATGAAAAGGACATCTGTATGTACTCATCGCTGAATAATACTTCTGTAAACGACAGCGATTACAACAAACTGCCATTCCAACGGGGAATTAGGCTGCTTGAAAACGGGGCGGTTGATAATGTTCTTCAAGTTGGTAAGTGTTTTTTCCATTGAATTTTTGGCATTCACCGAAATGAGATAGTTCGGGTCAGTCGCACATGTTCATTCATTCACTGTCGCACATTCGCCGCGGTTTGGAGTGTGTGCGACCCGCAGAAAAGCTACGAATTCAAACCGAACTATTACCTTTTGCATTTTTCATCAGACCATTGTCTTTCAGTTCGTTTAATGCCTTGAATTTCCTCCACAAAACAGTGAAGAATTAACGTATTGTATTCGTATTTACCGACGGACCGACGCTTTGATCCCTTTCACGGGCAGTGTTTATTTTTTCTTGTATTAGGCCCGGTCGATTTTTTCAGTTGACTTTCATGCGTGCAAATAGCCGCCCCAGCTCTCGGATTACTGGCTCAGTGTGTTACATAGACTTTGTATCGTGTTTAAATTCCTCTTCTGGGCAGTCGTCGGGAATTTGCTTTCAAACGACGGAGTGAACCATGGCGATGTATGTATCCGAGAACGGAAGGCTGGCGCAACAGCACTACACGTACATAGGGGCCTGCGCTTTCTTATTCAAGACCTATTTACATTCACAAAGGGAATACTTATTTACCCGTGCATGAAAGGCCCCGAAAGAAAATTCCACATTTCCCTTTATTAAATGACGCACAATGCCTATTTTGGCGATGGAAGTCTGCCTTAAAAGATGCACAATCAAGACTAATTTCCCGGGGAGAACACGGTCGATACAGCGTAGAGGCCAACTGTGTCCGTTGAAAGTCGTCTATAGTCGTGTATTGTGCTTTTCATGGGACTAATGCAGCGATAGCAAAATTGCTGGTTGATGTTAAAGGCAGCAAACAACAGCAAACAGATGGTGAATTATAAACGATGGATAACATTGATCATATATATTATTCATCAGTGTAGTTGACCAAGTCCTGTGGCATGACAGCGATGGTGCTTTCGGAAGGCAGGGAGGGCGAACCAAGTGGGGGAGGGCACTCCAGAAGTGGCCTTCCGTGGGAACAAGTTTACCGGCAGAACAAAGTGCCTTCGAGTAATTCCGAATGGTGCTGTTCAGGCATATCGGTGAATTTAGAACCCCCAAAGGCAGGCAATTCTACCATGCTTTTATTGCCAAGGCAGTTGCTATGCTATTAGCCTGTAAATGCAGATTACACACCCAGCACAATGTGGTACATCAAGTATTAGCAAATACCCGCCCAACAAAGGGAGTGTACTGTGCCAGTTGGCTGCGTGTATGCTACTAAAAATATTTATTCAGCTATGTATGATAGATTCTTTCTCATTAGAGGAAAAAAAGGGGTAGTGCATTTGCCGTCACATGTGCCAGCCTTTCGCCCATTTTATCTGTCCCTTATCAAAGGACGACATGTCAGTGCGTGATGTGAAAACAGTTCACTGGCTCCGGTGATGACAATATGCGTGCTGTATTCGTCTGGCAACCCCTGCCTTGTCAGCTGTACTGAGTCCACTGTGTCGGGTCTATTGATTGAAAAAGCGTGTTATCAAAGGAGAAAGCTGAGCAAATGGATCCTTAGGACCTCTATGAATGTTGATGCAACTCAAACAGTGAAGAGTGTGTGCTGTGAATATTGTATGCCATATTATTCAAATGGTTATACGAGATTAGCAGAGCAGCAGAGTGGATGACCTAGTCTCACTGCAACGTACTCGTTGTATTGGATTTCTGAAACTGGTTCCGAAAAAAACACAAAAAAAAACAGAGCAGTCTGAGTTTTGAATGGATGACCGTTTCGATAGATCTTACAACCTGATAAAGTACATGCATTTCTATAACAAATATTCATTTCGTGTTTACTACATGTTAACATATATTGATCTGAATCTTCAAAGGGTTTATATCTGTTTATTAATTACAGTATAGCGAATGTACTAGGTGTGCTCTCGCCAAGGACAACACTAATTTTGCTCTGCAAACATGTCCTTCCTGCCCCACACTGTCACCGTGTCCCCATTCTGTTGCAGGGCGATGGGAAACTGCATTTGCAATGTTACAGTTGGTGTCATGAATTGGGAGGGCTTTCATCAGGATGAGGGATGTGTATGTTTATCAGAAACTTTGTTTATGTTTATTGTGTTTTATCATTCATTGGAGTCACAAAGGTACCTTGGTACAGCCAAATAAGAGCCTCCGTTCTTTGTTCAGGAATGGCTTCAACTGTGTCCGTTTTACCTTAACCCTGTGTGTTTAGGTCATCAAGCACAAATAGTTAAGTTATGGTGTTGTTTTCCATTAGGAGCAGTGCCCCTTGACATGCCTATAGAAAACCAGATATCCTTGGCCTTGTACTGGGGGCCTGCTGTTTTCCTGCTCCCCCCTCAACCTATTTAAGCTACTACTTCACGACAGGAGAAGAAAGAATTTTTCTCAGTTCCACTAGAAGATAAATGATAGCCTCTTGTCATTTTGCTGATATATATTACTGAATGTTAGCTTTTAGCAAGGCACCTTTGCCACTTGGTCTGTGTGAGCTTAAAGCTCCTTTGCCATTAGGTATGTTACTGTATACCCTTGGCCAGGCTACCGTTCCAGTCGGCTTGGCTGGGTCAAATGGCTGGGCAGCTCCTACTTGTCTAAGGGAGAGACGCTGGTTGCCATTTCACGGGAGGGACTGCAGGAGGGCTGTTAGAAAGGGAATGTCGTGCTGGAGAAATACGACAGTTGGTACTTTGTGTTTTTCTTTTCAGTGCGGAATATCAAATTTGATGCAGTGAGAAACTTCAATGATTGAAGCCATGGTATTGATCATCAACTTGTAGCCTGGGGTGACAAGTATCGTCACAAATCAAGTTTATAGCTGCAGAGTATCAATAGCCTTTTCTCTCCCTTTCAAATCACTGGAATGGATTTGAATACATGGAGGAGTGACGATGTAGATTACTGTACCTCTTTGAGATATTTTTTTAAAAAGTTGAAAAATTCTACAGATGTTTTGTATTGGTGCTTCATAACCATGCTATTTCTAACTTGAATAATTTTCACTGGTCAAAATATGGTGCTAGGTCTCCTTTTGTGTGGCCCATATCGCGTACAATATCATTCTTTTTTGAAGTCTGCCAAATTAGATCAATGAAAGTCTGGTAGTATATTGTTCTTAATCGTTTACATATCACAATCATAAAAAAGTGACTTCACACTTCTGATGATTATTGTATGTCTTGTAGCAAAGTAGATTTCCATCTTAATTAAACCTGGACTAAAAAGTTTTCTCTATAAAAATGTGCATGAAAGGGGAAGAATATTATTAAAATGGTTATTTTTGATATGACTCATATGAGGAATATTTCTTATACATCATCATCATGTGAAACTGGGAATTCTGATGTCGCTCTGGCTAGCTCCCTCTGTCAACAGAGAAAAAACCCTGCCCTCTATGTGTACATCCTGATAACACTGCTCTGCCCATGGTGTCTGGCTGCTGTATGCACAAGTAAGCTGTCTCTGCACTCTCTCTCAACCGTCGATTGTCGCCAGAAAGGGGTGCATATTTTGACATTCCCATCTCCTCTTCCTTCTCCATTGATTTTGGGTCGCTACCTCGCATGGATATTTAATTTGACTAATTCAATCTTCCATTATTTTGAAAGATCGCTGCCTATACTGAGTGCGTCCATCATTACATTACGTCTCCAGGTGAATTGTTAGTACTTACATCTAATTCATTTACTGGGGATTGTAATAACTCTAAGTTTTGCATTACATTGGGGGCTGGTCATTTTTAATACATGTAGTCACATAGTCTTGTTTATTCTAGTTTCCGAAATCATTGAAGTGGTGTATGCATTCAGTGTTTGCCTTGTTCTGCCTACTTGTTGAGTTTGTAAAGTGACTGTGTTAATGATTTATTCATTTTATGCTTATTTTATTATCTAGAAAATTGAGTAACAGAATGGAAAGTACAAGTTGACATCATATCCCTCCCCTTCCAAAGAGGCCACCATGTCCTACTAAGTGTGTACGGTAAATATTTCACAAGGACAGCTGACCCCAGGCCAAGCTGACCCAAAAGATAGTTTGCAATTTGAGGTCAAAGGTCACCTGTCATACACACATGAATTCTTGTAAAAAATTATCATCAAGGAAATGAGGAAACTAAATTAGTGAATTTTCAGAGGGTTATTAGCCACATAAGCACAACTTGGGAATTTTTTTTACCTCAATTCTGTCAGAGAAAATTAATATTTTTAAATAGTGTAAAATGAAGTATGAAAATATTTCATTGAGAAATATTATTTGCATTTAGCTAGTCTGTGATGTGCCATCTTCTGCCTTCACTGTACCTTACCACAGCAAAGTGACTTGTACTGTTTTGTGTATATGATAAGTTAAAACAATGACCATTGACCAATGACTTTTGATAGTTGTGTCCAAATGAACAATATGGATGAAATGTTGTAGCCAGTGGTATTTTGCAAGTTTTTATCCTCAATGTAAAAAGTGAAAGACTGAAACTCTTCCTCCAACTTTCCTCCAAGAAGCTTTCAACATTTCTTTTTCAAAATCAAGACTAGAAAGCCCGGGGTCACAGTGCAAATTTGGCACCAGAGAAACAAATTACTTTAAATTTACTGATATTTGAAATTCAAAATGGCTGCCATTACTGTGTTAGCTCAGTGGGCAAATATTAACTAAATTTTAATCTTTCAATAAAATTAAACTCTGAAAAGTTTATTTATACCAAGAATTTCAAAATGAGCCCACACAAGAGGTCAGATCAGAAAAATGATGCAGAAATTTTAGAGTCTGAATATCTGTCCCTGTGGCGTATTCTACCTTAATTTTAATTCTAGGGAGGGTATGGGATGGTTATAAAGTATTAAGCCTTTTTAATGAATTTGAATTTTGTTGAATGTCTTTAATGTGCATATGACGTTTCCCCAAAATGCAAATGATTTTAATTTCAAACCAACTACTGTCCTAAAAGTAGTTCTGAAAGAGCAAAAACAAGAATGTTTTGGGACTAGTAATTTATTAAAAAAATTAACTTTCAGTTTCACGGTCTGATTACTGTAAACTACCCATTGGAAGGAATAACGGCAAGTTTTACAAATTAACAAAAAACTTGTGAAAGAACTATTTGTAGAAAAAGGACAGGCAGACACAGCCACCAGATGCTAGCTGCCCCCAATCTAAATACATGCCTTTGAAATTTCAAAATCAAGCATCGCACCATTCTATTTACTCAATCATAAATTCTATTTTAGCCATTCATTGTTTTGTCTGTGCCGACCATAAACCTTTTGTTGTTGAAAGCTAGGATTGGTACCAGTAAAAAATGTACAGGGGCTGAATGGAATTATTTTTTCCATGCAAAATATGTCTGAGAATAAATGAATAAAGAATAAAATGAGGTATTTTTGTATATCGTGACTTTCAGTCCGACTAGTATGGATTTGTGACATTTGAAAGGGGATCAATGAAAATGTTGAAATGATTGATAGAGGGATTCAAGATTAAATGGATTTTAGATTAAGAGGATCAACGTGAATCTTTCCATTTTCATTAAAATGAATAACAAGGCAGGGAGTTCATCTTTTAAGGAAGATCTCACGAGCTGCTTTTGTGTGGGGGAGATCTGTGGTGTAAGGTGTGAAGGGAGCAGTGTTTCACATGAGTGAAGTTTCCATTCTGGAAAAAGTTCTGTTCTCTCAAACGTGCTAGAAGATACAGATTCACTACCTTTAGCCACTTTTGGTGAGTACAACCCATGTATACACTGTAGACAGCTGGAATACTAAAAGAAAAAAAACCATACAATTTTGGCAAACCCAGCATCCCTCTTTCTCTATGTGAAATGACTATTCGACTGACCACCCAAGGTACGATCTGATTCGAGGCTTGTTCACTGCTCATATATTCTAATACAGAAAAGGAAAGCTGATATGTATCGCCCCAAGCGGATGGAAGATTTTGTAGAATTGATACGGCAAAGTGTAGATTTCTTTTCCTAGAAATAGGTTTAGATTGCATCAAAGTAATTCTATTATCTTTGATGCAGTCGTGAAAATTTATGCATCAGAAAGTAATATTTGTCAGTGTGGAAGCTAACATAAGGTGCGTAAGGAAATACTGTAGGTCAAGAATGATGGAGGGCCCATTTTAAAAATCTAATAAACTGCCGGCTCCTCAATAATTACCCACAATGCATACACTTTGCATATTTCATAAAATTACAGAATGGGGCATGCGGACATACCTGTGAATGGTGTTGGTTCGGCCCACCAATTCACAGCTGATTTGTATCAATTATACAGGAACGCGCCATGAATAAACAATGCTGGATTTTTTGCAGGGGTGTCGATTTCCTGGCAACTGCCAATCAGCTGCCGGGGAAACACCAGGGCACTGTGAAATTGGATTCAAAAAATGGAGGGGGGGAAGGACGGTAGGGGGGGATGCTTGCAAACTGGTGAAGTGGATGAAACTGGATCAAGAAAGGTAGCTCAGCTGGCTGAGTCTACAGTTTGAACAGCTAGATTAATTGGACACCCAGGTTTCCCAGCTTAATGGTTAGATAACTTTCGTTAAGAATAAGCCACAGGGCCTTGAGAACACATTTTGCTGTGTGGGGTTTGGTTTTTTGTTGTGTGCTTGTTGTATTTAAGATTGCTTAGTGTATACTTCTATCCCTTTGTACCAATTATGTGCTAAGTATTGTACCATGACGGAGAGTTCCTACTGCATCTCTATATAAGGGAGAGGAGGGTATTGTGTGGCCGCTATGCTGATCTGCAATTGAAGAGGTACATTGAAAGTGAAAATCTGGCTCAAAGAAAAGCTTGACAGGAAGACCAGTAGAATGGCTCCTTTTGCTAGCTTTGTTCCCTGCATTTCCTTAAAAGGTGGTAGTTTACGAGGCCATACCGAGTAGCCTCAATGATTTTCTTTGTGGGTCTTTGCCTTCCAAGTGTTTTTTCTTGCTGAGAACCCAGGTGCAGCAGTGTTTGTAACTCCACATTTTGACTACCTTGAAACGGAGCGAGAGAAGCCCCCTGTGTAAGACTTGAGTCTGAATTGTCAGTTTCTGTCCCTGCTTCTCACTGACAGACCACCTCAAAGCTTCTCACGCCGTGCGTGTGGGAGGAATTTTTTTGAGAACGAGAGATCAAGTCCAATTAAGAGATTCAGATATGATATAGTGATGCTGATTGCACAGGTTTTCTTAATTGTCGCCTTTTGTCAGTCCCAAGTGACACCCTTTCCCACCTTCAATTCCTGTGCCATAAACAAGATTTAAGTAGTCGGAGTAAATAAAGCAACAAGCCCATGTCATAACTATCACAAGGGGATACATGGATGCGTCACTGGATTGAGGAGGTCGTCTGTTTACGTTTTGTCCATGTAGTCAGATTCAAAGCTAAATGCACAAGATGTGTGTCTGTATATTTTTTTTCGTCTGATTGAAATTGAAGAGAAAACTTTTCATGTTTCTCAGTTTTAGATACGAATCAATTTTCCCTTTTCCGTTTGAAGGTCCATACCTGTTCATTCATTTTTTTCCATTGTGGAATTTATATCGTAAGTATATTACTTCCAGAATTTGGGTAGCACGGTATCATATCATACAGAAAAGTTTGGCCCATTATGGAAAGAAAATGGGAATGAAGAGCCTCTGTCAATCATATCCTCAAATAAGGCTTTCCTAAGTTGATGTATCCAAGCATAATTCAAATCCAATTGCATTATGGGAAGGAGATATTAAAGAACAGAGAGAACTCGCAGATTTTTGTGTGGTCTAGCTTGCATGTATTGCTTTGAAGATGTAGTTTCTTTTAGCTTTCTGTTTTTTGGTCTGACCAAATCATGTGACACACAAGGAAAACTGTGCCGTCACCCCTGTCTGTACCAGCAATTACCTAAAACTGAATCTGATGGTCACTGGAGGCGGAAGCAGTCATTTGACCCCTGACCCTTGTTTCTGATATGTAAAACCTGGTGTCAAAGACTTCAGGCAGAAAATTTGGAATCAAGTTCTGACCTGATTCCATGTAACTTATCATGGAACAAAACCAACAACATATGAAGGTGCTTTATTGAAATCTTTTAGGGCAGCATCAAAAAAAAAGTTTTCAGGTAAAAAATGTACAACTCAATTACTTGGAAAGTGATCTCACAACAGAGGGACTTTGCTAGGATGTACAAAAGACCCAATCTGAGGAACAAGGTTTTTGCAGTAATTGGGAAGTGTTTTCTGGTTGAGATATCTAATGGTATTATAACTATAGTCAAGTCTGAAACAGTCAGAACACCTTTTTAATTTGCAAAATAAACACAACTTAAAAACATAAACAACCCCACTACAGCCAAAGGTTTAGGTACAGACAACAATATGGATTCATGGTGGGAAAAACAGTAATCTTCACAGGAAAAACTGAAGTCAAATAAATGTTCTGTTGGTAGTGTAAGTCCCCCCCCCCCCCCAACGTGTCAACTCCTGTTGCTAAGCGTATGTGTCCAAGCACAGGCCCCTACACAGATGTGCCAAAGCAATGACAATGTGCTCATGTTTCAGCGCGTTGTTCATTGTAATGTAGAAAACATTGTTTCTTTCAAAATTTTCTCGCACACCCACAGCATTACAATGCTCACCTCCATAAAGCATGCCAGTTTTATTTATGATCCAAAAAGAACATAGGGGCTGGCCTTTTCAGACAAACCTTTTGCATGACAAAATCATTTTGTGGCGGAGCCAACTGGTTCATTGTGCCTTGTTCTTTGCTCAGGGGAGACTGTATCCATTAGGGAGATCAAGGAAATTTCCATATCAATAAAAAAATGTTTTACAAATAATTACAAGTGTTCTTTGTCAGTTAGGTTCTCTTGGGGGTGGTCGTCATGGGGACAATCAGTTGTAGTTGATGTTTCCATGGTAACTGCCTCTTTCTGTAGGTGGGTGCCGCTCATCATGTAGGGCATTATCAATGAGGGTCAGTTAGTGGTTGCTATTTAAAATAATGAGAGGCAAGGCAAACTGAAACTCAACAATGGCCATTTTCTTTTTACGAGTTTGAATTTCAAGAGGGGAGGGCCTTTTGCAGCCAAGATATGTTAGAGATGCCTGTAATAAAAACGCGATGCGCTAGTGAAATTAAAATAATTGTGTCAAGTAACTGTGTATGCCACATTTGTAGATAGAAAGACAGTCTAACTCGTTGGATTTTTTGGTTTGCAAAGTGTCGCATTTGATGATCAAATTTCCAAACAAGGTCAAGAGAATGAGGCAACTAATTGTTTGCTGTACCCATGCTGTGGAAAGTAGATCAGTCAGAGCAGAGAGAGCGTGAACTCCAATTGACCTGCCCTGCAAGGCATTGTGGGAAATGTTCACCATAACAAGGTTTGGTTTCATACCAGTCTGATGAATTTGACAGAAAATAGTTGATGTTTGATAGTGTTATGTTATTAGGTGTAAGATAAGGGGGCTTTAGATCATTAAATTTATCATTTGCGTGAAAATTTTCACAAAGGTGATATTGCCATTTCAACTCCAGTGCTCAGTCTTTCTTACCAACTTTGTAGTCATTAGTTAAAAGTAAAATTAGCAAAGGCATGCACTTGCAGGACTCATTTATGAAATATTCAGTGCATTGACTTTTGTAGGTTTACAGGCCGAATTTGCTCCAACGATTGTAAATACAAGTAGTGACGCAGGAAAATAAATTGGCAAGACCCTTTCAGAAGTCCCCTGAGTCCCTTTCTCCTTTTACCGAAAAACAGTAGACTTTTTGTGGTTGCTTCATCTCCTATAAATGATGCAAGGTTTCTTTGTACAGCGCTTTTCTCTCTCAGCTTGGGGCTCTCCTGCCGGTGAATTGTATCTGCCTCTTCCATTGTTGTTCAATTTTGTTGTCGTACAAAGGGTTTTGTACAGATCCTATCGCTGGAATGATTGCCACATTTATCAGCCAAGTAGAGGCATTGTTTCTATGCAACCGAACATCTTCACTTTTGTGTGGACACATTTTGTGGGCAGATTTGTCCTGTTTTGTTCCCAGAATTCCCTTTCTCCATGAGATGGCTATCAGATCTGTTGTGGATGTGGGGGGAAAAAGTTATGACCATAATCCGAGACATTCTGTCAGTTCTGGACATCACGAAGTTCAGTTCGTTGGAAGAGTTGCCAAATTTTCAATCTTTCAGCAACTCAGTAAATGCGTCTGAAGAACTCTGTGTCTTTTCTCTCTTTGACATCCCACTACATAGTTAAAACTTGTTGCGAAACAGAATCTCTTAACCCTGAAAACCCAGTGTCAATTGTTCAATAATCACTACTCGCAAATACAAATACACACACCCACTTTCTCTGCCTCTCATTCCCTCTGTCTGTCTTACACACACATAAACACACGGATTAATCCTACACAAGTTCTGCTCAACTCTATCTATTGAAAAGAATAACTCTGTACCATAGCCAGCTAATCACATGGATCTATAGTTATACAGTGTTTGGAATGCAAATTTTTATACAAATTTAAAAAAGAAGAAATAGCTTACGTGGCATGAAAAATGTTGACATTCCACACAGATGAAATAAAGGTTATCTTTCCATAATTCAATATGAGTTATTTTTATTTTACATGATACACAGTACAATGTCCCTACACTTTGTAAGATGTCACCGGATATCTCTTGTGAAGTTCTTTTGAACAAAAACAAGTGAACGAAAACACTGACTGTTTAGAGTGACGCTGTATATTTAACTGACAATGCTATACCTTCCAGAAAAACAGTACTTCATCATAACCAATAAATTCACCATTCTGTGTAAGATGTTTGAAACAGAATTGTGTTGTCAGTGATCTTGGAGATACAGTAATTCTCATCTGTTGTTGTCCTGTTCTCTTGATTCAAAGCAATATTGATATGAAAGTGTAATTATCTATTAAAAACACAATTTGCTGTACTTATAGCTTATCAATTCTTGTTTACATACACCATTTTTTGGAATTTCTGAATGGAGAAATACACGAAACAATGTATAAATAATTATACTTCTTCAGAGGACCCTGGTGGTGATAGTTGCATTGGTTCATGACGTGATAAGGTAAGGCAGTCCCAGATCTCATCGTCCTGATGTGCTTTTATACCTCACTGTCAGTCCTCAGCTGTAGCTGACAATACATGGAGTAACAGCCGTGTTGTGTGTTCGTATGGTGGGGAAGCAGAACCTTTTGATGTACGATAGGACCAGCGAATGTAAAGAAAATGTTAAACACGAATATGGTATCCATTCATGGACAGAAAAAAAGTTTGAAAGTTGCTGGTCTACTCCCAGCAGGAATTGCAATTGGACAATTTCATCTAAATCGGGCCTCAGTGTGAACTGTGATTGGACAGTTGTGTGGAAGTCAGGCCCCTGGTGGGCGGAGCTCGGTTGTCACCTACTGCACTGCTGTAATTGATGGATTCTATGCATGTTGCATACATGTGTATGCAATTAGCCGTTTAAAACTCGCAAAATACGGCTCCCATACTCCTTGTGTGTGCGTGTGTGCTCGTTCTTCAGTGAGATTTTTGTATGCGACATTGCCATAACATTTTATCACTGCATGTTATCATCTGGTGTCGTGATTCAGTATGGATCTATAGGCTAAAAGCATGCTTACAGCTCTGTAAATGCCAGAAACCAGCATACTGTATTCCAGTGTGCCATAAATCTCTCCCTATAGTGTTTCCATTTGCTTTCGTATATGAAATCTTCGTCATTGCTGGGAATTTGGTCAAGGCTACACATTGTGGCAGTGAGTGACTGACTCGCAAGGGTAATGGATGATCCAGTACCATTTATCCCATCATCCATTGGCTTGAACAGTACCGAGCTAATTTCAGTAATTGACCGGGTAGTTTTACAATGGGCTGTCTTTTATGGTCCCAAGGGGGAAATATCCTGCTGTTATAGGGGAGCAGAATTTTCCCATGTTGAGGACACTTTACACCGGAATGTCAGGGAAGTCTGGCGTTGTTTTGTGGTCAAGGTCACACTGAAGTAATAAACTTCTGATAAATAGGACTTTTTGGGTGCATCTGTTTTTCAAATAAAGAATGTTAACTCAAACCAACCGTAGACCCTATGAACTGACAAACATTCAATTTTTTTTGGCAAGAAACTTAATTGTTCTGTGAAATTATTTTTGCTGTCACAGAAAGTCAAAAATTAAAATCATTGAGGATGGTGAAATAAATGGTTATTGTAGTACAACTTTTGAACTTGTAGTACAACTTTTGAAGCATTAGTTACATGCCATGCTGCCAATTCTGATCTACTTCTGCACAGACAGTCTGCCTGTACTTCATTTGAAAGTCCAAGAACTGTAGGATCAAATATGAATTATAGCCCTGTATACACGGTAATGCTGGAGATGAAAAATCTACGTAGGCGTCATATTTCAGGTATATTTCATTACTGAGGCCTTGAATATCTAGATAATTAAAGCATGGAAATTTATTGTTTTCATCTCTTGGCAATTTGATGTTGTTTATATCAAGGTCTGTCCATAAAAAATGTTGGATGCTTTGCTCTTTGTTTTGTCAAGTAATCTTGCATTCTAGGGTGATGTGTTGTACCGGCAGATTCACATACATCACAGTGACTGCTTGCTGAACTGCGGTCTAAATGAGTGAATTTGCATACTTGATGATGGCGTTTCCGTTTCATTTTGTCGCAAATGCTCGGGCGGTGTACATTAGGTCGAAAACAATGTGATCATCCGAGTGCAATGTCCGAGCCTTCATCAAGCAATACTGCGAGTTGCATTATCCCAGTCCACCATGGCTTGTCACTGTACCGTAGCTGCCATAATCTTCTCAAGGAATATCCAGAATTCAAGTGAAAAGGTACCCTTTCTGTAATAAGTTCCTAAAATGACATGGCAAGAACATAGGCTATTGTGTATTTAGAGATACTCTTGTCTACACTGTAATTTGTGATTAACAAGTATTGATAACCACCAACACAAATATCCTTTTTGTCAAAAAAGAAGACAAAGCAAAACAATGTCATCGTACATCCAAGACTTATGACCCCCAAAAAAACTTAAACTATCATTGATAATTCATTTGCTTATTTAATTATCAATGTTCAACAATTCGTTTTGAATTTTCAAGAAATATACACAATACAGAAATATACAAAACATACACAATACAAAATTGTATTGAATTTTGTAAAGGTTGCCTCGCTCCACAAGCAGCTAGTATATTTTCAAACAGTCACATATCCCATGAGCAGCTTTGTCTCTGGTTGTTCAAGCAGTGTTATTTATTCTCTTTGACAGACAAGCTGGGCTAAAAATTGTTTAATAATTCTCTCTGGTTCCTGAGGAAATAGCAGTCTGGTGCCAGAGAGAAAGCCTAGCGCCACTCATGCGGGGAATCAGTATGCAAATAACCAATATTATTTGTGAGATTATTCATGCCCTGCTTGGCAGAGACAAATTATTGGAACAGCGTCCATCTGAGAACGCCTGCTTGCCGACAAAAAAAAATAGAAAGCCTAGCTGGCCAAGATTAAAACGAAATTAAAAATATTAAAATTTCAATCAAGATCATTGAATGCAGATGCCGAAGATTGAGTCAGAATACTGCAGAAAGCAGAATTCTGGCTGTGAGGGCTGACCTCAATACTTGGGCTTAAGCGTTTCCATCATGTTTCGGAAGAGTTTCAAGAATGTGGAATTGAAAAACAGAAGAGAAAAATTTGCTCTGGTCAAATGATAAGACAGTACATTTCTGTTTTATCTGTAAATGAGGTCACATGGAATCAGCCATTTCCATATCTCTGCTTTATATTTTACGTGCAGTCTGTACCGAATGTGTTCATTTTACTAATTCACAAACTTGCTGTACCAGATTTATACACTAGCTGAATATTTTTGTCATTTGTGTCATTGCTGTGAATGACTACTTATTTGTGTCAACATTTCCGTCAACCAAATTGTTGTCATTGCATATTTTTCCCCTCTCTGAAGGTAATTTGCTCCCCTTAATAGAGCGTAGTGTTGATGAGGAAAGATTGGGAGAGCCTGCATACCCTTAAACATGGCAAGATAGCATCGCTCTGTCTCCGTTCAAATCTAATATTCTCCAATTGCTGTCTGGAGTCTTAAGTAGCCATGTCAAAGTTGATAAATGGAAACACTGAGAAGGGTTGGAACGGCTCCAGCGGCTGATCACCGTCTGAGAGGCCACGGCCAGTAAAGCTACACATTCCTCATATCCTACAGGTGAAGACTTGCACGCTTCCATGGGGAGTCTGGCCTTACCGTCCATCAAGAACTGAGCCAGGCTTCTCAATCTCACTTTGTAAAGTCACAGACTACATGCTTCAAAGTGGAGAGATGACCCCCCGGTGTAGGTCACAGAAATGTTTTAAAATGAGACCGCTCCATGATGTCAGGACTGTCTGAATGGCTATTTGTGTTGTGTCAGTTCTTATGCCTGTCCTTTCCTATGAAAGAAATTTTGAAAAGAATTTCAGTGAGTCACTGTATCCCTCTACACGGTCATTGGCCTCCGTTAGTCCATTTGCAAGAAACTGTCTCTGTGTCAAAATTTCTAAAAAGTTTCCAATGTTACTGTGTATTCTAGGCACTTAACTGTAACACAGATTATGAAATGGCCCTTGTCTTGATACTGATATATTTTGTTTTTCAATTATTGGCCATGAGTACAAAAAAGCCAAACTTCTTTATTATTTATCACTGCCCGGAATCACATACCTGGGATGAAATCAAAAACTCACCCCTGACCCTTCCATTGAAAAATGAAGAAACAAACTAGCAAACAATAAATAAATTAATAGTTAGTGATAGGGAGGAAAAAAGAAAACATAATGAAAAGCTATATAAGAATTTAAAGAAATTTCTTTTGTGATATTTGTAGACTAGTTTTATTGCAGGGGCCAAAAGTTATGCAAATATTCTTGCCAGTTTTCTTTTGCCATTATTTGTTGTTTTTACCATTGAGAAAGTTTAACTTTCATGGTGTTCTTTTATTCTTCATAAAGGTAAATATCCGATAAATGAAGACATAGATGAAATGTATCTGTAATATGAAAGTCCTCAAAACATATTTATAAGAGTTAAACTTCCTTCATGAAGAATACTGGTGTCTGATATATGTGGCTGCTAATTGAGTTTTGAAATTGAAAATCGAAAGGTATTGTAAATTATCAGAGTTTTGAAATTCAAAATCGAAACGTATTGTAAATTATCAGAGTTTTCATTCTTCACAAGCACAGAAACATGTGATGCAGGGTGAAAGAAAGGCATCGTACGCTTTGATGTCCCCGGTGAAAGTACTTTTGGTCATAACTTGGTCAGCCATACTTGATATGGTACACGAATCTTGGTTATTTTCATTCCACTCATTGCTGTTTACAGCTGATCCTCTTCTATTTGCATTACAGAATACTTAGAATCACTCGGCCGTACAGCAAGTGTGACATTCTTCAAACATTGCTGTGAAAGTCCCATACATGAGCTGAGGGACTCAAACGTCAAACTTTGCCGAAGTTGAAATGACGCCTGATTTATCACCAAATCTCAGGAATCTTAAATTCTAGTTTTCTCAGATCTCAGATATTGTGCCGTTTCCACTCTGAAGAGTTTGACCCTTTTTGTTTTTTAAGTATTATTAATTTGTTTCAGCAGATTTACTGGCAAGACCGAAGAGTGCAGGTCCCATGATAAGCTGTAGCACAATTCAGCATCATCTTAGGGAGTATGCTTGTATTTGTTCACTAAGACAAACTCCTCAGCTAAGTACCAAATTCATTGAGAGGGGAGATATTGCCCAGCTAGTGTTCCTACAGTGTTTCGGGAGAGTTTCCTGACCAATTGAACATATTTAAAATAAGTCGCAGGTTCATGTTTTTGTCATTATTTGAAGCCAAGTAAAATTTCTGTTTGATGGTGGTGGACAGGTCCACCATGAACAGAGCAAAATTGACCTGTGTGTGTATTAACAAATGAGCCAGGCCTTTCAGTGAGTATCCTTTTCCAATTTAATTAGTAAAGCTTATGCAGTTATCTGTCCTGTGTTTGTTCAGAGACTCAGAAAGTCATTGATTTTGCTCGGGGCAAGCAAGATATACATGTATTTGACCTTGCTGTTCCATCAACTTTATTGCAAATGCCTAGTCTGGCTCTTAACGATTGAGAACGTATTATATTGAATTTCATTTAAAAGGGAGAAAACCCTTGCAATGCATGTCACTGCTGTTTGTTCGGATGTTCTGAGACAGACACAGATCCAGATCGAGTCATGATAGGAGGCCTGCCTGGAATTTGTTTTAAGGGCACTTTGGTTGTGTTGTCTGAACTTTGTATTCTGATTGCCAAAGGAGCTCAAGTGATTTATACACTCGCTCCCTGTCCGAACATTGTTCTGTAGATCTGAAAGGATAGAGCACAGACATGTAGGGGAGTCATTTAGAAGGCTGTGTCGACCGACTCCACCAGGGCTCCTTCACTGCATTTGATGCTAACTAACTGGCAGTTGTATTTAAGTAACTAACTGCAGGAGGATAGGATGAAGGTACTACAAACTGGTTGCCATTTTCAACAGTACCTCTGTTTGAAAAATTTATAATTTTCATGGTAACAAGGTCTTGCCCATACTCTATTTCTTACTTTTTTCCCAAAATGAAATGACTCAAAAATTGCTTGAGAAAGAGATGAAAAAACATAATTAAATATGTAGTTCATGTTTCTCTCCAAAATATTTTCTTCTGTTTGTGTGTTCAACATACTGTATGTAAAAAACTTCTAGTTTGTTAACCTGTGGTGTTATAGTGCCCCAAATGAACATGATGAGCATTTTGTATAGACTCATATTCCTGTTGGGTCAGCAGTCAATAATTATATAAGGAGTGCTAAAAGAAGATTTAATGGCACAGAGATGAGATTTGTACTGGCACTGGCACTGTGGACGGCGGGACACCACTTTTGCAACATTTTTACAATTGTTAACAATGGGCAACCATATGGGCAGGATTGGCTGGACAGCTTGGCAGCTGGGTATTGTTCACCCTTGTTTTCCCCCCACTCTTCAGTGCCACAATGATTCAGAAAAATACATTTTCTTGCTACAGTATAGTGAATAAAAAAACATTTTGGCAGTGGCAATATTGTCACCATATTGCAAACATTATCATGGATTCGGTATTTCATTAGCATTAATGACCAGACTATACAATGGATAAAACTGAAAGAGAAAGAATGGAGACTTTGTTGGACTTATTTCCAGATGTTTCTCACAGGATCATCTCATTCTGGTTGCTGAATGGGAGGGATTTCTGTCACAAAAAGGGTGGGCGTCAACCAGCACACACTCTGCCACATTTGTTGGTCCTTCGCCATTGTTTGAAGCCAAACATATTCAGTTCTGTTGATGTTTTGCTATTTATAGATTGTGGCGGATTAGTTTTAATCTTTGTTGGACACGATTGCAAATTGCAAAATTGGTTTTAAGCTAGCAAACGGGTAAAATTCTTTGTTTTCAGACTGTTGTAGTTTCTATTATACCACCTGTTGGAATTTTAGTCAAAGTTTTCTTGGTAATTGTGCCTCCTGCGGTATTGCACACAATTTCTTCAAGTGCTAATTGATAACAATCATAACACTTGATGAATATCTGTGAACACTATCAGACAGGCCATCTGTGTGTCTTCTGGTAGATTGTATCAGTTTTTGTCCAAAAAAACTTCCATGGAGTGTTTACCATAGTCTGTAAGAATCCCTTAGGTCAACACCATCATGCTTGTACCGTATACAAAATACCTCTCTATAAATAATCAAACAGATGTTTTTTACTCAATGCAGAAAGCAGAGAAAAACAAAAAACAGAAAATGGTTCAGAAATATTATGAGCATAATAAATTTTGCTTCTGTTCAATTCTTGGGTTGAAATCTGCCGAAGCTACAGGCAAATATTGCATTTTTGTCATGCATCCATCATGGTTATACTTTTCATTCATTCGGATGGCTTAGCATCGGAGATTTAACATTATTCCAGTGGAAACACCCATCTGCATACAGATGAAGGCCGCGATTTTGTTGTGTATTGTAATATTTGATATTTGGTGAGGTGGGTGGATGTGTATTGCATGGGTTTTAGTATAAAAGAAGAGGCAGTTGCTTTTTTTTTCACAAATTTCTTGCTTTTTTATTTTCTGCCAGCTTTGTAAAGTGTAGAAAGCCAAAGCCAAGGTGATGGAAGAACAGAATGGTTATAGGCCTTCTGAAATGAAAGCAGTTTTACTGTAGGGGCAGATCTGCGTGTATTAGAACATCCTTCTGCCAGATTGTCATGGGTAACAAAGACCATGTTAGGCTATTGCACGCCACATAATTCATCATTCTATTTATTGATCTCCAAACCACCACCATTTTCAAAGGGTGAATCATTTTCACGTTTTCTTTATTGTTGCACGGGAAATACTGCGCACTTTTTGCTGTTCTTAGCCTCAGAACTGCTTCACTGTGATCCGAAAGCAGCTATGAAATGAATACTCGAGAGAAACCCAAATTTATTAACAATTATGCATGCTCATGACCTCTCGCTATAATTCTGAATATTTTTTCCAAGCCACAGTACGTTCGTAGAAATTCATTTGAGAAAAGCATCATGCAATATATATATGTATATGTATCACAGGGGAAAAACGCCACATAGCGAAAATAAAATTCTCAATTGTGCCGGGAAAAAATTAGCTGCTTATTGTGTTGTAAATGGGCATACATTTTACTGCAGGTTTTGATTAGAAAGTCAAATGCATAGAATGCATTTGATTGCTTGCCATGTTTAATCAGTCTCTCCTGTTCAGGTATAATGGGCAGCCATACATTACAATGGCAGTGCTAATATTTGACAAGAAAGAATAAAATGGGAGTCCAATTTCCACTTCTAGTTATCGTAGCAGCTATTTCATTTGCATCTGGAAGTGCGTATTGGAGGGGGGAAATAGCTGCCCAAATAGTCTTCGGGTTTTAGTTTTTGCTCGAGAAGCATTTTACTCCCACAGAGTGTTCAGGGTATTACCGATTCTCCTTCCCTGCTTCGCAGGAGCCATAGATGGGATTTTGCGATCCGAGGATTAAGTTGCATAAAAAGGGATATTTCTGAGTGACAGAATTTAAAAAGAAATGAGATTTAGGGAATTGTGAAGGAAAAAAAGGGTTTAATGTGATTAAATCCTTGATTTTACTTACATAGTGCCGCCTCTTGTGCGGTCTTTACTTGGATGATGATGTGATGAAGAAATGTAATTATGGAGAAAAGGGCCAGGTTTGTGCCTCTACCTAACCTGCAGTCATCAAAGTTGAGATTTTATGGAGTCTGTCTTCAATCCCATGCAAAATGATTTCAAGATTCAATTGATATATGGTGAATTTGTAGACGGTGTTCACGCCTGAAAAACACCTTTGACACCAGAATGTATGGCATTATATTCTCAGATTCCTTGTTATTTGTGAACAGTTCAGGAAAAGGTGAGGAAGAAAAAGATATTAGGTGACAGATTGTTTGAACCATTTGTTTGCTGACGCTACAAATTCAGTGTGTGCTCCATTTGGTCATCAGAATACATGTATTAACCCCTTCACCAATATGGTTTAGCCCAAATGCATTTTTATCAATGGGTGAGTGTGGAACTGTTCACTGGGAATTAGGGGTTGGACAGGTTAAATGTGTAGCCAAGATTCTGTTCAATCGATTATTTAATCTCAGCACCTACCAGCATGCTTTAGTTTGGCATCAAATATAGGAAAATAGAATATTGCGGTTTCCCAATTATGCCACTTTTACATTTTTGAAATAAAAAAAAATGAAAATATGTCGTAAATTCTTGAAAAGACCTTTGAAAGTTATGGTTCCAGGTATGGCAGCATTGATACTTTGCCTGTGTCATCATGGAAATTATGATTGGTACCCAACGTATCTAGGAATCAGCTTCAACAAGCACAGATGCAAAGGACAAATTTTTCTCTGGTCCAAGTTTCCGTTGGTGGTGCGCGTCATTTGGTTGTTATTTTAGGCAACACCAGTATTCAGTATTGTTACAAATACTATGATTGTGATCAAAGCTACCAAAGTACATGGCAGATTACCAGAGGACATGAGGTCCTGTAATTGATTGTACAAAAACTTTGGAAGGACCAATTCGCAACAGATCACTATTTTTATTGCAATGTTCACATTACACCAATTGTTAATTTGCACATGTATGTACCACGAAAAATGTCTGCGGTACGACGCAACAATTAGGCCGTAATTGTTCTGTCAAGTCTTTTATAGATAGTTGTTGGAAGAACTAATCAATTCATTTTTCTCACCACGAAATATAATGCCTTCATCAAATATTCATTTGAATAGCAAAGTCATATTCTCTCCATCTAGCGATAGACTCTCCTCCGTAGATTAAAATGGGCAGCTGTAATTTTGACAGCCCGTGTCATTTGTTTTGTTTTGAAGATAATTTATGAAGGCAGCTCATTTACACATATTCTGCGGAATGGTGACTGCGATTAATTCATGAATTTTTTATCATGGAAGTGTAGAATCAACTAAAGCTGGAATTTTGGTGCTTTTTTGCAGGAAAATGTTTCCGATTGTTTTCTTTTATCCGGTGATAAAATATAGAGAGTTTGTACGTCATAATTCTGTGAAGATCATGCATTGTTTAGGTAAATGGCTACAGAATAAAAGGTACATGAATTAGTTATAGCTTTTTCTGAGTAGCTGCTGTAGGCCTTTTTATTTGCTGCCAGTGAAGTAAACACGGTCCTTTTTTGTTCATTTTTTCCATGAATCTGTGCTTCTTTTATATGTAGCCCCAGCTCCCTCATTGACGGTGACATCAATAATTAAGAGGAATGAGAGGGTGTCTCGAACTCTGGCGTGGATCGGTCTGAAAGAGAGGCGTAACATGCAATCACGGTTAAGAGTGAATGGTTAGAAAATATCAAAGCGTTACTGTACAAACCAAAGGCCAAGGAATGTAGCTGTAACTTCTGAAAGGGAGACGGTGACTGATTCATTGTAAAGTTGAAAAGAATCTGTCAATCAGATGCAATTTCTGGAATAATTTCCTACTATTGCCTTTGCTTGGTGATGGCTGCTCCTGGTAGCATTAACTTATTTGAATGCTTAGCCCCTGTGCTCTCATTGGTGCAAGGGGGATGTTTAGTTGAGTCCACTCTTTGCCTGCAGAGGTGGGTCAAACCATTTTTACGGGAGTGGCAACCTTGACCTGAGTACAGTGCGTCCTGCCTATTGAATTTTATACCCCTCCGTGCTTTAAGAAGGTTGCCACTGTGTATAGTATAGAGGATAATAGGAAGAACCAAATACTATGCCAAGGGAGAGAAAAAGTAGCACCTCCTAGGCGGCTGTGTGTCAGACATTATTGTATTACAAATTTCTATTGTAGCTATTGTGTGCCCATAATAACATTAGAAGATGGATTGCGTATTGAATTACTGTGTAGATGGTAATGATTGATGTTGAACAGGAGGTCCAAATTGGAGCCCTTAACTCATTGTGCGGGAACACTTAGGCTGCCTTCACATGCCTTGACCATGTCAGCTTCCTTTCGGTGAATTCATCGTTGTTTGTTATCATGCATTTAGAGGCAGAGGGTGGAAATGTGTGAACTTGCTGTGACAGCACTGAAAGTTCAAAATTCAGAAAAAACTTTCATTCTTCACTTATCCAAAATTTTCTACCATACATTCTGGCACTTTCCTGACTCTGAACCAACTGCACATATTTCTTGTTGGTAACACTAATTATAGCCTTGTTTTGTTGAACAGTGAAGTAAAAATTCCACAGTATGATTTTGCTGTCAAATGATTGCAGAAAGGTATAAGAATTGATAGTGTGATTTTGAGACAATATTATGTAAAATTACTTTCAATCAGACGCTTGTCTAATCGTGACACAGTTCTGTATCCAACTCCTGACACCATGTTGGGAATACGATAGTGCTGTGGTAAGTACACACAATTCTGCTGTTTTGCTGAATTTTTGTCAAAATGTGACCAATACCCAACATATGGAGGTACAAAAAGCTGTCCCTTTTTCCAGTAAGGATGGTACTCAGCAGCAGCAACAAAAATCCCGACGTAACATACTTCGTTGTGTTTAAAATAAACATATCAGAATGACACTATGGCATTCAAGAAAACTCACCAAACACCCATGGTTTCAGTGAATTATTTTCCAAATTTCTAAATATTGCAGAAGTACAGAGTGACAATAGTATGTCTGCACCCATGTACAGTACTGTAACACATCTTACATTATTTGGGATTTGTAGCATTTTAGGCACACATCATTTCAGTACACACAGCTTGACCAGGTAAAAAGCGTTAACATTTTAAAAGTCCTTCTTAGGTTAAAGCACTCTGCTTACAGCCGTGAAGGTCTGCTTAGGCAATATGCAAAGCTTTTCAACCATTGACAAACTGAACTTTGTCGGCAGCGTGAGTAGTTCTAGAACAAAGTCTATTGTGTATTTGGTATCTTCCAATTTGATGTTCTGTCCCCAAGGAGTTTTCTGATGAACCTACAGTATTGAGGTGGGTTTACAACCATGACGTTTGTCGTCAATTATTGACGCTACTCTTTGTGAAAACATGAAGAGAGAGAGGGTAGGTGCAGTCAGGCCAGCAGCATTAAAGCTTCATCAGTTGAATGGCTTGTCTTTAACCAAAGTGTGCCTAGCATGGCATGAAGGAATTGCATTGTTAGACAGGGAGCGATAGAGCATTATAATTTACTTCTTTACATTTTTTGGTGCAAAAGTAGAGCATGTGTGTACTTAGTGTCCAACAACATGGGTGCCGGTTATGAGGTGTTTGTGCACGTGTGTGCACATATGCACGCATGCACACACACATGCACATGCACACACATGTGCACATACATATTTGCACCCATAACATTTTCAACGCATATGTTACAATATGCCAATATTTCTAACCAGAGAGACAAAATTTAGCGGTTATACATACACGTCCCTCCCTACAGTATAGTGGTAGAGTCCTTTTGTGTACACACATTCTAGCAGGCAGTTCATACACTTCGTTGCACCAGATGAAGTTACCGCGCTCCCTGAATAGTCAAGGATAACCATTGATCATGGAAAGTGCCTTAAATATTGGCTGAGCTGACTTTATTTATTTTTTTATGATTAAAAGTACAGCTGATGCTCATAGACTGCGTACAAGGAAATGTCGAGTCAGTATGAATAATTAAAGTAAAATTAAGTGCATCGGACAATTTTTCATCCTTTGTTATATGAGCATGGCATCAACATTCTCATGCTGACTTTATACCATTTGTAGTCTGGGCGCTTTACAGTTGAAAAAAGAAATTGAGTGTTAGTGGAGATGTTTCGGAAGACCACTCCTGAGGTAGTTAGGATGCAAACACTTTGGTTTCCTAGGTTTCTGTTACATGCTAAAAGAATCCTTTTATGCAGAACTGTACTAATTATTCATGAGTGTATTTCTTGAGACACTCGGGGACAAACTGTTTTCTGAAGACGTGTCTTTTGTATCGTCTCAGCCATGCTGGCTGCTTCATTAGGTGTCTTCTCCAAGTGATAGCCTCTGTTTCACCTGTCGAGCACTTTACAAGGATGAATCATTATGTTTTAAAACGAGAGGTTAGAACTCACTGAAATATCTAAATTGATGAAACGAATAGAGTAACTGTGGGAAGGCCATTACACAACATACTGGGTGCAGAATTTTTGTACAGTACCATATACAGTTGGTCATAACCAGTACTGCAAGAGATTTCAGTGCCTGTATTCCACTAACTAGCTGCTTTATGAATACCAAGTGTTCAAGATTGATTTTTCTTGGCAAGTAAATGGACTTTTGTTTGATTAAATGGAATTTCCACCGTCAGGGGAACTGTGAGGGTTTATCAGAAGCACTGGAACTGCTCCATCCATCATCGGTTGTTTATTGCAATGTCAAGTTCACCAAACACGCCCGCATCAATTCATCAGTTTGTTTGTCGCTCAGTGATCTCCAGCATTCACAATGTCAAGATCGAAATTGATCTAATTTTCTTTCCAAGTAATTTTGCTCCCAGGGCATGGGAAATGCAATGTTTATCCCTGTGTGTTGATGTGTCACGGTTTTCCAGGCAATCATGCCAGCCTTGACAATGAAATGTGATGCAGCTTGTCAAGTACATGTACACGCTTAGGAACATCATCACGTACAAAGGATGGTATGTTTATTGGCTATAGCTGTGCTGCCAATAGAAACAGCAGCTTTACCCTCTGCCATGGTACTCCAGTCTCGATCCATGTACCCTCTTTCTTTTAAAATTTCTGGATCTTTTTAGTCAAATTTAGAATTTCTTATAATGTCCTTGTGTCAGCCATGTATACCATGCACAAATCTGTAAAAAAATTCTTGAGAAAAAGAAAATTCCCTCCAGTCTAATTATCTTTGAAGACACTTTTGTCTCCATGATGGTCCACGTGATGGCCTCCAAACACACACAGTAGGTTCCAAGACATAAATATTCAGGACTCCTTCCGTTCAGGAATGTTATTCTTAATCCACAAAATCAGCCCCCCCCTTCCCCATCACTCCAGTAAATGCAAAGTGATGTTTAAATAGCAAAGTGCCAATACCAGCTTTCAGTTGATGTAGGGGGTCTGCTAATTGCTTACCGGTGGGCAGGGCTTTGTAATTGCTTTGAAAACATAGGCGGGGCTGAACTGTTGTGAATTGTGACTCTGATTATCGGTGGCAACTGTAACTGAAGGTGGTAGTACACTGCGGGGAGTCGGATCGAATGTGGGTCAAATGTAACAAAAAGGAAAGTTCTGGCTGGCTGTTGGCAGACTTTTGGACCAGTGCCAAAGTCTTGTACAGTCCAAGTTGAGGCCTGTCACTTACTCTGCTGCAGTGTACTGGCTTTCTAGCTGTGCCATCCCTTTCCAGAAAGTTTCTGCATGTAGTCCAAAGTTTTCATCCTTACATGTAAAGTACACTGCAAAATGAGCGTTCTACCATCACTTACACTGTGTGGCAACCAGAAATCCCTCGGTTCTCTTGCTTACAGCGAGGGAGCACGCAAGTTCATGAACTGTAAAAAGTCGTGATTGTGACCTGCCTTATTGTGAGGCTAACACTCACACAGTCCTTTCGGTAATACGCTTCAGCAGATTTCAAATAAATGCAATGGGCAGAGTGAGAGAACCAATGGCCGCAGTCTCAAAGGGTGGTGGCAGGGGCCAATTATGTCCAAATTTATTGTAAGGAGTGGCAGCGAGGGCCACACACCATCTTGATCATGGTCATCAGTGTGTCTCATCTCCTGCATCATCCTGACTTACTATGATGCCTCATCCCCAGAAGACAGACTGCCAGCGACGACAACGAGGACGACACGACGTGATCTGTTTACTCTTCTGGTCAATGAACATCTGTTAAGTGGACTGGATTTGCTGAGGTGTGTGGACCACCCAGGAAATCAAAGTGGGGAACTTGTGCTCAGTTTTGCCTAAAAGCCCTCAGATTATTACAGATTCACGTATCACCTCTTCAAGAAGTTAGAAAGCCTTGTCTCTTCTGAGTGTACTGTATGTCTGGCTGTCTCTCCGTCTGTCTGTCTCCCTCCCTGTCTCCCTCCCTCTCTCTGTGCTGAGTTTTCTCCAAACCTAGCAAAAATGTCATATATGTATCTCTCTCTCTCTCTCTCTCTCTCTCTATTGCTCTCTCTCTCTCTCTCACACACTCACACAAATGTGCTAACGCACATGCTCACATATCTGCAATGTTTTTTTGATGTGATGACTCATAAATTAAGGACAATAAATTTAAGTAACTTTTACTAACTCTGGAACATTGTCCTGTTATCTTAAATTTGCATTTTAAGTCTTTTCACTGATCAGCTGCAGAAAAAACTTCTGACGAGAATTTATGCGTGAAAATCAAGCACTTACACAGAAAGCATGTCAATTACAACCTCTGTTCTATCCATCCTTTGAAATTCACCAGCAAGTAAGCTAGCAGTTCCATATCTGAGGAACAAGTAATCGCATAAATCCAAGAGGCAAATGTATCATAAACGTATATATAAGACATTTAAAATTGATGAAAATATTACTTAAAAACCTAACCGACCGAGCACTGTGTTTTTAACATGGTGGTGTGTCTGTTGGTATACATATTGAACATTTTAATTGTAATAATCCATCGGTGGCCATCGTGTATAGAGCAGTAAAAATTATCATGGCGATGCATTTCTGAACACCACAACAAACAGACTGCCTGTCATAGCTGCCATATTTCTGTTACTTACTGGACACTGGACAATTGTAAATGTGAAATGTAATAAAAAAAAAAGCACCAAAGAATGCAGCTGTGTTAAATACCCGGGAAGTGAGTCATTATAATTTATTTTTTGTTCGATCTAAAGAGGCAGTTTCCGTCATAAAAAACCTGAAAAGAGATCTTTGTTATGGACAAAAAAAGAAGTCAATTAGGTGTAATACAAAATGCATGGTGATTGCCCACCTTACTCTGAATGCCTTCGCTTCTAACCCAGGACATTATCATTTTATGTAGCAATTGTGCAGTGTGCAGCTCATATCTCTGTGAAGTCAGACAGCCTGTTAGATACTAAACTGGTTCGAAGTGGTTGGCATTATACCGGCACATTTTCCCAGTTTTGACTTGGGAGCCCTGCTACGTCTTTTTTCATGTGAAATTCATATTTCGCATTATCAAATTAATCGCTGGTATTTGATAATGGGCCTGAGGAATCTGCTTGATTTTTATCAAACTTCTGCCATGCTCTCGCCCTTTTAGTAATTCTGTGCTGCTATTAAACATTTACTGGGATATTATATTGACCCTTCAAAGCTGGTTGTGTGGTAGCCTAGTTATGCTGTGGAGCTACAAAGAAAGGGGGAGCTGCACAGAGTTGGCAAAGTGACTCAGCTATCCATGCTACACCGTTACTATCATGCAATTTTCTGTTAGTCGTCGTGGGGATATCTTCAGGTGGGACAGCAGGGGTACCACAGGAAACAAATAAAGACAGGCTTTTGAATTGGCGAGGTGGGTAAACAAGCACCTGCAACACAGCCAGTACTTACAGGTTCTGTATATGGCCTGTTATAAATAAACATTTTGATTTCCAAGCATTGTTCCACTGCCTGATAAAGTGATACCCTTTGTTCAGAAAATGTCCGATATGAAGGGGCTGGGAGGTGAAGACATGGGAGATTCATGGTCTGTCTGTATACAAGTAGGGTTGGGCTGTTGACAGAACCGTTGAAAAATAACCATGGAACTTGGAAGGGCAGGTATGGTGATTGTTCGCATAGGAAACTGCTTTGGTGTCAAGGGGAGGCTTGTATACTCGGATAAATAAAATTGCCGGGCAAAGGATGCAGCATTCCTATGTGTGATGGTTTTTACCGGCGCACCAATTGATTCTTCCATACCGCTACAGCTATTCGGACCAGGTGTTGCCGTTCACAAACTTTACCAAGTACACTTGACAAACAGGAAATGTAGGTCCATGTAGGACACAACAAACAAGCATTTGTGCCTCTCTCTTTTCATTCTCAAAAGAGGCTTCAGGTTTTTCTAAGCTCTGAGCTTTATTCTCACAAAGTACAGTACTGTACTGATCTTTCAAAAGACCTTTTTCCCCAGCCAATAATCAGGCTGAATTCAGTTGTATGCCAGTTTTAAGAGGACTGTTGTCATTGCAACGATCTGTGCATTGAAAACAATTCCCTTGCTTTTCTGTTCTTCAAGGAGAAATATATTGACCGTGGATTTAGCCTGGCGTATCTCCCCTAAAAGACTGCTCGTTTTTCAGTGCTTTTAAGATGAGTGATCCTCAATTTAACCCCCTTTCTCCCTATTTAAGAATGTAAAGGTCCCCTCTGATCATGGAAAGCAATGGGGTCAGACCAAACTGCAAGGGTGAAACAGGTAAAGAGTCAGCTATTCCGTCGCGCATGACGGAAAACAGAGCAAGCCTGTCGGGTAATCCTTTTATTCTTTGGAATAAACACAGTTCATTACATGAAAAGCCACTGGAAAATGTGTAAACAAAAGGAGCGGGTCATTTGAGCCGTAATCTTTCTTGGGAGCAAATCAAGGATGTAAAAAGATGCAAGAATTTCCACTTCTAAGGAAGTAAGATAGGATAAGAGATTTTGTAACATTGTCAGCTTAGGGTAATGGCCGCCCCGAACTCCTTCTTAAGTTTCAGCACAGCCTGTCATAGATAATGGTCTGTTACCAGAGAGAGAGAGAGAGAAAGAGAGAGAGCGTGATCGAAGCCATCGGGTAATGGGGCCTCAACATGTGACTAAGATACCATCCATAGATATCATCCATGTTTAAGCGAACCAACTGTTTCTTTTCGGGGGTTTTTTCTTGCCTCTGGTATAAAAAACAGAATTAATCCCACATCATGCAGAAGAGGTTTAGCATGTCAAAATCTTCATAATTTCAGTTCAAATTATTCGAAATTGTTTGTCTACAGGCAAAGCTTTGGTGTCCCATCTCTGCAGCTAACAGCAAACTACGGTTGTAGATTGCACACCATATTGTCGGAACTTTCCTTCGTGTTTCTTTGTGTTCTCGGCAGATGTCAGGTTTTAGCTTTGTGCAGAAATTGACAACTAATAGCTGCAATTCCTGCCAGGCAAAACCCTAAAATGGCCATTTTCAAGTCAGACATATTGCAGTGATGCTCCCCCATTTATAGTTCTTTTGATTAAAAACAGATTTTTGTCTTCAGTGACGGTACATACTGCAGTACGCAAGTAAGAGCTCATTTTTCGTCATTGTCTTCTCAGTGCATTTGCTGTAATAGGGGAAAAGACAAAAAGAGGGGTAAAATCCATCATGGTACTATTAAATTCATTTCACAGACAATTATCCTTGCGATAACTTAACTCAATTTTGTTCCTTTTCACTGCCTCACAAAGCATCGCCGCTAAGCAAGCCCGGCATCACCATGGTTTCTGAAAACGGCCATATGATGGATGCTGGATGCGAGGAGAAACATAATTTTGCCTGATTGGGGTGTGGAGCCACCGAGTCTAGTTAATCTAAGGCTGAGTTTGACAAAGATCGTTGCTGATTCTTTTCACTGGATAAAATACACAGGAAGAACTATTAAATATTTACTCTGACGGATAATGGTGTCTAATGGTGGTCACTTTCAATTTTTTAAGGGGCTGCGCGGGGAGGGAGGCGTGCTCTCTGGCTGATCTTGCATCTCCCCTCGAAGGATGGAACTGTAGGCCTGAAATTTGTAAAGATATGATTCAACAACGCCCTTGCATGTTGTTTATGACGTTGAAAACTTTTTAAAAAGTCCAACTTTTTATGTCACTTAAATTTTAGTGATATTTTTTTCTAAAAATTCTTCTTTTGAACAGCTTCGACCTCTTGGTTACCAAGACTTCAAACTCTTTAGTTAATCTCAAAAGAGTAAGATACGTTGAACTACAAATATTTTTTTCTCTGTATTATCAGCCTGGGATTCACATTCATTGCCAATACGCAAACTCTTTTCTGTGTTTATTTCCATGTGCTCGGCCCATTTGTTGATGGTGTTTTTTTTATCCTAATATGGGCGCGTGTGGGTCTTCACTTTCCCAGTATATAGTGACTGAATAATCTATATGTTGAAGAAAATCGATATTGAAGTTCTATAAATATGTAATAGCATTTTTACAAAATGTCACTTCTACCCTCTCCCAAGATGTCATGTCTGTTTTAAAGGGTTCCTCACAAAAACAAACGACTTCTGTCAAATAAGCATCAGGATCACAACTTGTGTTTTTTTGAGAAGCATGTGCTGTTTTTCACTGAAGTACAGCCTCTGGAACACAAATAATATCAATACATTGTGTTGTTATGGGACATTTGTACATGTGAAATTTGTTGACTTCATGAAAACTTGTATTGACAGAGACAAGGCAGCTCACTTGTATAATTCTGTGCTTGACCCCAACTTTCTGTACTGTTTCCGTCTTTGGATTTCAAAACATCAAAGCGTGCTTGCATGTAAATTTGGGCTTGGGCTCGATGAGCCAGAACAGGAAAAATACAAACTAAAATCATTAAATAATCTACATTGAAAGGGCGTCTGTCAATATTGGTTCTTGAAAGAATTCAAGATGAGATACCGGTTGTAGTGGCTTGCTACTAAGAAAATGTTACTTTTCTCTAAAGAGACATGGCCCGCTTGCCCCTGTCAGAGAAACAATCAACAAACAAAGCCACTACCTCATGTGGAACAAGTGACTTCCCTCATCTATTATTAGAAACATAAAATGCAACAAAGGAACTGCAGATGTAGACATGTTCGGGGCAGGACAGGGCACAAACGTGTCAATTGTTATGCAAATTTGGGGGCATAGATGTGCCAATTGTTATGCAAATTGGCACTGTAGCGAGTGCCTGTGTCATTTAAATGTGATGTGCTGGATGCAGTTGAATGCTACACTATCGTAACCAATGGTGGAAAGGGCCTCCGATCTCCCCAGGGATTTGAAACCAATGTGCACTTTCAGTGTCAATGTTAATATTTATTGCTGATGAAAACACGGGGCTTTTCATTGGTTAGTTTGCGGCAGCTATTCATTGCTGTTGATGATATTGACACTGATGGGAAATGCACCAAGGGCTTGAAAACTGGGAAATGAAGAGACAGGCGTAGGCTTTCAAAGTTGTGCATGAAGGGAACCTCACCATTTTCAGGATTAGTTTGTCATCTACCTTACATATGACAAAGCCTACCTATGATTATGTGTAAAAACAAAATATTTTGCTCTTAATTTGTATTTCAAGTGAACATGCATGGAGATATTATCTGGCACTTTCTTTCTCTTGTTATATTGTCCATAATTTCCAAAACTGTACGTGGTCTTCAATGATTAGGAACTGATGTTTCTACGGACTGGCACGGGACATGGAATGTCAGGTACACAATTCTCTGAACTGGTCAGTATACCTCTGTCAAAGATGTTTTTGAGAGTTTTGCCTTGACCCTCCGCATTGAGAGTTAGACTGAAAATCTCATGATAGTACTCTAATATGCTAGGAAGTGTCCCTGTGTGGTTTCCATTCTCTGATGTTGCCCATTGTCATTCAAACTGATGAACAGAGGGTGAGAAAAGAAAAGGCAAACGTGCCCGTGGAGTGACACACGGAACCCTTGTGAATGTGTAAATGGGATAGCTTCATATCATGAATACTTATGCATGCTAGCGTTTTGAAACCTATATGTGTACCAAGGTGAAATGAGTGTAGTGAAACACAGGGTGACAGAATTCTAGTATCATTGATCTGTGCATCCCAGTGTATACTTTTCTTCTAGAGAGCAACCAGTATTAATATTTTTTTTGAGATGGAGGGAGGTGTCTTTTGTGTCAATACAAGACACACATATATTATCCATCATTGAAGTTATAACTGTACTTTTTTATGCATTTTCTGGTATTTTTGTTCTCTTTCTAAAATGCAGTTTCTTGTTCTGCTGTCTGTATGTGTGTGGCATCCAACATTATTGGTAGCCTCGGAGTTTTCTTCCGGACTATAATTCATATGTCAACAAATAGAAATACGTATTGTAGTGTTTCGTTGGCAAGGCTTATACTGTTTTATTTTAAAATGCTGGTTGCAGATTGATAAGACAATTTTTGCAGATCAGTATAAAAATGATGAAAGTATTATTAAAAAGTGTAGTTATTGTCCATTCCACAGTGGTATTGGCGAGGGATTTGAGGAGGAAAAGTTCGTAAAATTCCAAAAGTGCTGATTGGTTTGACCTGGTCACTTCATTGAATGTGAATCTGCCTTGACATCATCTTGTCCATCTCGTAATCAATTTAGCATGATTATGGACTTCATTTTACATGCTGTGCATCTTTATCCTCTTGAAAATGGGTAGCAAGGTCTTATTAGGGTAATAAAAGAGCCATCTATATTTTCTGGATTAGTGTGTGCCCCCAGCGGCTGTGTATAGTTTTGGCAGACGCTCCTGTGTGCATGCAGAATTGCTTTATATAAAGCATGATGTATCTATGGCAAAGGTTTGGAAATCATCAACCAGGTTGTCCTGTCCTGTGTTTTAGTTCTTCTGTGATCATTATCATCAGTGTGGATTGAGCGATGGACTGTTACAGGACTGCTTAATAACTGTTTAGGCTGAACGATTTTCTGCGAAAAGGAATCATAGATCTTTTTTTCCAGGAATATCGGGCAGACTATATGATTTGTTGGATCTGTGGGTTGGTAAACTGTGAGAGAGGGGAGGCCAAGCTGCTATATAGGATTTGGAAGTGGTGATATTAGCCGTGCGTACACAGCATCCTAATGTGCTGTGATAATTTGACTATCAATCATCAAATCTTCAATGTCAGACACACCGTGTACGACACCCAGCGCCATTTGGAAGTTTGCATTTAACTGACAAACAGACAAACTCGTCCTGATTGGAACACAGAGAAAGAAGGTATACATGTATTTACACTGGGATGTGTGAATTTGCAGGCAGTCAGTCAAACAGCACCCTCAGCTTAGAAAACCCTGGCTTTTCTCTCTCAACAATATTATCTGGCCATCTCCCAATCAATAAGTTTCTGCAGCTCAGAATAATAGCATTGCTGATGTAATTTGTCCAATCAAATTTTAGGCATGCATTCAAAGCTTCAATTTTCATCCAGAAATTGAATTTTATGCTCTCGGCCTGTTTTATAGGTCTACTGCCATAAAAAGCACTGAAAGCTTTGTTAGACTTTTGCAGGAATGCAAATATTCCTGGCCTCTTTTTTTCCGCCTCCCGCCATGTTTTTGCGTACATGAGCATTGATAAGCTATGGTGATTAGTGGCTTTGAATGAAAAAATATAAAGATGTGACAGGGAATTACATGTTAGGCATAAAATGATAGAAAATTAAGTGTGATGGATGGTCACCAGGAGAGTCGAGATGATTGGGACGAAAGATTATAGTATACAATTCATGCAGTTTGAATTTCATTTCAATATTGGAGAAGGCCGCCGAGGTATCACTGTCAGTAGGAAATATGATTAAACTGATCACTGCAGTCGTTGCCGAATTTAATATCCTTTTTGTGTGAATTCATTTGTCATAAACATGCGATTGACGACCGCTGTTGTCCAAATTTCATCCGTCTTTGTTAAACACAGAGCAACACCTCTGCTGTTCACATCAAATGGGCAATCCACAAAAGCTGCATACATTTTCATTAAATTTTCCCATTTTTCATCGCAGATTATGCCTTTCTTTTTTTGTTCAGTGCCAGTCTTGCACGGAACAATTGTAATTTGTGTCTTTTATGGGGGGAAGCTACTGTAGGAAAATATTCACGGAATGAAACCGGCAGTGCTGATTGTGTTGCTCACTACGGGACACATCGCGTTACCGCTGCATATGAATGTTGATCAGTTTCAGGGGTCTGCATCTGCACTAAGTGAAAGCAAATCTGCCCTTTCATACTCAGTCTTGGCTTTCAAAAAAAAAAAAATGGTGACAAAGACAATATACGCCCGTTGGAGATATTAAAGATTATGTATGTGTGTTCATAGCAAATTTCCATGTGAATATCCAATGAACCGATGTGTCATTGCCGAAGTAGAAAAAACAGGCTTTGTATTCACATGATACATGTATATATTCAGCGACAGGCAGGAACAATAGTTTAAGATTCTCTCTGTCTATAGAATTTGTTATGAAGAGTGTAAAATATACTGGTAATAAACTGCAAAAGATGGTAACTGTATTTTGACCCCTGTTCACCCCCAATTCCCTGTAAACTGGTCCACAAACACCATTGGTAACAATTGGTTTGGACCAAACCATGGCGATGAAAGGGTTAAAAGTACTGGAGCTCAAAAGATTATATGAAATGACAGTAATAGAATAATAGATACATATAAATAAACAAATAACAGGTGATGAATAATAAACAAACAAACAGACAAGCAGATAAATAATCTAAAACTCAATATCAAATTTATGTTGGTGCAGCAGCACTACAGTGATTTCACTTTCGTCGAACTTCCCAAACAATGAAACTCCTACCAAATAAAATTTGAAATTTGTTCAAAAATGTTAACAGTGGTACTGTGAATTAGCAAAGTAATTTTCATGTGGTTGCAAAAAAGTTTTCCCTATGGAAAAAATCTAGCAATGAACATCAATGTCACTATCATATCTATGTATGTAAATTTTCATTCCATTGTTCTCTTAGAATGGACGTGTGGCAGTGGTCCTGTGGTTTCTATGGTAACCACAAAGCTGATCAGCTGTGCAGTCAGAATGTTCTGGTATTTGGTTCATGTGTTTGTACAAATGCAAGGAATTGCCTCCATCCGGGATGCCCTTCCTCATCTCTGTACCGTTGTTATTTGTCCGGTTATTCACCTTTCCTGCACTGGAGTTGACCCCTCTCAGTGTAGGACATTCCACACGCAATTTTATGTGTCTGCAAGTTGCTGCCACTGGCTAAATGCTCCTACATATATGCGATGTAATTTCTCCTGTTTTTCTCCCGCTGACAGTGTCTGTGACAATATTCAACTATAAATATATAGTCAGGACTTAACATTTCGAGTAAAAAGTACTCCAAGTGGGAGACAGATTTGTCAAGGTCCCCCCACCACACAAAATCAACGACTGACGCCCCTCTATCTAGAGTTAGCGTCTGGCCGATCACTCTCATATTCATGATGGCAGTGTACTTGCACCGGAAACTTCACAGGCCAAAGACTGACCATAGAGCTGCGGGAGGTCTTTTTCATAAGCCTGCCTGACTCTGAACAGAGCGTGAAAATCAGTGTTTGTGATTCCGACCCATTGTTTACTGTTACACGTTGTGTGTTCCCAAAAACTGGGTTTCAGTGAACATCCTTCGTTGAAAAATCCACAAGTCAACACCAGTTATCTTGGCAAAGTGTTTCTGGAAAAAAAAAAACTCTTTGACAGGAGTGTTTGAAAATCAGAAAGTGTTCAGGACAGCAGTTTCCCATTGATAAGGCTTCAGGTTTGCAATCTGTCCAGGCTGTTTGCATGTAATTACAGGATCGGAACTTGAGGACATTTGTGAAAAAAAAAAGCCGGCAATTTGCCAATATCTGAAGGCAGATCTGACATACTGCTCATATTGTTGTTTGGCAGACATGTCGTCTGTACAAGGGAATGAAAGTGAAGTTTTGAAGAATATTGAAAGTGACCGTTTTGTCTGGCTCATAATTAAAAGTGATCGCTGGAATATTCAACGTATTTGTAGCAAGGCATGCTAGAGACGTTGCATGCTGGCAGGTACAGATGCTGTTCAAAGATGTTCGGTGTTTTGTTTCTGTGTGTGGTATTTATCCATACATGTGTTCACACTTAACACCAGTCACAACCATGGCATCTCCAGCATTTATAAGCTTGTATGCCCCTGCACAAATGTAGTTATTGTAGTTTCCATCGATGCTTGATATGTACTGATAGTGCTAAATGTGAAAAGTATGAATCTCACCTTCCTGGCAGTTGTTGAAATCAACTGTAGTCCAGGAGATATCTACTTTTCAGAAGATAAGGACCAGAATGAAAAAAATGGATGTATAATTTTTGTGAAAAGCAACATTATACTTGTATTGGAGAATATCTTTCTGTCATGAAAAGAAAACTTTTGCAAGTGGATTAATCTGTTTCTGATGATGCAACCGCTGTCATAGTTTTAGCACACTTTAGTACTTATCACAAATCATAATAATATTTGAACTAATAATTTCCCTATTCTAATTCTATCACTAAATAGGGGAAATATATCTGAACCAAAAACTACTATCGCAACATTGTTCACAAACATTTCAGTTTGAGAATGTGTTCAATCCTCAATTCTCATTGGTGGAAAGTTTGTGAAGCGAGTGAAAGTGCTCGTAAGACTGAAAGCTTGCTGCGTCGATATCAGAGCAAGTACAATCACATGCAACAACAAAATAAAACGACACAAGAATACATGATTCATGGTGACGTTTATGTCTTCTGTTTTGCCTTTCCACACCTGCGATGGCTTTTTAATGTAAAAGCATAAAAATGAAATATGATGGTCGACTTTCTTTGGTTTTCTCGTCTGTGGCGATGCCAACCCTTGATGAATGTTTTAACTCGGTTGGATGGTGGCATGCCTGGAGTGTTATGCATTGTGCAAGGCATGATGCTGTCAAATTATGTGTTGTATCTGAACTCACTATAGTCTCTGGTGCAAGGTTTGCCTTCATTAATTAAGAAATCACCTGACGTGTGTCTGCTTGTGTGTTTATCTCTGTGACAATCACACACTACGTTCATTCAACTGAATTTAAAATACTGGTATTACTTGTACATGTGAAGAACTCAAAAGTTTTCTGATGATGGAGATCATAAATTTTTCAACTTTCTCTTTTCTACATTACATAAAAACATTTTTGGTCCAAATCATTACAATTGTGATCCCTCCATTCAATAAAAAAACAGTGTTTTGACAGTCAAAAAATGTCGGTCTTTTCAAAGTCTCTGTCATAGCTGCTCAGAAGAAGCCCCTGCATGGAAGCATTAGTAAATTTGAACAAAATTAGGCGAATGCAAAAGAGAAACTCTGAGACTCTAAGCAGCCTAATCATTCCACTCTTTGTGTCCTTTTCAGATCCGCGATATATGTAACTTTATGTAACCCTATACCATAATGTACAGGGTTAGTTCAGATTGAGAGCTCTGGGCCCGTTGGCTTACAAACCACACCAGAGCTTATGAGAACTGGCAGTAATTTCAGCCGGTTTGATAAGAATCTGTTTTTAGCGCGAGCAGTAAATTACAGAGAGTGGGAGAAATTGTCTATTGGATTACCCAGCCTGTTTGAAGTGAACATTCCCCATAGTATTGGGCCGGTAATCCAGGTATTGCCATTGACGGCTTTTCCATCAACAACAAAAAAGGCTGTTTATTGGACTGGGCATGCGACGGTTTGTGTCATGACATTTCCCCGCTAAATGGAGTTTTGGTAGGGGGTGGGTGTTGAGCAACAAGCACAGAGCAAATTCAGTGCTTTCTGCCCGTTGCTGATCTCTGTAGGCAATTTCCTGCAGTCTGTTAGGGGGGATGTCGCTGCAGCCTAATGGATGATAAGGCATTAGAACGGATGATAGACTTGGGTGGTAACACTTAGAGTGGGGATGAAAACAGAAGCTACTGCCCCGTCATCTGGATTCATTCTCATTGGTGAGAATGAATCAGTGGATCGCCAAGATTCCAGTCATACAACAAGTCTTTGTTTTGTTATCGTGTACTTTTCCGGCAGAAAACATACATGTGCTGAGCATCCAGGTCGCCAGAATCTAAGAGGGACCCACTTCTGTAACTGTTTACAGCAGCAGAATTGATGCCAAGAAATGGAATCTGCCAAAATTTACACGAACTTGACAGAAGTTACAAGGCCTCATACAATAGAATTTCATTGATACCTTTCATTTTCCACGAAGTACATTTTCCTGTTCTTTGAACATGACTGAACGTGAAAGCAGTCGGTTTTTCCGTCACTATAGCATTGGATTGACGTACATATGTGTTTGTCAGACAGTCATGTTTTTTGTATTGGTCAATTTTATGTACTTTATCTTGGCTCAAGGCTAACTTCTTTCGATTATGAACAAAATCAAAATTTATGGTCTGTGGAGGAGTTGACTGCCTCCCTGTTCCATACAATCTGTTGCTAAGCATCGATCAATATTGTTGCTAGGAACTACCAATATGACTCCTTGAACGGCAGCAACCAAAAAGTAAAAGTGAAGCAATACTTCATTTTGATCTCCCTGGCTTTTGTATGTAACGTTTATACAGTACGAGCAGAATCAGACTGAAATTGGGTGTTTAGGGCGGATAACATACTTCAGTATAAGTGAATGTTGATTAGCATTGTGCACGCTGACCTTGGATTGGCTGTACTGTATGTAATAGGAATTTCCCACAACTTTGTGCATCTGCATGTGAACTCTTAGTCAACACCTTTCGCTGACGTTCATGATGCTGAAGAAAACAGTGACTTTTACATAAATGCCGGTTGTATAATTTGATTTTTCTGAAGGACTTTTCCTCAAAGGTAGATGTACAGTACGATGGTACCATGAAATTGATGCTAATGTTTAACAAGAACAAATGTTGTATTGTAAAAAAAATCTTCCATATAACAGAACAAGCTTATAGCATGTTTATGTGAAACCTAACCAAAAAACCACACTTTGTGTACATTGAAAATGTCAAATTGAATATGCGTTGTTATCTTTGACAACAGTCACGGAAAAAACCAAAAGATCTTCAGTGCAATTGTATTGAATCTGCAGATAAAAATTGGTCGTTTTCTGCCAAAAGTGTGTGTATGCATTTCTGTGCATCTCCATACCCCAACTGTGCAGTGCAATTGATATAATAGCATACTGAAGAAAAGCTTCTCTTAAAGCTAAGAGGAAAAATGACCCTCTTAAATATTATATTCAACTAATTACGGAGCCGCCAAAGTAACCTTACGGTAAGCAAACTGCCTATCAAGTGTAAAGCGAATTAGGTTTTGATTAAAAACTGGAAATTGCCGACTGGCATTGAAACAGTTGCCGACTTTACCCATCGCTTTTATTCGTAATCCTGGCATTATTTACATTAGCTTTGTCATAATCAATATCCAATTAGTGTCAATTTCTTCGCCAGTCAACGACATTGGTCGGGTTGTTTTCTCTCTCCCATGATGCACTGGGCCTTGGACTGTTTGAAAATCAGTTAGCATTCTGCTTCAATTTGCCGGCCTTTTCTAATAAAACTGTTGGCCATAAATCAAAGCGTTTGCAACTCCCTGTGGATTTCATTTGATGGAAGACAATGAACTTGATGTTTGTCGGGTCTATACATCATTTGCTTTTTTGTTCGTGGCAAACATGTATTTCACATATTGTTCCAACAGCTGGATTTCTTTCTGGAAGGGGGTCTTTCTTTTTGCTGACCGTGGCTCTCTGCATGCCTCTGTGGTGATTTCTTCCTGGGAAAATAATTGTCTGTACTTCAGTTCTCTGGAAATTAATGGCAGAAAGATCATAATGCTGCTATAAAAGGCGGAGAGAAAATATGAGATTGATGAAGAGCAGTGACAGCAGTGGAAATTGGGAGGATGGTAATTTGTGCTTGGTGCTCAAATTGAGAAAATTTGAAATACGGGAGTATTAACACACAACTGGTGACAGTCCATGGGCACTGATTGAATCATAACAAATCATATCAGAAAATTCGCATTTCTCTTCCACGGAAAAAAACAAGGCTGGGAAGATTGGAAGAATAAATCATGGATTGATCCAATTTGGCCCCAGCTTCCTCGCAAATAAATGAGACATTTTTCATTGTCTGAGATGATCAGTGATTATGTCGCCGGGGCAAATTACTCGGCCAAATCTGCAATGTATCCAGAAAATGTACCATGCCTTGGAGAACAAAATAATGCTTGAATATCATGTAGCTCTGATGGGGCTCCCCTCAGAAGGCAAACTGATAAAAGGGAACAGGGCTGATAACAGTGTGTCTTTCTCTGCATCCATAGAATACGCCGTGTTTATATCTTTTGCTTCATTTGTGAAACGAGTCCGAAGAGAAAATGGTATTTTTATAATTTCAGTTCCTCTGAACATTTCATCTGATTCACAGTGTAATTAACATTGTATGTAGATTTCTGAAGTCCACTTCTCCAAAATTTATTTTGTATCCCCTCTCCTTATACAGTATTGAGAGGTTTCATCTATAGAGTGATTGTTACTTATGTATATACATGACTGTATGCCAAAAAAGGCTGACATTTCTATCACGTGTACTTTCTTTCAAACAAAAGCCATCACTTGTCTGATCCAACTCTTTCTTAGAATGTTTGTGTATGGAGAAAAATGGAAGAAGTTAGCCGAGAAAAGCAATCATATTCACACATGCAACATGTAGACGAACCCACATACATAAACATGCGCATGTTTCATTTTCAGAAAAAACGTGAGGTTCTCTGAAAGTCTCTGCCCAAGTTCTGTTTACAGGAGCAAACCTTCAGAGCTTTTAGTGTAGACATCGCTTGACGTGTGTTTTGTTGGTAAAAATCTCATGATGAAAGTGTTGCGTTTGATTTGAGTGACAGTTTTAATCTGGCAGAAAGTGACTCTTGAATTCAGCCAGGCTTAACCCTCTCACCACCATACTCATGGTACATTCCAATTGTTTTCAATGAAGATGGGTGACTCCACATATAGGTAAAAAGGGCGAGACACTTAGCAATCGAGAGCTATACTTGTGTGGATGCTGATCTGACACGCCATTTACTCAGATATTGGGACGGAACCCAAAGAGGGACAAAGATCTTTTCAAACCAGAGGAGAACATTTTGAATGCGAGTTCTCGTAATGTGAATTTAAGTTGTGCCGGTTATTGATCTCAGCACCATAGCCGGTTCAAACTGGAAGTCGCAGTTCTCTTCAGAACAGTCGGTCTTGCAAGCGTTATAAACAAGTAGTGTGAGTCAATTTATTCAAACGAAAGGGCTGCGTGTTATGAATGTCTGCTTTCTGTTGTGCAAAAGCACGTATGATGTCAAAAGAGGAGACACTTCATGGGAGTGTTCATGATGCAATGAAAGGGGATGATGCTACCAACGAGACGTAGAAGGTGACAAAACGATAGACCTTTTGACACGATATCACTGACAGAGACTTGAAAGTAACCAAATACCTTCCTTCACTTCAGCCTGTCTTATTCTTCATCCTCTCATTGCGAAATCACAAATTTGTATTCCTAAATGTGTCAAGTTGACTCAAAAATGGCCCATCCTGAAATGAGGCCGTGGTATGCTTTCAAAATTCAGAAATCGATATCCTATAATAAACAGTCAGTATTGTTAGAAGGGTGCTTTTCATAAGTACACAATTACCTTATACACCATCCAATAATTTTTTTTTCGGTGAAAGAAAATTTACAACAGCAGCCAAAGGTGTCGGTTAATACTGATGAAGAGAGTGTGTACTTTGTATCAAATCATTTTAGTAATGCATGCGTTTTTTTTTTCTGGTCCATTTTGCAGGTTTTCACTTGAGTGGAACGGTAACAGAGCCCGGCAATCAATTGTACTCGGAACCCGACAGAGTTTACAGAGTGTCCATTAGCTTTGATCGGTGCAAAATTACCTCGGTGACTTGCGGCTGTGACAACAAAGATATATTTTGGTGCCAGCATGTTGTTTCGCTATCACTGTACAGAATACGCAAAGCGGAGAGCGTGGAGCTCCGCGTTCCCATATCAGAGACTCTCTTACAAATGGACAGAGAGCAGCTCCAAAAGTTTGCTCAGTACCTCATAAGTGCTCATCACACCGATGTTCTACCCACCGCACAGAAACTTGCCGATGAAATTCTCAAGTCCAAATCTGAAATTAATCAATTGCCAGGTAAAGTATTGGCCATAGTCATCCGATGTTACCTTGTCGATGACTTTTTGATGGCCCCTGCCCGTTATTATACCAAACACTGGCTTCATGGCCTCTTGTGTACTGCAGAGAGCTTGCCATAACAACTTTTGCGACTTGTTGTTCATCTGCTACTGAAAGAAAATGTCAATCCGAAGAATGTGTCTATTTGAAAGGATAAGCTGTCACTTGAATGTTCATGTCAAAAATAAAAATCATATTTTGATTTTATGGTAGTACTGGTATACCACGCATACCCTATATTGAGGAAGTGATGTTTTGTGTAAGCCTTATTTCAGACTCAAAACTAAGTTGTTGTAGAGTTTGAAATAAGGACTAGATAACAGACTGTTAAAGACAGGATTCAGTGTTGCTTCCAATATTAACAAAAAGATAAGATTCTGTAACATCAAATGCGAATGGCAAGTTCCGAGAAAGTTTTTTTGGCTGGAAAATCCACAGCAGTATCAACACGTTTCATCAGCAAGTGTGTATTTATTCATTGTATTGCCAAATTAAAGCCTACCCCAATAACTGCAGCTTCTGTTACGATACAAAAAAATGCCCATGGCTTCCATCTTTACCGTGTTCATCCATTTTGATTGGCAACTTGAAGGCTAAGTGCCATCAGTGTCTACGATGATCTTGTTTCTCGCTCATTCTCGTAAAAAATTATTGCAGATTTTAGTAGTTTCTCTGGTGCGATATTTGCTCAACTGTTCGGATATGCTGCAAGGGGCAATCTGAAATGCGTTTATAGCTTCCAGTTTTCCCGGTGAAATGGGAGTTTACTGTAAATGAAGCCCTCCCATGTCAGCGGCGTGAAGATAATAACATCGATAAACAGATGGCAATTTGAAATTACCGACCTGAAAGCTATGCATTACGCTGGAGGCCAGTGTATAGGAAGACCCTGTGTGAACAGACAAAAATTTTGCAAAAACCATCCCAAGATATCATATCTCTGCCTGATCTTCTTGGAAAATTTGTTTACATGGCAACTACCTCTGGTGTACTTTTCTCCTTCGAAATGACATCCTAACGCTTTCCCAGTGGGGTGTGTGTGTGTGTGTGTGTATATGTGTATATGTGTGTATGTGTCTATATATGTGTGTGTGTGAAGGCTACTGAATTTAAAAATACACCTTTGATGGGCATGGAGCAAGTCGCCTGACAGAATACCTGGTGTGATGGATAAGCAATTAGATCATGGTATATGGGGGTTATCGTGAACCAATAACATTGAAACCTGTTCATTCCACTCGTAAAAAGGAAGTCAGTTTGACAGGCGAGGCCATGATAATCGTGTTTTCTGCATGAAATATTGTTTGAGTTTAGTGTTGAGAGTTTAGATCAGTCATTGGAAGTAGGCTGTCGCTATTAAAGTGTTCAATGTCAGATAGGTGTTATCGTTGAAGCTAATTTGAAATCAGTTTTGGTCCATAGAGAACACCAGTGTGTTCCATTTCATTGCCAAATTGTTAGTAATTTCTAAAGAAAAGAAACGGTGAGACCATTTTATAGTTTCTTCAGGGGGGTGTCAGTATGCCTCACAAGTTTTTATGGTCAAGTGGGGTCTTTGATTGGTGAGTCAACCCCTGCAGAAATGGGGAAATCTTTTCTTAGTATCAAGAGCAAGGACTTAGTTCTCAGTTAACTTTTTCACCACCAGACTGTGGTACAATGGTGTTGTTGTGAATAGGGTTAGGTGGACCCATGTACTGCAAATTAGTGATGAAACAGCCAAGGGACAACGTATCTATCTTTGGCCATTATTATTCAGTCTAATTTTGAAATGTTTGTGGACTCTTCTGAGAGAGTAGTTGAGGAAATATTTCTACAATCCTTACCAGATAGAACATAAAAAAATATTTTGAAATTATAAAATTCTGTTTTTCACTGTAAGGGAAATATGCAGTAATGAGCTAACGTCTGCTGTGGCAAAAACTGCCGACTTCAATGTAGGATGTGGTGAAGTTTCACTCAAAGCTTGTATCATCCGCGGTCAAGACTCAACATTATTGTGTTTTGAGATGATTTTGAACAGATATCGTCATGTTGGAAAACAACAAAAACTATATACTTACCTTTGTAAGAATTTAGAGCGAAATGCAGTATTTGATACATTTATTTGTACGTGTATTTCCATGGAAATAAGAGAATCCCATTCCAAAAGAACTCACAATAATGCAGATCCTTGAACAAGGTATATAAATATACTCTTGAATAAGCAGGCCTCAAAATGTTACACTGAAATACAAATCAATGGAAGAGTTTGTAAGGCTTCATCTCATTGGTGAATTGCAGTTTACAAGGTTTGATGTGAGTGATTTTAGCCAATCGTAGGACCAGGCTGTTGTATGTAAACCATTTGGAGTGCCCCTCAGACATAATCCATCCAAAGGTAATACATTTTCCCATACAAGAATAGTAATGAGCAGATCTCTTTGTCAGCAAAGTAACATGAGAAAACCTGCGTTGGGAGTAAAATAATGAAAATGATCTTAAAAATACAGCCTCTAAGGCTTCAATATTTATTGTCATAACAAATTGGATGAGAAACCCATTCAGGCATCTAATTTGGGACAAAGGAAACCTTTTTGGTTGGGAAATAATCATGGTACAAGGAGCTATCAGTCATAAATAGATATAATTCCTTCATTGTAAGTGTGTAGGGAAGAACTATATATTGTCACTGATGTCACTTGAGAAAATTTCAGAATTTTGTGATTATACCCCCTGAGATCTACTGGCAACATTTTCAAATGGTTTTCTTCACTGTAGTCAACAAAAGAAACAATGTCATTTCATTTTGTCAATTAATATTGTTAAATTCATTTGGGACAGGCAAGAGAAAGCAATAATACAATACAACATCTTTTTGTGTGGTGGTCTTTCATGACGGGAAAATATTCTGTCAGGAATAAAATGAGATAATTTGTGTTAAATTTTCACGTAGGGTTGCGTGTGTATTTTGATAGAGCAAAATATTGCCTTCACTTTGTTTGTACATTTATGAGGGAATCTGCCTAGTCAAAATTGAAAAGTCAAAATTCAAGTCAAGATTCAAAGGCTGTGGAGTCTTCCATGGCATTGTGAGTCCATCCAATATCAAAATTCCTGGAAGAATGGCTTCCAAGATGGCTTCTTGGTAATAATACGCTGATCAAAAGTAGATCAGAGTAATGCTATTTCAAATTGTGTAGGGTTTGCCAACGTGACTTACTGTTTCTGACATCCATGGTAGTGCATGAAGAGAATATATTATCAGTTTTTACAGGAATATGGCCAGACCTTTTGAGCTGTTTCTGCCCTGTTGGCCTGATCCCGTATAGACTGGCTGCAGTTTGTCTCATTTGCCCAGTGTCCATCCTCTCTTGATTCATTAAGTATTTCATTTTCCTGAATATTGACATTAACCCCAATAACCAGATGAAATTAGAAGGGTGTTTTTAGCGGGTGCATCAGAAAAGGCAAGATTACCATAACCCTTTCATCCCCGTGCCCCAGTGTAACGATCCATTTTGGATGGACTAAACCATGTTGGTGAAAGAGTTGTTGCCCCACCCTGATATTGTTACATAGAAAGGTATTTCTGTTTAGGAAGAATACTAGGTAAGACTTTGTAAAATTGTAGGATCAGGTTAACCTGTCACCCCCAGTTCCTTGTAGACTGGTCCAGAATCACCGTTGATAACAATGAGTTTGGGCCAAAACAAGGTGGTGAAAGGGTTATGGTTTTACATAAGGATTAAAATTAATTTTGCTCCTCCCATCCTTCTCAAAAAGAAATCGATGAAGATGATGGATGGCAGGAAAAGTTTTCCCATGTTCAATCCTGTCTTATGATGGAGTTAGGTTGTTGATGTTAGTTGGTTAGGAGGTTGTTACGTCAGCAAGAATTGAAGCTCTCATTGGCTCTGGGATGACTATGTTTGGATGGCACTGTTTAGTCCTTCAGAGGGTCTGATGGTGGCTTTGCACAGAATGTCTGAACTGTTGGAAAGTCTGAAGTTCATCATCATTAGTCATTTCATCATTATCATCATCATCATCATCATCATCATCATCATCATCATCATCATCATCACCATCATCACTCATTTACAGCCGCACTGTGGTCTCATACATGCCATGCCAACTGAAGCACTGTAAATGTAAATGCTGGGGCAAGGTATAGCAAATTTGGTCATCAGAAACAAAATCAATGATCTTTTCCATGACATCTCTGGTATTTATGAGAGCATGATGATCAGTCCACTGGACCACAAACTTTGAACCCGGAGCCTTTATCTGTTGAATTGGCAGCCCATAAAACACTTAACCACAGTTGACATGATAATTCTTTCATCCTGTGTGCCATCCCTGAGATCTCCATTCCTGTTCAGTGCTCCCTCCGTTCTATTGCTTCCGCAGTGATACATCACAAATTGTCCCTAAATTGGCCCAATTTTCTCAGATGAGTTGGCCAGGATGTAAATCCCGGTTCTGCATCATTACTCAAGTTCAGCCCAATAATGCAGGCGTGCTGAGCTTGTCTGTCGCAGTGCTCCGAAAGGTGATTCAATAATGGGTGACGCAGTACAAAGAACTTCGGCGACTTGAAATGTTCAGTTAACGCTCAACACGTTCTTAATTCAATTCGCTCAGTGCTGTGAATTTATTTTTCCAATTTCGTCATGTAACGTGAGCAGAAAATTCCATTTGGCTCCAACAAATGTGTATTTTTACTGTACACACGTGAAATTACTTTTCCAGGAAAGTATTTTGGTGATCATGCCACCGATGTTAAGTGGAAACACAAGGGGCATGATGGGAAAAATATTGAAAACTAGCTCATAGAAGGCAAAATTGTGGTTTCCTTGTCTTGGTATAGCAGTCAACCCAGATCTTTTTCACAAATTTTGTAAATAGGAGAATTTGTCCACAACTATCCAAACATAACTCTATTCAGTGACAGTGTGAAGTGTTTTCATTCAGAAACCAGCGACTAGTAATTTTGGACGGCTATAATAGCATATTTACCAGCTATAACAGCATTTTCACAGGCTGAGATTTCGGAAAAATATTATTTCATACATGTAGCACTTGAACTGATAACGAATTTGCAAATTATCACTAGATGTCAAACAATTAAGGTCGGTGGAAGATATTAGGGCTTGACAAACACAGTAACTGTTAATCGAGTCACAAAATTTATGAAATGATAATGCTTCTCCTTGTGAGGTCAGTTTACTACTCTTGCCCTATCATACAAGGTATATCATTGGCTGAAAGATGCCCGGCTGTCTTTTGTAAGCGATGATATCATTGGATATCATTGGATATTGATAAATTATCAGTTTTATTTTGTGCTATTGAATTTAATATCAGTGTCCAAGCTCATCTCGATTTTCCCAATAGTTGCAATCAATAATAATCATAACTTTATAAGGATTGAAAAACCTAGTTAACCTCTGTAACTTACATTTAATTTGGTTGGAACTTTATATTGCTATTCCATTGTGTGATTTGCTTAGATTCCAATGTTAAAGGTCAGTACCGGCCAATCAGGAGGCACCATTCGTGCTCCTCTACCCTGGCAAGCTGATCTTGCCCCAGGTCGAGACCAGTGTTGCACAAAACCACATGGAGTCACAAAGATGATGCCAGCCTGAAATTAAGCTCTTTGTCTGGCTGCACTGTGCCGGAGGGTGAAGCCCATGTTACCAAATGGAGCCAGATATGTAACTAAAAATGCTACTGGTCTGTTCAAAGCTCAGACTGCTGTTACATGGTAAATTGAAGAGAAGAATGATTGGGTTAAAAAAGAGAGATAAGTTTCAGCATCTGTTGCCAGTGAAAAGAGCTCTAAATCCGTATACATTGCTATTGATAATGGCATCAAATTATAGTAGTTTTAATTTCTAAAAAGACAGCTTCAGATTCTGAATGCTGTTCCCAATTTCCACCCTTCATAATGCCAGTCGAACCCAGCTGTTGCGTGTGCCCTGTGAATTGTATCAACAATGGCATTATATCAATCTCTGAAAATTGATATTTTATCAATGTTGCGATAAAAAAAAATTGACTGATCCAATTGTTTTTCTGAGCCTTTGGTTTGCAAAACCATGGGTGTTCTGTAGCTGTGGACTATGTAGAGATCTGTCAGGTTGACCCCTTCCGTCGAAATTGCTTTCAAATTGTCTCTAGTAGGCAAGGTTTACCCATCATGCCAAACTCTTGATGCTTCTAGTATTGGTTTGATATAAATTGTGAAGGGACCAGAGAGTGAGGACAAAATAAAAAGAATTAACGTAGATGAACCCGGATGTTTGTTCATAAATACAAGGTGGTGCCTATGCTGAAAGTATCATCCAAAGTACAAATTTACATCTGTGTTATTGAAAAGACTTCAAACATTTGTTGTATATATCGCTGGCACTATGAGTTCTCAGTCTGCACAGGAATATCAAGTATTGATTTTATTGCCTGCCGTGACAGCCATTACGCACTGAAACGCTTTGTATTTCTTTTGAACAACAGTTACATATACACATACACATCGTGGCCTTTTTTCCACGTCCACTGTATGATCGTGTTTGTACAAGTACACCAAAGATAAGCTCAAAATGTATGGCTCTGCAATATAATTATTCAAAATGGCAGCCGGTCTTGATGGCCATATTTGTGAAAGAAAGGACAATAGCTATTGAAATGCCAGGGTTTCTAGCCTACAGCCTGCATTTATTGTGATCTATAATTCATGTTCAAGTACTGAAAATGAATGTTTTTTCAACGATTACATGCGGGGAATGGAGTTATCGCAGTTCCTAAGCACGTGCACAGTAGAGACAAGCTTAGAATTTTGTGAGTAGATTGAATTTGACACAGCCGCATTCGGATAACAATGTGTGTTTTTGGGAACTTAGTTGTGGCTTTCCTTTGGATATGGTGATGGATATCAATAGTCAGTTTTCTGAAATCAATTTTTGATTGGATTCTGTCTGTGTGTCCCCTCGTATTGTTCTGCTTCATATCTGGCATATTGCTCAGATGTTTTGCAGTGATCGTCATCTAGCTCTGATAAATTAGTATTGACTACAAAGGCAGCTGTTCTCCTTATTTTGGAAATAATCGATCAGTTTTATAAAAAAAAAGTTTGTATGCCAAGACTGTATGTATTCTATCAATATACCACAATGACCCATCAAATTTTGATGATGTTTGTCCAGTATTATGTCAGATTCCAATTTGTATAATGTGAAAGAAAGTGTGACGGAGGATAGTTGTGCTCCATGGAGTGAGACCCCTCCATCAAAACAAGTGCTACTAAAACAAATATGGCCAAGGACCACTCGTATGTTTTTATAATTTTTAATGGAAATTTTAATAGCTTCCCATATATGTTCTGTTAATGATTAGACAAAAAAAAATGATGCATAATGTGTTGTAAAAAATCTAGAGATATGTATGTTTCATATGGAAATGCACCAGTCTCATGCTTTTCTTATCATTTGAAGAATAATTTTCACATAAAAGAGCTTACTATGTTGCACAGATAACAATGGATTCTGCATTCTAATATTATCAAATTCCATGTTGGATTTTCTGAAGCGGCAGATAGTAAAATTTGAGCAAGATAAATTACTATCAGAATCCTGTACATGTATATATTACTTACTGGTATATGCTACCTTGGGCAGCTCAAGATGAAGGTATCTCTGTATGTCTATCATACTCACCCTCACATGTGTGTGAGAAGTGTATGGGCAAGACTGAAGATTAGTGGATACAAAGAAATTTTGTTTAAATTTTTAGTAACTTAGGGAGTTCACTTATGCTATCACTTATTTTGAGCCCCCTAACAAAAGAGAACAGTACCTGGAATTCCTGCAAATTTTTACAATAATTTGTACCTTTTCATCACTTGATTCCGTGTTTGCAATCATTTGCACATTTTTCAACACTTTTTTTCCTGGTACTTTTTCTTCAGGTGCTCCAGACCCGACAGCAGGTGCAAGTGTTGACGATGAGAATTGTTGGCATCTGGACGAAGAGCAAGTTCAAGAGCAGGTCAAGGCTTACTTATCACAGGGAGGCTACTATGACTCAGGGAAACAACTCAATTCCATGTTTGCAAAAGTAAGTGCTTGAAGTTCAAGTGTCTCTGTGATCTGTGTCCCATTTCTCAGAGGAATATGTATGTTCTGTGTGGTGTGAAAAGAGATTGATTTATGCCTGAACTGTGATAGAAATTGCTGATGTGATGTCTTGTATCTCCAAAGTAAGCTCAGCTGTATTGTTGTTTTTCACTTCAAGATAGAAAGCTCTGTAAAGTATCAACATTAGAATGCTGGGATGACCTCTCTATCGATTCCTTATTGCAGCGACTGCAAGTTATCTATGTGCCTAACTTCATAGCAGACTAGCATGATTCCATCAGAACACCCCCGACATCGTCCACGTCAGCTGAGCATGTCTGTGCAAAAACACATTTACAACAGTGTGAAGTGAAACATTTTGCTTGCTTGGTCATATCAAGCGTAGGAATGTGTGATGATTCTTTTTGACTGAACAGGTTTATATATGCATACATCAGTACAGTATGACTTACACCTACTGCTCATGCCCATTGCAGTTGATTTTATTCCCCATTACCTGTGTCTCGTCCAGCTGTGGTGGTCTGATTTTGAAGCCAGACCATGCTTTTCCCAAAGTTAGCCAACAGCACACTTCCTTACCTTTAGAATGTCTTTGACATATCTCACTGTATTTCACTGAGGTGAATGTACTTTATCCGTAACAGAGAAGTTGTATTTTCCTTTGTGTGTGTGTGTGTGTGTGTGTGTGTGTGTGTTGTGTGTGTGCGTGTTCAACATCTTAACAATATTATTTCATGCATCCTGTGCCTGAAACCTCCTCTATATTCAAAACTTTAAACTGGTGTTCTTTCAGAATCTGGATGCCTCATGTTTGGGTGAAATATCTGTATAAACTTGTCCATATACACCAGTCATATGACATCACCTTCACATCACTAGATTGTCAAAGCTCTCTCATGGACTTGGCAAAGAAGGTTTTTACAGTAGCTATCAAAGATCCTGTAGTATTCAAGGTGTAATGTACATTCATAATTTTTTCCCCAATCAGGTCCGTGAAATGTTGAAGGTCCATGATTCTAATGGTGCTAGAATGTTAACGCTAATAACCGAACAGTTCCTGGCTGATCCCCGTCTGTTGCTATGGAAGCAGCAAGGAACACCAATGACAGATAAGTGTAGGCAACTCTGGGATCAACTAGGTAAGCAACTCTTGTCCCTTTTTACTAGTTTAATGCTTCAGGTGTCTGATGTTTTTTCCCCTCTGGAGAGTACTGCATCCAAAAAGCACAGGCCATTTCAAGTCATCTCTTTTAAAATATTTTTATGGCAGGTATCCATATTTGCTGGGTTTATTGTCCCTGTCAGCCATATTGCAACAGTGCAGAAAGTTTGCTGTTATGGAGCAGTCATAAAAATTTTGCGTACACACACGAAATATTTATTGACAAAGTAACTGTAATATAAGATTACTCCTGTAGTACTGTGTATGACATGTAATGCTCACAAGATATCTATAATTACTGCAGTCATGTCCCAGTGAAAGGACACTTGTCACGACTTATTCCTCAAAATGTCAGAGATGATATCATATGTTTGGTTTCTAAAGGACATCAAATCATTTTTGTGGTTTCTCAGCTATTTATAGGTAGAGATTGTTTTTTTTTCCAAGAGTAGTGCTTCTTGTTTCATGGTCATCTGAATATTAGTGGTTTCATTATCATTACCATGTCGCTCTATTGATACATTATTCATTATTTGCACCTAGCGTTGTCTTAGTTAACATTCAAGTTACCATGGATACTGTGTCGCCCTCTGGAGTCTGTAATGTGTTCTCGTTGAAGCAGCCTTATGCTTTTACTTCGGTTTTTGTGAATACCTTTGATGAAAAGCTAAAAAAAACTCAATCAAATAGATATTAGTTGCAGAGAGTTGAAGTCTTGATAAAAGATCCAGAATCCTCCGTATAGGTTCAACCCATTGACCATCATTTCCCCGTACATATGTCCTCACTCATTATTGAAAATGTTGGGTTTGGCCATACCATGGTGGTGAAAGTACAGTTAAGTGTGGCATTGCCTTTGAATTTGTTCAAAGACATTTGACATAAACAAGAGAAGATCCTTTCACAGTTTGGTACAACCATTACTACATTCAACAATGGCATGGCCTCCATGTACAGAAAAACAAGTACAAAAGGGTCCAGGGTACATAAATGAACACTGCTAAGCCATGCTGACTTCAATCCCATAATATTCTCAGTTGCCCTGTCAACAGGATCCCATAATATTCTCAGTTACCTTGCCAACACCACTCTGTCCATTACCACATTAAACGTTCTCATGAGCATCACAACAGTGATTTTTTTTTTCAATCGTGCGTGTATTATATATGGTTTTGAATATTTGTTGTGTTTTGTTTTTGTGCCTCAGGTGCTCTGTGGATGTGTGTAGTGCTGAACCCCCACAGCGGAAGAGTGGAAAAACAGTGCTGGAAAGAGAAGCTGATGAAATGGAGTGAGATTGATGTGTGTCCTCTGGAAGATGCCGATACTAGAAATACTCTTACCAGCCTCCATCCAAGTAGTTTCCATCATAGTACTCATGCAGGTCGGATATTAAACATGTATTGACTTAACTCTACTCATCCATTTCAGACAACAAATATGCATCATAGGAAAGAGTGAAGATTCGTGGGTACATAAACTAGGGGGTATGAGGATGGGGGTTAAGTGTAGAGAACATAGCTGCAGGCCCCCCAGGAAAGCCATTAACGTTCATACCCACAAGCTTGTGTCCATCAATCTCAACTTTTGCTATACATGATAGTCTGTACGACATAATATTTGTACATTTTGATGTTAAAGATGTTTGATATGTCAAATGCTTGGCGAATTGATTTAAAGTTGGAAGTGGGTGCTAAAAAGTTCTTTAGAGAAATTAGCCCATTGAAAGCTGTGATATGGATGAATATGGGAGAGATTTTGTAGTTGTAGACTTACTTCTAGATTCTGTGTAAAAAGTTTTTGCAAAATCCACAGAAATAAATTTTGTGTAGATGATTTTAGCATCGACTACCAAGGCTTGCAAGGAAATTCTCACAGATTGTTGAGTTGTCCTGGTATCCTGTAATCTCTTGGCAGCCATGGCAACAAAGACCCTGTCAGTATTCAGAGGAGTGTAACAGATGTATATCCAATCAACACTTCAAATGAACAATCCACAAGGATAGAGTAATCCTGTTTTCATCAAAGAATGCTTTTTGGTCTGGTTTGTTTTTCAGGTCCTTCGACTTCCAGTAGGCCTCGTACCATTTTCAACCGTGCAATAGATGCTTGTTCTCTAGTCTGGTCAAACGTACATCTTCAAAACATACTATCTGATGACTACTACCATGGACATCACAGTAACATGGCCAGCTTTGACCAGCATGGGCAGCCTCTCTGGACAGGTAGAATTTTTTCAGTGGGTTCCTTTGAGTTTGATAGTGTGTAGTGTGGCTAAGATACTTGTGTATATGTACTACATAGCGTACATACATATTTATGATATGATACACATATACACATGTTAGTACATTCTCTATGGTGCATATGTCCCATGTTAAACATGCCTTTAGAAATCTCATCATTTTCAAAGGCAGGCTTGTGACATGCAAACAGGCACACACGTGCGCACAATAAAAAATAAATATTAATCATAGTTGTGAAAATATCCAAATCTGACAGAATGTACACTAAAAGTCAAAACATCTTGATAAACTGTCCAGATATTCTGTGAGGCATGCCATGCAGGCTGTAAGTGAAATCCCTGTGATGCTAAATAAACGGGGATTAATAAAGTTTATGAGTATCGTGGCGGAAACCCATGAGCCCATGGCTAGTGTTGTAATAGAGGTAAGAAGAGAACAGGTCCCCAAGGGATGGAGAATTAGTTTACGTTAGAGTCATGCAGGGTGCTTTCCTGCAGAGCGTCGGTCTTTCCACAGTTTTTACATAGCATTCCTCATTACAAAGAACGGTGCCATGAGGTAGACAAGGCCTCTGTATTATTACATAGTCTGGTAGTTATGCAAAAAAGGGGGGATTGTTTTTTGAGATTGTGGAAATTTACTCTGACGTGCATTGGTTACAGTAAATGCAATGAAATTAACCTCGATGCCCCCTCCTGCCTTCCGTCCATATTGGAATAATCCCGTTGCCAGTCTTTTGGTAAATTGGACTGTTCCACTGGGAACTCAGGTGTGCGGGACGAGAAACATGACTCACGTCTGCTCCCTCTGTGTCGTCACTCTCCAGTGTAAAAGTGACAAAATCTCTTACAGGATTTGCAAGTGTAAGTGACATACAGCAGAATGTCTTGTACTATTGAATGAACTGCCACGTAGTATATTCAGATTTTTGTGTCCGAGTCAGAACATGTAAACAGGCAAAACTATACATTGAAAAAATAGTAAACCGATCACTATATTGTAAAATATATGCATGTTTTCTGAAGGGGCAATGTTTTCACAGATTAAAGACTTCTTAGGGCTACAGTGACAAGTATATACACGAATAATCAAGCATTTATTTCAGATTTATGCATCGCAGCAAGAACAGTCAAACTACACAATGTTCAGGGAGTGAATAAATTACTTTATTTTAAAACTCAGATGATATCCGAGGGAATATGATGACTTTGTTGTTTCACTTTTAAAAAGGGAATTTTCTGAAACTTTCTGTCGTAGAATCTCAAGTTCAGCCACAACACCTGCAACTATGAATGTTCATAACGATCCTAATTTATCACTTAATTTGCATATTTAAAGAATACACTCATTATACACTATGGATAAATGAATGCCATTACTTAAGTGCTTCAAGGCTCAGATAATCTAGAAGAACAGCAACAAAGAAGATAGATGTGCAGGAGATATTTTACAGTAGAATGAGAGAGGATTCAGATATATTTTTGGGACGCTCATTTTTACAGAAAAATGAGAGTGGGCATTAGCCATGTGCTGTAAAACTGGTTGATATTTCATTTTATTCTCAAAGCATAGTAAATGACAAGCAATATGGACAACATATGTCCATTTTATGATAAAATATACAAATATAATTCAATCAGACAGACAGACCGTACAGGTTTCATCAGATCAAAATGCCTAACATTTGGAAAAATGTTCCAATCATACATTGCAATTTGCACTGATGTCTTGCCAGACTATTCTGTATGCTCGATGCAACCCGAAATCAAACAATAAGAACTGCTCCATGATTGGAGCTCAGAATACCAGGTTGCCTTGACCAGCCAATCAAAAGACTGGATACAGATGGACTAAATGAATAGCGTCTGTCAGTGCTGATCAAATCTTGATAATGACTAAGAAAATGAAAATAGAATACCGATGATTTTTGTTCATACAATTTCAATATAATGATCTGTTGGCATTTGGTGTCACTGATGCTGTTAGTTTCTTTACCATTGGAAAATATTTGAATCACACATTATGTTTGTGGTTTTTTTACAGAACACTTGCCGACTGGTTGTGCCAGAGTGGACGCCTTGCAATCACATGGCTACCCAAAAGAAGCACTGAGGCTGGCTGTAGCTATCGTTCACAATCTGAGGTTACAACAGCTTAGACACCAAGATAGCATGGATGATGATGACGACGATGATGATGGTGAGCTTACACCTGTCCTGTTAGTTGCCCCTGTGGGCTTTGTTTTGTTGATGAACATTACAGTAGAGTTGTAGTATTAAGCAACGCTTTTAGAGTTCTGTGATTTTTACTAGCCATCATAACTGTTCACTGATTCACTCAAAGCATGACCGCAACCTGTCACCCCCCCCCCCCCCCCCCCCAATTCCTTGTGGAATGGTTCAACCTCCAAGTAGAAGAAAAAAAAATTGGCTGCACTGAATTGATGTTCTGAGAGTGGCTTTGGTTGTCCTATGGCAGTAGGAAGTTATTGATTCCATTCCTGTGAGAGTTACGAATTCCTTCTGAGCAAAATGAGAAATGACCACCATGTTCAAAACAAAACAAAAATTGACCACAAGTTATCCAAAAAGATGTTTCGCCTTTTGCATACTGAGCAATCACTAACGAATAATGTTCTGTTTCAGTTCCAAGCAGAGGCATCGGTGAGAGACTGCTGGCAATGGGGCAGAGCAAAGAGGGCTGGATAGGTCATCCACTAGACCCTATAGGGTGTCTGTTTGATACTTTGACACAGGCGTCAGTAGTACCCAAAGATGATACCCAACCCACAACAAGTAAGTCAACGTTGCTTTATTACGGTAAATAAATCATCGAGCCGTGAACTTGTCAGAAATACATACATTGTAGAATAATATCCTTTCTATTACGTTTTACTTGCCTTGCAAGAGCCGCACTTTGAATATAGAGAGACATACCAGTACTCTTTTCAAAATTTATTTCAAAATGTATATCATGTACATTTAGGAAGGAAAGTTGAAGAAAGAGTTAGAGACAGCAACAGAGGTTGAGAGGTCGAGAGGTAGAGGTCGAGAGGTAGAGAGAGAGAGAGAGAGAGAGAGAGAGAGACTTTCATACAAATAGCTGAATTTTTAACTATGACATATTTACTTCTCCTTATGCCTCAATTACTCAGAATCTAAGAATACATTTTTCCTTGCATAAGCGTTTGTATTTTGTTATTCAAGTCCTAGCAAATAATGAATCTAAATCATAGAATGTGAACACAATAGGCAGTGAAAATAGCCTTGTGCATAATTTATTTACAGCACCAGTCATTCAGTCAGCGCCATCTATATTTTAACATACCTGTGTTTTTAATTCAATAATTGTGGAGGCTTGTATGTCATTTACATGAAAATTATGATTGTGGCTGGCTATTGATGTTGCCGTAAGCAACAAAGCTTGTATTACACAGTGAAGCAAATTGAGTAGCCTGTATTTGTGACAAATGTCTCCGATTTCCAATGTGAAATGCAAATTTTCAAACTGCTATTCTTCTTTGCGGTGCAATAATTGCTATGCACATTAACCCTGTGAGCACTGTAATTTTTCCACCAAAATTTTAGTGCCATGTTTTAACAATTTTGTGAATTTTTCTACAATTTTTTTTCATAAATTTGGACCAAATGGATATCACATTTCGTTGGCTACAGATTTTATCAAAAATCTAGCAAAAATTAGAAAAAAATTGACTCTGGTATATTTTATAAAGACAACAAAAATTGACTTTAGTGCTCAAAGGGCTAAAGGGAAGGCCAGAGAGACTTTGCATAAACATGTTATTTGTGATATTGTTTGGTGTATTCTGTGTTGGAAATTGTTTGTTTACCACGGTTCTTATGCATTTTGAAATGAAAGAAGCTATATCTTCTAGAATTCTGTTTTCAATTCCCACTTCCAAAAATATGAAACACATTTTTTATAAGTAATGTAATCCAATCAATTTTACACGATTTAAAAAAAACCCGAAAATTAATTTTTCGTAAGCTGCTACGTAGGAATGACTAATCAGCCATGCAGTTGTCATGGCACGCAAGCAATCATGTCTTTTCTGAATTAGGCAGATTTTTGTGCGAGAAATTTGTGAAAGTAATATTTTAGCCGATAATTCAGAAGTTGCTCACAGACGGCAGTGATAATCAGTATTGATGTTCCAATTTGTCATGAAAGTCAAACTCGTAGAAACACGATAATGTAATCAGACGATGGGTATTTGTGTATTCATCTGAGATATTTATGGGAAGAATATTTAGATTTTGGTAATTTGCTGTTGGCCAAGACTTTCAGTACCGTGTGATTTCAAAAAGCTCGTCCTGCGCTGTGAGACTACACAAACCACCGAGAGTGATTTTAGTCATTTAAATGTACACCATACCGACTGATTGTAAACCTTTGGAAAATATTGAATTTTTTTCCCCTGACTGCACAGGGTTTTATCACATTGTGCCAAATATTAAGATGGCAGTAGAAACAAAATCGAATGAAATATGACACACTGGGCTTTTATCTAATAATAAATGAAGCGTGTAACATCGCAAATGCAGGAAATCACATCAGGGTTTTTTTTATTAAAGCCGGGCACAGATGCTGTGTTTTGTGTAAAATTGAAAATCCATTTTTCAAAATAGCAAGAACCATTAAACAAACTGTAAACTACCAAAAAAAAATGGAGAGAAAGAAATGGCGACCTGAGCTTGTCCTTGGAACAATTGCATACATCAACTAAATATACTGAATTTTTACTGTGCCCCCTTGTGGCACTAGACCTTGGTACATGCCCTTTGTTTTCAATAGGATGGATGGACCCATACATATTGACAGGGGTGAAAGGGTCCATAATCTCTTTCTTACGTGTATTGCATGATAGGAGATTTATATATTGAGTAGCTTGTCTTTGATAATTAGTAACTTGTTTATTTAGTATGAACAGGAAGATCTTGTTTTGAAGGTCGATAATGAAAATTCAAAATGATGTCTATGGGCAAATATTAACAAAACATTGAATAAAAATAAAAAGTTCAAAAACTCCAATGTTACTGAGTATAGATGTCTAGACTCAGAACAGTGCTTCTATCCCATTCAGTGATACAATAAATGGTCTGCGTTTCCCAAATTATACTATTAGTGCAAGATACGGGGCATATTAGTATTAATTTATGCAAATTATATTAATGAGCATTGTTTTGGTATTGAAATTTTATGCTTATGTTTCTTTATTGATGTGAAATATTCATCTGCTCCGAATTGTGCATTATATAAAATTATAAATTGTGTTGTCATCTTTAGTGAACAGTGTTACCTTGTTTAGATAATGCTGTAGATTAATTTTTAATCAGCAGTCAGTTTTTTCTTGTGTTTAGGGAGGGGAAGGGAGAGGGAGAAGGAGGGGAGGGTATGGATTGGAGGGGAGTGGAGTGGCAGTCACATGATCACAGTTTTCCTTAAGAGGATGGGTAGTGATGATTTGCTTTGTCAATAACATCCATTTCTTTGAAGATGGATACTTTACAAAGTACATCCTCTATCATCGTTTCCCAAGAATTTCCATCATCGTGTGAATAATTGAAAGCTTTTATGCATTAATGAGTACAAATGATCACTTGTCCTGTCAATTCTGGGAAAATTCACCCAGCAGAAATCATCAAGTGCAAACTTCAGTGCTTGACCTTCTGTATGATGCATCTCTTAGCATGTTCTAAGGAGTCAGGACAATTCAATTTCATCAAAACACGTCGTTTTACTGATTCAGGTATTATGCTCGCCTTGATTCGTACACGGTTCAATGCTTTCCTCCTTTCTGATCTGATTATCCAAACCAATATTCTATCACGTTTGTGTTTTTTTTATGTCTCAATGTTAATATTTATACCTGTTCTGTTTGCTACAAGTGCGTCATATCTGTCAACTTTTTTTTTCCTTCAAAGCTACTTTATCAACACAATTGTGCTGTAGCCGAACAGCCTGACAGTCCTCCTCATCTCCCCCTCCCTCCCCTGCCACCCTCTGTCATCTTATGTTTTTGCCTCATGTACAAAGAAATTACATACAAAGTCAAATATAGATGACTCCTAGTGTAAACATTGTTTAATATCTCTCTCTCTCTCTCTCTCTCTCTCTCTCTCTCTCTCTCTCTCTCTCTCTCTCTCTCTCTGTACAGATGAAAGTAGCAACTCAACTGGTAGCAGTAACTTTGCCAGCAGCTCATCGTTAGAGAACGCCAAGCCCAACTATCATCACGTAAAGGTGCCCGGCAGCTACGACCGCAATGAATCCTACCTCATGCTGGCCTTTGAAGCGGCTCTGATAGGCCTGGGACAGCAGCGCATAATGCCACTGGGGCTGTACGCCCAAGACAAGGCGTGCAGAGCTGAAGAAGAGTTGATAACCAAACTGCAGCAGATCAGCCTAGATCCAAATCTGGTGTCAGTCCTACGCAAACAGGCCTACCATCTCTTGGAAGGTGAGCTAACACTACAGGACTAGTATTGGAAGGAGAGCAGGGTGTTATCAAAACTCTTGTTGTGCTAATGGTTCTACTCCAGAATAAAAAGGACTCAACGTGTTCTCCCGACTCTACGGTTAAAAGATCATGTGACGGTGGTACAAAAAAACCCATGTGTATGTGTACAAGCGCGTATGGAAATACACATATCTCTATGGGCATTTGCGCACATGGGTTTGTTTGTACCATGGTCTGTTCGAATTCCGACTTTAGCCTATTGCAGGCTATTGTAATCCAGTGAGTGTGACCTTCGAAATTGCTAACAATTCTGCACAGTTTTCATATTTGTTCATGTTTCTATCTAACTTTTGCTGTGCAATCAAACTTTATTAGAAAGTAACGCAGAAACACAAATATCAACTGTCATAAGATTGTGAGTGACCAGCTAACAAGTCCCACACAATCACATACTGGAAGAGTATACCTGTATAAGCTTTATTGTCATGTTAAATCCTCATTTTTCTCCTGGCGGATTGACAGTAACTGAAAAGCTGAAAATGAGCTAAATGACCATACATGTTTCTGTTTGACTTCATCAACTAGGTGGTACAAAGAGTGGCCTTGGAGTTGGCATACCGACTGAGAGTGTCCCTATGCATACCTTCTCCCGATATCTCTTCAATGCACTGCTGCCGTTCGACACTGATTTAGCATATCGGATTGGACTCCGAGCCATGAGGTGAGTCTTCACTCCCCATATTTGGAATATAGAAAGTGGTTTTGCATGTACAGGCTGTCTCCATACCATTGTGTTGGGTCCTTTTCTCAATAAGTTGGTTATGACTTCAAATTTTTGTTGAAGTATGGTATATGTCGTATCTGTGGGGGAGGGCTTGACCAGACATTTTATAACTGGCCACTCATCACATTTCAGCCTACGGAATATTATGAACAGCAGTATCACGTTAAACAAAAATTAAAGTTAAACATTAAAAAAAGATTTGTTCTTTTGATATCCCATGTAATGGCAACATTTGTTATGATTGAATTTTGTCATTCAGATTACCAGTACTAGACAATAACGGTGAGAATGGACAGAATGGCGTTGGGTCTGTGGTGACAGGTCGTTACCCTCGCTGGTTTGTACTCGGCCATGTTGAAACAGAGCAGTGTGAGTTGGCCGTTTGTATGCTGACTGCCGCCAAAGGTGAGTTCTCTACGTTTGCTTTATGTCGTTATAAAGAAGGCATGTTTCAGTAGCTATCTCTTCGATCAGTGATAGTTTTGTATAATTCAAGCATGTAGGACTTTGAATAGGGCTGGATAGTAGATTCATGAAAAACTCATTTTGTATTAGTACCATGATTTCTTTGTTGCTCTTTTGGAAATGCAAGTGTCTTTTGATGAGTAAGAACTCTTCTGAAAGTGTTGGGAGGATGGAATATGTGTGCATACCATCGCCTCGTAGTTGTGTGAGAGAGTCACTGTGCAACTTGAAGCCATCCCATGAATATTAGTTTTTGACATCCATTGAAATGGCGGCCTCTAGTACTTTTTCCTGTCTGTCGATTGATTGAAGGAGTTCAGTGTCTGTTGCAGTCACAGTTTGTGCTGAGGTAAAGCAAGGTCAATGGTTTTTAATGTCTCCAAATGTGACTTTTTTGCAAACGATGTGTGCAAATTATGTGTAAGAAGATGTGAACACTATCGTTCGGTCTCACACCTCAGTTCATTTTGTGGTAATGGTTGATCCATCACACTTCCAAATGTTAGCTTTAGAATACATTGTTGAATATTTCGGAGGGAGGACCTGGTTATTATGTTTAATTTAAAGGCAGTCAATTTTAGGATAAGCTCCCTAGAAGATGTTTTATGCATTTAAATGTGTGCTTGTGTTTTTTAGGTGATCCACGACGACTTAGAAAGGTGTTGCAGTCGGCTCAGCAAAACATACATAGTTCTTCCCACCTATTTAAACTTGCTCAAGATGTATTTAAGGCAGCTACGCCTGTCGACGGACCAACCCACCACTCTCTACTGAATGCAGCTTTTGAGCTCGGTCTCCATGTCATGAGGATGACGCTCTCAACCCTGAACTGGCGCCGGAGAGAAATGGTCAGATGGATGGTGACGTGTGCCACGGAGATTGGAGTCAGTGCCCTCGTCAGTATTATGCAATCATGGTACACGTTCTTCACGCCCACCGAAGCCACGTCCATGGTGGCCATGACCGTGGTCTCTCCGAGCACGGCTCTGCAGTTACGCCTCGATTACCAGCAACAAGAAGAGCTGGCGTCCTGTGCACGGACTTTAGCACTGCAGTGTGCCGCCAAGGACCCGCCCAACTGCGCGCTCTGCGCCCTGACTCTGTGCGAGAAGGACCCCATCGCCTTTGAGACTGCTTACCACATAGTCTTTGACGCAGCCAATGGGGTGATGAATTCCACCCAGCTGTTCACGGTGGCCCGATACATGGAGCACAGGGGCTACCCGATACGGGCGTACAAGCTGGCTTTACTGGCCATGAGGAATCTTACCCTGGCCTACAATCAAGACACCCACCCGGCAATCAACGATGTCCACTGGGCGTGCGCCCTCAGTCATTCCCTTGGCAAGTCTGAATTAAGTGCAATGATACCTCTGGTGGTGAAAAGCGTACAGTGTGCATCAGTCCTCGCAGATATACTTAGAAGGTAAGTATCACCACGTGTTCCATAGGCCATTCGTCCAATTAATCCATCTTTCTGCTGACTTGGGAATACTTGTGCTGATTTCCTGTTAAAAGGGAATGTCATCAAATGATATTTTAGAACTTGAATAGATTCACTCAACCCTCAAAATATCTTGTGAAATTCCTGTTTGTCAATTGCAAGTAATGTTGCTTAGGCCAAAAAAAAATTATTTGTTTCTGCTCAGCACGCATCATTTCAGGACCTGTGCGTCATGTCTTTTTTGGGGGTCAGGGGGATTACATACTCACATCAGTACAGTTATCCCTGATATCCCTGTTTGCATCGTCCAAAAATGCTAAAAAGAAAACGGAAGTATTATGCAGCCAGTGATAAAAGACAATAACTGTTGCATCAATATACCAAGCCAGCATTGTCCTGGGGGGGGGGGGGGGGGGGGGGGGGGGAAGAAATTGCATCATTGCATTACTTTTGCCAAATGTCAAGGACAAGTAAAAATTCTTTGTTTTTGGCCTTAGTAATGGCATGAAGGGAAAAAAAAATGAAACTTCAGATCAATCTGTTCTTTTCGTTTGTTATGCAGGAGATACTTACATGTAAATATGATCATGGTTTCTAGAATTCTGTTCTGATAAGATGTTATTTTGAAAGTGATTGGTGAAGTCAGAAAATATGTGTCATGTCGTCAACAGAGACACCACTGAATTCAATTTGGACTTCTGACAACTCTATTCGCTGCAGGGGTATTTTAAACAGGAACTTCCCCTATAAAAGCCGGATTGTCATAAATCTATGCAAATGTTAAAAAGCCACGCTACTGATCGGATGTGCCATGTTTGGTCTCAAGATCCCATGATTTTGCCATGTTTCAGGCGTTCATTGTCATTAAAATCTTGCATATGATGTCCATCAATTTGTAGCGACTAAACTTGAGTCGAAAATAAACTGAAAAGATGTTCCGTTTATTTTCGGAGAACGCATATGCTTCTAGTTGTGTTCACTGTAAGACGATTTGACCCCTCTTTGCATATGTCACGAAAGTGCCCATCATGATTATTCAAATTTATCATACGGTCAAAGCGATGCTTTGAGAATTCAAAAATTCCCGCCCTGTGTATGCAAATGGCTGCGTCATCAGTAATCCCCCTATTGTGCGCCCACGGTCCTGTAATTTCCGTTTAACATGGTTTTTCACAATAATTTTAATATTCATTTGTATGAGGACAGCACTGGTAATAAAATAATAAACAGTTTTGGTCTATTTCCATACAGATGTACCATTTCAGCTCCAGGAATAGGAGGCCTCCCGACGGACGCCGCCGTGGTAACAAAATTCTCTCGTACGACAAAGCGCCGCTTCGCCAGTTGCTGGACGCTGCAATCACTGCATACATCAACACTGCCCACTCCCGGCTCACACACATCAGCCCCCGCCACTACGGCGACTTCATCGACTTTCTGAGCAAGGCGAGAGAGACGTTTCTCCTAGCGCACGACGGCCACATCCAATTTGCCAAACTGATAGACAATTTGAAGACAATCTACAAGGGCAAGAAGAAACTGATGCACCTAGTGCGGGAGAGATTCGGATGACATTGGAAGTTCATAACCAATTGCAAAGCAATTGGTTTTCTTGAGAGTTATGGGAAACAAGCTAGCCCTTCATATCAAGAGAACTGACTATCTGCTCTCCCCAACCCTGTGCCGACTTGTTTTATTTTTTGTTTTCCCTCAAGAAAACCATTCATGAATGCTTTACCCCGGTTATTTGTGTCTCTTCAGTGAAGACACTGTAACTTTCTGTTCTGGAAAATTTTCCTGAATTCTTTATTCTGAGACATAATCACAGCCGTAACGCTTGCTCTATAAGCACAAGACATAACTAAAGTTTCGCTTCCTGTGTGAATTTAGAACTGTAGTTACAAAAACTAAGACCTACTTTGTACCTGCCACCCCTGTGACTCAAGTGGTATGCTCCACTCTCCATCCATCGGGGATGGTCTTGTCGACATTCGCAGCAATAGATTTGAAAACATGCAGCATAGATTCATACATAACCATCCCATGGACAGACTTTTTAAGTTCTGTCTGTTAGAAATAAAAATCTTCAAAAATCTGCTTCAGGCAAACAAAAAAATATTTCACCCCTTGGCAATAACGTGATTATGTATCAGACAAAATTTGCATTGAAGATAGAAAAAGCTTCATCATCATCTTTGGCATATTTTATTTCCTGTTGTGTATGATTTCAAATTTATAGCAACACATATAATTTATAGATCGATTTTCAAACACTTTGTCTAAAATTGTGCAGACTATATCATCTTTTAAATGTCAAGATTTTTTAAAGTTCTGTCCTCTTGTCGATGGAAAATTTTATTTGAATGACTTTGTCTGAATGACAAATTTTTTGTTCAAGAGCTTGTTGTGCTCATGCAACGGGAGATGATTCATTACAAATTCGCTGTGATTTCTCATTTGCTAATTTGAGCTCAGTCGTGAGTGTGCGTGACTAGTTTTGAAGAAATTGGAGGAGATTTTGAAATGTGAGAGTATTTTTGTGATCAGTGTAGGAAGACACTGGCTTCATGAAGCCTGTTGGGATGAAAAAACAGGAAATGATCAAGATCTCGCATTTCCTTTAAGTTCATGACACTGAGATGAACATGAATTTCAAACTACACCTCCATGTATCAATTTAAGGTAGTTTGAGCCTGGAAAGTGAAAGACTCCAACTTTTGCTCAAACTTTCCTGCAGGTATCAGTTTAATAATGACGGTATCGCTTTGGATAAAGTGGGTGTTGTCAAGATGAATGGGAAAAGACATTCAAGCTCTTGGAAGCAGGACATGAGTGAGGCAAGATGTTACGATGATATATCATGATTAAAATGCTGACAGCTGAGTCAAGTGAAATCTGTTCATTGATTTTCTTGTACAGTACATAAAATCAGTGACGACTCCCCTGGCTCTAATGCGAAACCATGGATAACTGACACACACATGACATTCTTAACTCATGACCTTTGACCTCAAACTCACTCCCTCCCTTCCTTCCCTGAAACGAAAAGTTTTGAAGAGCAAAAGTCCAACAGTGAAATTCATATGATGTGAACTTCCCCTAAGCATGGCGAACCACTTGACCTGTTCACCCCAGTGCCCTGTGAACAGGTCCCCATTACTATTGATAACAATTGGTTTGGGCCAAACCATTGTGGTGAAAGGGTTGAATAGGTTGTTTGAAACCTGAATTGCTGACAGGTTCTTGAACAATAGGCTTTTCAAAACAAAATGGGAATGGTGATTGATCATGATGCATTTTTAAACAATTTCCGTGTCATTTTTGTGAGTCTGTGCACAATAATGAAAATAGAGCCAAATCATCTCCCACTGAATGCAGTTAGTTTTGTTTGTCATGTGTGTGTGTTTTAAATTACCCATGGTGCATCACCTCTACACAGTCTCTCCCTACCTCTGTAATCATTAATGGGCTGAATTTTATATACCAGTATGTATTGTCTCCTGACAAACGATACCAATGTTCTGAAAGGCAGCATCAACAATTGTGTATAATGTTGTCGGATATATATGTGTAACTTGGCTAGCCATCTGTATTCAGCAGTAGGTTGTGGTGTGTGTATTGAGTTGGGCATAGGAGGGAGGGATGCTGTATTGAAATCTGTATCTTCAAATCCAGTTGTATTCACTGTACTACTACCTCCCAGCAATCAACCAAATACCTGCACCGTGCATTCATTTCCGACAAAGTCATTCAAATTTTCACTTTTCCAGAATTAAATGTATGATAAAAGTTGTCTACCTCATGGAGCTGAAAAATGAGACAGAGAGAAATAGGGTTCTTGAAGATGTTCATGGGAGGGACTCGTCTCTTTGAAAAAAAAACTACCCCACCTGAATTTTGTATTTGTATCTTTTTCAGAATAAGCGGCAGAAAATTGTGACTACTAACAGTTCTTGAAATTTTGAATGTTATTTGTGGAGAGATAGAGAATTTTGACTTTGTTTTTTTATATCTTTGCAAAAATTTATGAACTTCCAAAAAGTCTTTAACCTTTTCACTGCAGTCTGGCATCACAGTTTTCTGAATGTTGTGTGACCTCTGACCTTGTGGTCAGAGGTGAAAGGGGAAATAATAAGTGAGAGAGAGAGGGGGAATATCCTAGATATAATCTAGTCATAGTAAAATGAGTATGATAGGTGAAGTTTTGATATTGTGCGTGGTACACGGAGTTGTTGAAATGGTTGAGTGTCTACTACCCTTGTGTCTTTCTGTTTTTTGAGTACAGAACTGTTAGAAATAGAGATTTTTCTTTCCGTACAGTGCTTTGTGTCTCACAAAAGATGTGGAGTTTGTATAAGAGCAAGGGAAGACGAAAAATGGGTACACTTTTGAATATCTACTGCGATATTTGAATGAATTGTGTATCATGTGAAAATGTTAAGTATAAAAAAGACTCTAGTCTTGGAATAACATGCAAATTTTTTGACTGTCTTGAAAAAAAAATGATAATTTCAGTGGTAAAACAATTTCTTCCACATTTCTGTGTAAATGAATGTATCGTTTTGTTCAGTAGACTTTGAAAGATTTTTGTCTCAACAAAGTATATAATCTATGTGTTTAGTGATACTCGAATTCCTTGATGTAAGATTTCATAATAAAAGCTTTGTAAGAAAAAAAAAATGTGAAAAAAGCGGATGAAAAAATATATGAGGAAATACACCCATTGCCAGGGGGAAAGAGCAATATATTTTCAGGAGTTTACTATTGAAACCTCACTGGTAATGGGGGAACTTCATAATCAATGTACATCTCAATACGATATTCCTGCAGTGGCAGGTGGTGTGTGTATAACGGTACCGAGTTTCAAGTTGCTGGGCTTTTTCTTTGTTAGCGTATATACAGCTCGAGAATTTGGTACAGAAAAACAGACTGTTTACAACTGCTTTTTTTATCGTTGTTTGAAAGAAAACACCATTAACTCTACAGACGACATTTAAGTTTTGTAGATGACAGCAATTAGAATGGCTGTACCTTGCGTTCTTGCATTCCTGTGTTTTTCTTCTTTCATTCAGAGGTTTAATGTATCTCTTTGTTTCGTACGGACAGCCTTGTTGAATTCACAACTTCCAAATTTCTGTTGTCTGGTTCCATTCTAGAACGGCAGATGTCAAGATCTAGGGCCTGTTTTTTTTCTTCATTTTTGGTTTTGGTTTTGAAGTAACCAATCACAGCAGAGCTTTTATGTGGGCCTGGCGAGAGTTTACTTAGCTGAGATACTTATATATATATATAAATAAATAATATATATGAAAGAATCTGATTGGTCATTGAATTGAACATAGTATATTGATTTCAACGACCAATCAGAGATCATGTTTTGTTTTGTTTTTTTTTAGGCAGAGAATATTATTCCTGTGCATGGTCTCTTGTTGGTTTTTTGAAAATTCATGCACTAACCAATCAGATGTATTGTAAGTTATACAGAAGATCAAATTATGGAAAAAACAATCTGATTGGTCAGATGGTATATTTAATCAAGATTGCAAATATGCAGCATTCATGGGGATTTATTTTCGTGTTTACTTGTTTTTTGTAGTCAGTCTTTACTCATATTTGGGATCAATTTCCATGTTTAAAGTATTTGCAATTTATAATTTGTTTTTAAAAAATGTCTGTATGAAGCTGTACAGAGCGTGGTCCAGCGGCATGTGCATATGGCATGAATGCGACAGTATAAATTCGATTATTTGCTATCTTTGTGTACTGTGTCTGTGTGTAGTCAAGTTAATTGAGTGGTCACACTCCCCCTGAAGACAACTTTTCTTGCTTTCAGTCGTTTTTTGTCTTCGGTAATCTCCTCTATGGTTCATTTGGATAGTCAAATTTCATGTTACTTCAAGAGTTCTGCATTAGTGATTTGTGTATCAAAATTAATTTTTTGCAAGCGTCAATGAATTTTGGACCGTTATAGTGAGAATATATGGGTTGGTTGGGTTTTTATTTTCCAAGAAGGTCAAGCCGAGAGCTCTAGAAGTGAATTGTTTTTACTGACAGTCTGAGCTTTATGTAAATGTTGAGCAAAAGTTGAGTGAATGACCTTCCTATGCAAAACACAGTGATGTCATTCCAATATGAGGTCGTGAAAGGTCGCCTCTAGAGCTTTCTCCTAGTTCCTATCCTTGCTGAGATGCATGGTGCAATTGTCTTTGTGTCTCTCAATCCAAGAAATGTTAAAGAGTACACACTTATGCATCAAGGACGCTGTTTAACCTGCTCACCCCCGATTCCCTGTAAACAGGTCCACACTCACCATTGATAACAATGGGATTGGGCCAAACCATGGAGGTGAAAGGGTTAAGCATCCGTTTTTCCAGTCAGTTTTTACTCTGCATTGTCTTGTAATCTCAATCTAAGTTACCTAATTTGTCTGCAAAACTCAGTCATGTTTGTGTAGACCTGTTCATTCATTCTGTTCAATTCCTGCTGTATAAAAAAAATCAATTTTTTTCCGTTTGAATGTCAGCAAAGCAGTGACCACCAAGACGAATAAATAATCAGTCAAATTTCTATTTTGTATTTCGTTTTGTAGGAAGCATACTTCTTTTTGTTTGTAGGCAGGGAAATGCCGGTAAAATAGGGATACAAAGTCAATAACAAGACACCGCTTCATAGGAATAGAAATGTGTATATCTGTTATGTTTGTGCTTTTGCTTCAATTTTTCTGTGGTTGTTGTTAAATATTTAGTGAAGAGTGTAGAGATCACACCGATTTATCCAGATTGCATTTTTTTCCTTCACACCAGACTTTCATATTTATTTGCAGAAAAGCTGAGAAAAGCCTACAAGAAAAATTTGAATGAATTTTCCAGAATACTGTAATCAAATATTGAAAATAAATTATTCCAAAGTGGATAAAATAAAACTTATTTCAGTGGTGTGTTTTCATTGTTTTGCAGTGTCTGTTGAAACCGTTGAATGCGGGTTGTGTTGTGGTGTGGAATTTAGTTTATGGAGAAAAGCAGGGAAAGAAACATTGAGCATTTCTATGCACGTTCAGCTGTAATGATGGAACAGCTGATAAATATCCACTGGGAATCATTCCTTTCTGTGGAGCCGTGAAAATTTATCATAATGGTGTTGACAAAGGTGAATTAAGTAGTATACTTGAACTCCATCCATATGGAATTATAAAATATTGAAACTTACAGTTCCCGACCCCAAATGTGGCTTGGATAAGAATGCGTAAATTTGATTTAAAATAAGGGAACAGATATATTAAAAACTTCCAAGCATATTTTTTTATGCAGGTGTCAAATTATATACAGTAAAATTTCTTTTCCATCATTGAGTAGATGGACAAAGTCAGAGCAAAGATATTGTCAGGCTGTTTTCTTCTTCTTTGTTTTGTCAGATTACAGATCAGCCATTTTGGATTTATGAACAGTCAACATAATACGCATTTCTCACAAGCATTTTCTCAGAAAAGGCACTTATCAACCAAAAAGTAGACAGCTACAGAAAGAACACCATAGAGTGACATTCACTGTCAGTTTATTGTGATGTACAGAAATATCGAGATATTTTAAGAGTGAAAATACTGAGAATTTTTTTATGCTGGAGCTCTGTTGGTGATTGACACCATGAATTCCAATGAGTTAAGTTATTGGTACATTTAAACACCCAACACATGTCTTTTATAGCTCCACACAAATGTAGAACCCCTAGATATTTAACAATTTTTCCACAACAAATCAAGCATACCATACCAATGTGTTTGTATATGAGCTTTGTATTGTTGCACTTGTGATGCATTATGGGACATCAACAGGGGTCAATGACCAGTACATGTACAAGCTATCAGAAGCCTTGGCAAATCTATAGCCTACTGGCATTGTGACTTTAAAAAGTAAAATTCAACACGAAATAATAAGCAATGGTATATTCTGTAGTCTACTGTGTATATCATACCTCGATATTCTCAAAACGCATCTAGAAACGATCTTCCTCCACTCAGTAGTGCGGAGCTCAGAAAATGTGCGTTGGCTTGGTGCATTGGCAAAACTTGCAACAGTTCTCAATAAAAACAAAAGTTTGCTGAACAATCGCCGCATGGAGGCGTACTTTACACTCATCAGAGCTTTGCATCTCTCATGTCTGGGACTTGCTTGGTTTTGGTGTATAAATTTGATTCAGGTTCACTATCACTGTTTTATTAACCAGAAACGAAATGCTTTATTTATCTGTTATATCATGACATTATGAATTAAGAAATCATAGACAAATTGGCGAATTTTTTGAGATAAAAATTTTGTAACCAGCCAAATGTGGAAGACAAATATTTATTTCTCAAGTACAGAAGGAACAAAATGTTTATTTGTGGGGAGGCTAAAAGAAACGGCTCAGAGGTATGTAATGAACAAACTTTAGTATAGTGGAATGGTCTCTGGAGTTGGTTGTATTTTTGTGTGCAGATATCTTTTATCCATCGAGGTAAATTGTTTCATATCTTTCATAGAAAATACAGAGAATTATCTATCTCCCTTTGACTATTGCCCGCTCGCACAGGTTGTTATTTCAATCCCGGACAAGAGACCTTGGCAAGCAAAGATGCTCTTGACAGATTCTTTAGGGTAATCTCTCAGCAACTATGCATTGTTGATAGTGACCATGGCAGAGCTAAAAACTTTGCTTTGCTTTTGAGAGATACAAAGACCAAAATTGCTCTTTAGTAAACACTGGGAAAAAATTTGGATCTCAGTGTTTGCCCAGTGGGGACTGACTGACATATGCAAGGGCTGGGATATTTCAATGTACAGCACAACAAACAGAGATTTACAAAATATAGCAATTTTGAACAGCAGTTTGGCAGATTGCACTGCAATTAGTAGATTGCAGGCAACAGAAGGCATGAATAGCATATGTTGAAAATTTATATTTGCACTTATAGTCTTTGTGTTTGTCTTGGTTGGCAAGTGATACAGGAGCAGCTGGGTGGGTTGAGTCCAAGAATTGTTCAGTATAAACTTTCCTTTTTACATACTTTATGTTATTCTAGCATTATAAAATGTTGAAATTGAAGGAAACAGAGATTAATACAGTTAGCTTTCTTTTTAATCATATTTCTGCATCCCAAGGTACAGGAGTGTGAGAGAGAGGCGTATTTTGGGATTTACCAGTACCGTAGTACGGTATGTGCACATGGAAATGAATAGCGCCCTCTATGAGCTGACTGCCTCTTCCTCTGTCAGCTATATTCTTAATATTGCAGACAAATTTACCCCGTGTCACAAGTACACTACATGACCAGAACAATTTATGAGAAATCCTTTGTACTATCAAATAATTGCAAAGGGCGAAGGTCACCATGGGATAGTGAACAGGCATTTGTATGTATGGTACAGAGAGAGAGAGAGAGAGAGAGAGAGAGAGAGAGAGAGAGAATGAGTGATAGAGAGAGTCTACGAAACGCACACAGAGCAGAGAGAGAGGCAAACACCATGAGAGTAAGAGTTACATGATAAAAGATCCATGAGAGACCACAAAGAGGAAAGTGTGATGCAATGAAAGGTCTTATTACAAATACAGTACTGTTGAAATTGCAACACAGTGGTAATAATGACAACATTACGATCACATTTCCATTTCATAAAGACATCTATATTATTAGTGACTAAAAAAATTATACAAATCAGTAAATTAACAATCCACTCAAAGCAAGGCTTTTTATCTATTAGATATGTTTTCAGTACTTGTAGTACGTACTCTGGGCTTTCTGTAAACATACACAAATGTGTCAAAATGTTCTATCTACCCTTCTCATCCAATTGTAAACCCACACAGATAAGAAAATATTCAGATCTCTAGCTGATAAAATAGAAAGTCAAGCAGTGCAATTACTTATCATCCAAATCTCCATGACAACCATGGACAGACAAACACTTTCTCAGAACAAAAATTGCTAAAATTTACAAAACCATGGAATTATGCTTCACTTTTACACCTTTTAAAGGGTATTTCTTAATTTCATAAAATAATTTTGGGTCAAGTACTGCATCTCTACATGGTGGCAGTAATTTGAATTACAAATTTAAATTCACATCAATTGCAATATTGCAACCGGCCTTATGAGGTAACTGTCATGATGTTGGGACATTACGGGAAGGCTACATTAACTTAGGAATACCCGACTTCCCTATGAGGATCAATTTCACAGACCTGCCTTTCCTACAATGGCACTACAATGGCACCAGCTGGATTAGATAAACATAACAATGGAACATTCACACCTTGGGATTAAAAGTCTTCTGTTTGTCACCCAAGTTGGTCAGACAAGAACTCGGGTTTCAGGTACCATGCAAGTTATGCAGTCTTCCCCTAGGGATAAGAGTACAACCTAAAATTGCTTTTCAGATTAATTCAGTCAGAAATTTACATTGCTCTATCTGGAATTCAGTGCCATGCCCACCCAATGCTTCACTGGTGTACAAATATCAATTTGGCCCAGCTAAGTATGGGAAGATCACTAATGGGCTACTATGCATTCTTCCTGTTTTAAAACTTTGCATTGAGCAAAAAGTACCCCTGTACGGTACAGAAATAGGAAACGTTATGCCACCCATATTGCTGTTAATGAATGATCAAGCATGGGTATAGACATATGTGAAATTCCTACAAGCTGTGAGTGTACATCTCCGATAGACCATCTCTGTTCTACAGTTTTGTAGGGCTTTCAGAGGGCCTCGGCAGTTCCTTCCACAACAGCCAACCTAACTTTCAACATATCGTACAGAATCACCAGTACATCACATGCATTGCCACCACTGTGGGATTGATGAATTTCCTAAAGCTTTAACAGATAATTTCATGAAATGCCTCACTCTGTGCAAAGGCTAGAGAATATGATTCGACTCATCCAAAATTTCAAGGTCACATTGATATCACTTCTTTCATCGACCATAAACTTGCATGCAGAGATGAAAAGTCATATCAGCACAGTCCTGCATCCTCCAAAGCCTTATCTCAATTTCAAAATTTATAGAAACATTTTCATGAAATAGCTTTTTCATTTATCATACGGTATGTTTGTCACCGACAAACACAGATAAAAAGTCTGACAGAGTCACTTAATTGTTGGACGCAAATCCACTGATGAGATATGCACATATTCTGTATTTGCTGTTGGTCATTGTAAGTATAATAATACCCATGGGAATGGAATTATAGGGGAATTATTCACCATAATTTGCAAAAAGACATTCTGCATTGCACATTTCATAGAATCCATAATATTCAAGTTACAGTTAACCATTCATTATTAACATGGCTTGATTCCAGATTAATAATTCAACATGTTACAACTATCAAAATGGTTAATTACGAACCATACTTTGACCGTCTGTGCCTGAATTGTGAAATGCTGACAAAGTCTTAAAAGTTGACAGGAAATGAGTCACCATTTTTACACAGAGAACACTGTTCACAACCTGGCAACAAGACTTGTGCAGTGCCAATGGCTAAAATACTGTAACTTATCTGATCGCCAGAATATTGTTTGCAACTACCGCATTTTTTCAAACGATCTGTGGCAATCATGAATTCATTAAAATAGACCAATATCTGCTGTCAAGGTTGAGAGTCTACCACGGATAATGTAACACAGCTTCTGTTTTCAGACTGGTATCTCTGCTGAGTTTCGACACCCATGAGTAAAGTTCAGTAAAATTTTTTAAAAGGCCACTTGGCATATTCAGAAATCCATGGCCTTTACAAATATGTGGTTACAAGAATCATATTACCATACCAAAAAATAAACATTAATTATAAATCATTTCATATCAAGCTTGATGCCAATTAATATCAGCAATTCACTCAGAAAAAACAGTGGTGGTTTTTAAAATGCATTCAATAGCATTTTTGTTTTTTTCAATGTTGAACACCAGTATGTATGTATTTCTTCATAACTACATATTGTGACCACTTCCTGAGATTTTCCATCTCTGCTCTAACACCATGTAATCCATGGAACAGAGCTGTATACACATTGACCAGGAACAGAGTTTGTAGGTCATAACTACTGTAATCTCATACCTGTAGTTTTCAGTCACAACACAGATGATGTTCATGTTTTTAAACAAAAGAACTAGTAATTCAGACTAGGTATATGTTGATGCTCTTGAAAAAAAATCACAAAAAGAGGATAAATACTTGGAAATTTGTCATCTGATGTTTTTTTGATATCAGGTTGACTGAGCAGAACCATGACTTGTTCTGCATATTTGTGTTTGACAAGGAAACTATGAAAGTACACCTCGCGAAATTCTATGAAATTTACACATTCTGTATAAAAACACAAAAGCATATCAGTTAACAATTAACGCTTGTTTTCTCTTGACCATCACAATACAATGTCATCTAATAGAGCTTTCATATTACTTGTATGACTGCATAGCATCGTGGATATTCTCAAGATGGCTGCCTTTATGAAATGAAGGCGAGTATTCTTTGCAATGACATATATAGATGTAAGTATTTGTTTCTGTATTCTGGTATTTTGTATGGAGATTTAACACATTAAGAAAGCACATACTTTCTTAAGTAAGCACTCACCTTCTCAAGAAAGCGCTCACCTCCTTGACAAAGCTATTAACTGTATGGTACTTTCTGAAAGGCAATTCAAGTCAACTAGGTTCAACTTAGGGAGCACGTTAATTAATTTGAACAGAAATCTTGTTCAAAGTTTTGATCACCATAAATGTACCATCCATGTAATTTCACAGCCAGCTGGGCCAAACACTATCCTAGGGTTAATTGAGGTCAATGGATCAAGCCAGCAGTGGCTGCTTCTAGTGTAAACAAATCAATGCCAGGCTTGATAGGGCCATGTAGTACACGGCTGTCATGCCATTCATACCACATACTGCTTTGGTAGAAAGGTCACAACACAATGACGTGTCTCACTATCACTGGGCTTGATTCACCCCTAAATTAAACATAGAAATGGACGCTCCTATTGTTTGACGTTGATGGGCATCATCCATTTCCACTGACAATGAGACCATAGCATGTCTGTTCATAATGTTTACTTTTTTGTCAGATTCAACTCATCTGCTGATGCGTTCAAGTATGTGGACAAACTGAAAGCAATAATATTCAGTATATAAAAATTGAATTTGAATGTGACAAATTTTATAGGAATAAAAACTTTGTCACAACCATTATAATTGAGCATCAATGTCCCCTTAAAAACCAAAATACTGAATCTGAAGAAAATTACAACCAGTAAAAATTTGATAAACTAAGAAATATTGTGCATCCATACACTAGTCTATTTGCAATCACAATCATAAAGCCTTTTTCTTTCAATAAAATTATTTTCACTGTGTTTATACTGCTTACCAATTGCAAGAATGTTTTCCAAAATTTCCCAAACCCTGTCCTATGTATGAAAGAGCTGAAAAAATAAGTTTCTTGCCTTAAATGTTTTTAATCAATTTTCGAAATTCATGGAAGTAGCATACAACAATTTCTGCTCTTTGGCAAATTATTGCTTTTGTCGATTTTGAAAACATTCTCAGCTACAGTTCAAGACCCATAGTCTTCACAATGTCATGTACACTGACATGAGCCACTGCTGTAACCGACCGAATGTCACAGTAAAGACATCACTTCATGGATATGTATTTTGAGTCAGGTTGTTAAATTTTCACACCCTGGCGAATCAAACAGACAAATTTAAACAACAGATAATGTTAACAGGAATAATTTTCACCCCATGGTTCTTCCGCATCTTTGAGAGCGATACATACTTTTTTATATATCAAAAGCTTCCATTACACACGTAGCTCTTTCAAATTCTTAATCTCAGGTAATTGCACCGTGCTATGATGGCACAATCCCTGGTTACCTTTGTTCATAACTCTTTCATTCAGAGAGTTTCTCTCAACTGGATCACCTTACAGAAATCATAAAATCTATAATCTGCATAAAAACTTCCGCAAAATAACTTTACAGCGTAAAAGATGTGTGGCTGATCTGAAAACACTTTTGTTTTGCTTTACTTTTGGAATTCTTCCTGTTATTCTAAAAATCCTCCACCAGTTAATTATTGTATTGTAGATATAGAGACCATCTTTACACTTGATCAGTCGTAGATAATGCTGAGAGAACTGCCAGAACATGTCACTCAATGGAATAGTTATACTTAAAGAAATACTCATGAAAATCTTGGATTCTTTCATATGACTCATGATTGGTAATTTATGCAAACGAAATTTCAGATGACCTTTAGCTGCTTGTCAATATTAATTGAATGTATCATGTACTTTTTGAGAAGATTACTGACACCATAACTGGTAACAACTGGGATTTTAGAACTGCAAATAGCAGAATTTCACCTTGATTCAAGAAATGAGGAGACAATCTTTCATCAGATTTGACGGTGAATCTTAAACTTTCAAAAGTGTTAGTAATCATTTAGAAAATGTGAAATAAAATTACACCTTGAAATTGCAATAAATTAAACCCAGTATTCCCTCAGATTAGCATGTTTACTTTTTAGGTTTTTCTTGTTCTTTTCCAGGTGTCTGGGCAGCAGGCTTGGGCTGTGGTGGTGCCTGTTTGGCAGCTTGCTGAGCTTGCCCAGCCTGTGCTGCGGGTTTCTTTTGCTCCGGAGTGGGTTGTGGTACCTTGGGTTGTTGTGCTGGCTTTGGTTTAGGTGGTTGCTGTTGTTGTTGCTGTGCCTGGGGTTTCGCCTGGGGTGGTTGCTGCGTCTGGGGTTTTGCCTGGGGGTCTCAGGTTTCTTGGCTTGTTGTTGGGCGGCTGCAGGTGGTGCCGCTTGCTTCTTGGGAACCTGTTGCTGTTTCTTCTGCTGCTCAGCTGCAGCTGCTGGTGCGGGTGCAGCCTTCTGCTGTGGAATAGCCGCCTTAGGAGGATAAGGCAGGTTGAAGGCAGGTCTGCGGGAGCTCTCCAGGTACACAGCAATCTTTGGTCTGGCTTTGAACTTGCTGTAGAATGCACTAAGTTTGGGATGATTTTCCAGGATGTTGATTGGAGCAACCCCGGCAATCTTCACCTGGGCCAGCTCGATATGAACGTCAATGATGTTGAAGACCAGGAAGTCAACCCAGGTCAGTCTTTCACTGGCAAAGAATGCTTTGTCCTGGATGTGACAAAATCAAGAAACAAAGTATGGTCGATTCATTATGCTCAAAAATTTCAAGACAGTTGATTTGTCAACAGATGTCATGTTGTGTTTAATTAATTTTAAAGGTGACTTGACCAAAATGATAAAAATCAGAATTTACATTTTTCAGGTTATTGTCTGTAGCGTGTCAGTGTTAGATATTTCAAATATAGTACAGTGTTTGTGATAAAGTCCGTGTCAACAACTATAGGTAAAAGGTGCACATGGTAGTTGTGGCTTACGGAGTGATACACAATTGTGGCCAATAGTAAGGGGTTGGGTAGGTGTGGTTTAAAGAATGCTGACCAGTAGATACACAAGGTAGGTGTGGCTTCTTGAATGTTTCAAAACTGTGGCTAATAGAACAAATAAGAAGGTGTGGCCCATAACTTGCCAAACTGTTTTGGCAAACAGATGTACTAGGTAGGTGTGGATTGTAGAATGCTTTACCACTGTGGCATATAGATGTATTAGGTAGGTGTGGCTTACAGAGTGGAAACAGCCAATAGAAAAGATGCTGAACTGCAATGACCAAAATTTGAACCAATCGAAATTCTGGGAAAGTGAAATGGGATTGTGTGATAAATTCTACCACTGAATCAGTAAAGAGTCAAAGAAATGATAATGTGAGTGTACCTTTGCCTCAAGGCATGGTGCAATCTTTTCCAAGTATCCCAACCACACCGATGCTGTATCTTTGAGGTAATCGTTGCGGGACTTGATAGTGAATTCTGGATCATAGACTACTTTACCAAACTTCTGTGCAATATCCTCTGAAATCAAAGAAACACAACCATCATAAGTTTACTTCAACATAATTCTCTTGTAAGTTAAATTTATTCCTGAAAGCTATGAAGTCACTTAAATTTTGCATGTCATCATGAGGATTACCACTCATACACAAGTTTGAAGTCTTTACCAGGCCTATCACTTCCCAATCTGCCAAGTCCCTATAAAAGTAGTACAGAGCTCAGCCAAAACCGACACATGCTGGTTAAGTCATTTATATCATGTTTTACAGTGTCTACATTTCCCAGGGCCTTCAAATATTCAAATCTTTTTAAAATGCAACCTGTGGAACATGTTATGCCTCACTATTTTTAACCAGTACAATCCGATGATGAAACATGAACTTGGCAGTATAAGGGTTAAACACTAGCAATATTGAAAAGGATCAGCAACAACAGAGACCAAATAATTTATTCCTACTTTTGCAACAATTTTGATGCACAATTTTTTTCAGGATCTCTGATAACACCTATGCACCTCAATCACAGAGACCCATTTATTTCAGTCGGGGTCAGAATCATCCATGAAAGACCAGAAGGGATCTCAAACTAGATTCTTCCACATTGCACAAATTTCTGCCGATGACGGTCCTTTGCTTCAGTCAGTATCCAGTTCCCTGACATCTTGCAACTGCCTTTTTTCAAAACGTTTTGCATACCCTTTTCAGTGCACTCTTTCACTATTGGTGGCTACTGTGAGTTGAAAATGTTAAAACTTCTAAGGGAACAGAAGAAAATCCCTGTATTTTTGTACCTGAAACTATATTTACAAATACCAATTGGTAAAATGTGATGTTCTGTAATATGTTATGTTGCCAATACAATGTCCATATTCAGCCCAGAAAACCTACACTATGGACTCACTTTACTACCAGTTGAAACTTCAAAACATGTAACACGATCTAAACTGCTGCAGATACACTTATTCTGGAACAAATGAAAAATGATTTTTGTAATTTAAAATTAAAAGTTGACTAACCTACGGCGAGGGCTACTGCCTCACAGAAGTGTAGATCTTCACAGTTGCATTCCATGCCTGTAGATCTGCCGATGTAGTGAGTAATGGCTTGACTCTGTACCATTTGAACACCACTTGACGTAGTGATAGCAGGCACTGTTTCAAGAATAACATAGACAGACATTCAACTCAAAGACCAACATGAATTGATGTTGATAAAATTCCCTGAGACTTGGAGATGCTTTGTGTAACATATTGGATGTGGGATTCACCAAAATCTACTTTGGACAAGCAAAAAATATAAATATCCACCTAAGTAATACATCCTTTTTTATTTCCGACACTGTTTTTCTAACATTTTCAAAACATTTCTTGAATTCACCACATTTTTATTAAAATTTTGAGTCATAGTGAGCTAAAAGAAAATAAATTAAAGACAAGTTACAGAGCTCCCCTATTTTGCCATGGGTTTCACGAAACTTGCATATTTTATTCTGGCCTTGCTTATCAATATATTTTGAATTTATGCACATGAATTTACATAGTTGGATGGGAGTTATCTCAGTCATCTATGCATTGATATCTTCAGATCACTAGGTATCGACACAGACCAAATAAATGTACGGTAAACATTGACAAGGATGAGGGACATGTGTCACCTCCATATGGCATGTCTTTTACTGAAAATGGCAGAATTACTGAATGTAAGGACACAGAACAGGTTTTGACATGACAATTAGTCTCTGGATAATCTTGATGTCATTTGAATTTCATCAATGTCACTTACAATATGACACAGACATTATGAGATTGTGAAACTAGACTTTGAAAGATAAAGCGGATGAAAACCAGTGTGTTGCAATGCGTCCCATTCACCTAAATGACTGCTTTGTTCAAGTTTACAGTCACTGCAGTGATATTTTAAACTCACTGGTACCGCCAGGTTATTTTCAATAACAGATACAACATTTTGATTAAAATGATTACCCAATTTATCATGGAATTCCAACACCCAGTGTATCCTGTTTTTTTCATGGGGTCAGCGGGTTAGCTATGATGTGCTTGAAGAAAGTGTAAAGTTTATCTGCAGTATGTTACAAGGTGACCTTTCTTGACTACTGAACTCTATGTCAAAAGCTGACCTTTCTTGACTACTGAATTCTCTTTTTGAGAATTCACCTGTTCATCCTGATACCCAGTAAACAGGTCAACAAACGCTATTGAACACAATGGGCTTGGGCCAAACTATGGCTGTGAAGGGGTTAAAGTGGCTGTCGATATGGATGCATACATGGAAGTGTGATGTTTCACAGTCTCAGACATAGATAGGTCATGAGTGATGGCACTCAACTGTCCCAGACAGACAGACACCCGTGACACTAAAAATGGACCAGTAATTGAAGGTGATTGAGGCAGTATTTCACTGGCTTGATGACCTCTGTGGGGGGAAATAGGGCTGCATAACCTCTACAGTCTAATGTGAATATGAATAGAAAGCTGAGATCAAGCTGTCCAATTCTTGCATTCTATCTTTCACTCAGTTACACTGCGTACACGTCATAACAGTACATACAAACATGGTTTCTCACTATTCTACCTTGCAGACAACATTACTCAGTTGTAGGCAAGCATTGATTTTTTTCAATTCTTCATATTTTCAATACTGGTACTTAAATATCTTTACACTTTCAAGTGCATGACGTCTCTGATCAGACGCAATCTAGGGACTTATAAAACCTGTGAATTTCTCTCAACATACCCTGTCCAAATGTGTAAAGTCCTTCCTCGATTCCCTTGGCCTTGGCCTCTGGCCAGGTGTCTTTGGTGAAGCCCGTCTCATTATAGAAAATCTTGGCCTCCTCCAGAATCATGCGGATGGGTTCCCCTCTCCCTCTGGCAGCAAAGTAATGCAGGGTAACATTTCCAATTGCAGGCACCGGAGCACACCCTGGTTTTCCATACACTATTTCAGTAGTTTTCCTGCGTTCATAAGAAAACACACATTACCATCAGTTGCTCAACTCTTCCATGATGAAAATTTTTACGGTAGTAAAACTATATAACAACCCAGGGGATACAAATTCACTAATTTAATCACTACTTACACAAAATAGTATAAAATAACTCCAGTCACATAAATATTGAATTTCATACAGTAAGTTGACTGTGGTAGGCTGCAATAGCTCATAATATAAATCTCCACTATGCAAAAGTATTTCAAATAGGGAAGCAAGCTGAATTCACTGATCAAATCTTACAAATACTAAATTGTGATCGAGATTTCAGTGAAATAAATTCAACAGAAGCCACTGCTTCTAACATATTCTTAACTTTCTGTTGGCGAGTAGCTTAATTCTTTCAACTGGTAGCATGTCTAAGGTTACAATATTTTAGATGATTAATAAAACATATTTCTGTCATGATGTTCTTTATATCAACATATGATATTCTCCCCAAAACTGTCTCTAGGATTGTTCTGAATAAAATAAATATGAAATGTTTCATATTTTCCACTGAAAATACATTACACTTCAAACTAGATATGTGCACTGTTTCAACTCTCTGAACCTCGTGACTTCATATCAGAAGAGAGATGAAATGTGAATCTCACTTGTATGCACAAAATTTACAATCATTCCTTTTATACATTTTCTACAACAGAAAACCTCATCACAGCTGTTGAGTTGTGGTATCCGTTTTTAATCTAATACTATATGTAGTCCAGCAGGCCCAATCTAATATATCAAGCATGATTTTTAA